>NW_027140454.1:682827-1024241 GCF_036365525.1 Heterodontus francisci | reverse complement strand
TCTCACCCTCTAATCAATCACACACACACACTCTCTCCCCTAATCAATCCACATCACACACTCTCACCCTCTAATCAATCCACACACACACACTCTCACCCTCTAATCATCCACACACACACACTCTCACCCTCTAATCAATCCACACACACACACTCTCACCCTCTTATCATTCACACACACACACTCTCACCCTCTAATCAATCCACACACACACACTCTCACCACTATTCAATCCACACACACGACTGCTCACCCCAATCAATCCACACACACACTCTCACCCTCTAATCAATCCACACACACAAACTCACCCTCTAATCAATCCACACACACACACACACTCACCCTCTAATCAATCCACACACACAACTCACCCTCTAATCAATCCACACACACACACACTCTCACCCTCTAATCAATCCACACACACACTCTCACCTCTAATCAATCCACTCACACACACTCTCACCCTCTAATCAATCCACACACACACTCTCACCTCTAATCAATCCACACACACACACTCTCCCCCTCTAATCAATCCACACACCCACTCTCACCCTCTAATCAATCCACACACACACACTCTCACCCTCTAATCAATCCACACACACACACTCTCACCCTCTAATCACTCCACACACACACTCTCACCCTCTAATCAATCCACACACACACACTCTCACCCTCTAATCATCCCACACACAAAACTCTCACCTCTAATCAATCCACACACACACACTCTCACCCTCTAATCAATCCACACAAACACTCTCACCCTCTAATCAATCCAAACACACACACTCTCACCCTCTAATCAATCCACACACACACGCTCTCACCCTCTAATCAATCCACACACACACACTCTCACCCTCTAATCAATCCACACACACACTCTCACCCTCTAATCAATCCACACACACACTCTCACCCTCTAATCAATCAACACACACACACTCTCACCCTCTATCAATACACACACACACTCTCTCACCCTCTAATCAATCCCACACACACACTCTCACCCTCTAATCAATCCACACACACACACTCTCACCCTCTAATCAATCCACACACACACTCTCACCCTCTAATCAATCAACACACACACTCTCACCCTCTAATCAATCCACACACACACACTCTCACCCTCTAATCAATCCACACACACACTCTCACCCTCTAATCAATCCACACACACACACTCTCACCCTCTAATCAATCCACACCACACACACTCTCCCCCTCTAATCAATCCACACCACACACTCTCACCCTCTAATCAATCCACACACACACACTCTCACCCTCTAATCAATCCACACACACACTCTCACCCTCTAATCAATCCACACACACACACTCTCACCCTCTAATCAATCCACACACACAAACTCTCACCCTCTAATCAATCCACACACACACACTCTCACCCTCTAATCAATCCACAACACACTCTCACCCTCTAATCAACCACACACACACACTCTCACCCTCTAATCAATCCACACACACACACTCTCACCCCTAATCAATCCACACACACACTCTCACCTCTAATCAATCCACACACTCACACTCTCACCCTCTAATCAAACCCACACACACACTCTCACCCTCTAATCAATCCACACACACACTCTCACCCTCTAATCAATCCACACACACACTCTCACCCTCTAATCAATCCACACACACACACTCTCACCCACTAATCCACACACACACACTCTCACCCTCTAATCAATCCACACACACACTCTCACCCTCTAATCAATCCACACACACACACTCTCACCCTCTAATCAATCCACACACACACTCTCACCCTCAAATCAATCCACACACACACACTCTCACCCTCTAATCAATCCACACACACACACTCACACCCTCAAATCAATCCACACACACACCTCTCACCCTCTAATCAATCCACACACACACACTCTCACCCTCTAATCAAACCACACACACACACTCTCACCCTCTAATCAATCCACACACACACACTCTCACCCTCAATCAACCACACACACACACTCTCACCCTCTAATCAATCCACACACACACACTCTCACCCTCTAATCAATCCACACACACACACTCTCACCCTCTAATCAATCCACACACACACACTCTCACCCTCTAATCAATCACACACACACTCTCACCCTCTAATCAATCCACACACACACACTCTCACCCTCTAATCAATCCACACACACACTCTCACCCTCTAATCAATCCACACACACACACTCTCACCCTCTAATTAATCCACTCACACACACTCTCACCCTCTAATCAATCCACACACACACACTCTCACTCTCTAATCAATCCACACACACACACTCTCACCCTCTAATCAATCCACACACACACTCTCACCCTCTAATCAATCCACACACACACACTCTCACCCTCTAATCAATCCACACACACACTCTCACCCTCTAATCAATCCACACACATACACTCTCACCCTCTAATCAATCCACACACACAAACTCTCACCCTCTAATCAATCCACACACACACACTCTCACCCTCTAATCATCCACACACACACTCTCACCCTCTAATCAATCCACACACACAGCTCTCACCCTCTAATCAATCCACACACACACTCTCACCCTCTAATCAATCAACACACACACACTCTCACCTCTATTCAATCCACACACACACACTCTCACCCTCTAATCAATCCACACACACAAACTCTCACCCTCTAATCAATCCACACACACACACTCTCACTCTCTAATCAATCCACACACACACTCTCCCCCTCTATCAATCCACACACGCACTCTCACCCTCTAATCAATCCACACACACACTCTCACCCTCTAATCAATCCACACACACACTCTCACCCTCTAATCAATCCACACACACACACTCTCACCCTCTAATCAATCCACACAAACAAATCTCACCCTCTAATCAATCCACACACACACACTCACCCTCTAATCAATCCACACACACAACTCTCACCCTCTAATCAATCCACACACACACTCTCACCTCTAATCAATCACACACACACTCTCACCTCTAATCAATCCACACACACACTCTCACCCTCTAATCAATCCCACACACACACTCTCACCCTCTAATCAATCCACACACACGCACTCTCACCCTCTAATCAATCCACACACACACACTCTCACCTCTAATCAATCCACACACACACTCTCACCCTCTAATCAATCCACTCACACACTCTCACCCTCTAATCAATCCACACACACACTCTCACCTCTAATCAATCCACACACACACACTCTCACCCCCTAATCAATCCACACACACACACTCTCACCATCTAATCAATCCACACACACACCTCTCACCTCTAATCAATCCACACACACACTCTCACCCTCTAATCAATCCACACACACACTCTCACCCTCTAATCAATCCACACACACACTCTCACCCTCTAATCAATCACACACACACTCTCACCCTCTAATCAATCCACACACACACTCTCACCCTCTAATCAATCCACACACACACTCTCACCCTCTAATCAATCCACACACACACTCTCACCCTCTAATCAATCCACACACACACTCTCACCCTCTAATCAATCCACACACACACTCTCACCCTCTAATCAATCCACACACACACACTCTCACCCTCTAATCAATCCACACACACACATCTCACCATCTACTCAATCCACACACACACTCTCACCCTCTAATCAATCCACACACACACTCCCACCCTCTAATCAATCCACACAGCACACTCTCACCCTCTAATCAATCCACACACACACTCTCACCCTCTGATCAATCCACACACACACTCTCACCTCTAATCAATCCACACACACACTCCCACCCTCTAATCAATCCACACAGCACACTCTCACCCTCTAGTCAATCCACACACACACTCCAACCTCTAAACAATCCACACACACACTCTCACCCTCTATTCAATCACACACACTCACCTCTAATCAATCCACACCACACACACTCTCACCCTCTAATCAATCCACACACACCCACCAATCACCACCCCTCAACTCAAACAATCCACACACACACTCTCACCCTCTAATCAATCCACACACACACTCTCACCCTCTAATCAATCCACACACACACTCTCACCCTCGAATCAATCCACACACACTCTCACCCTCTAATCAATCCACACACACACTCTCACCCTCAATCAATCCACACACACACACTCTCACCTCTAATCAATCCACACACACACACTCACCCTCTAATCAATCCACACACACACACTCTCACCCTCTAATCAATCCACACACACACTCTCACCTCTAATCAATCCACACACACACTCTCACCCTCTAATCAATCCACACACACACACTCTCACCCCTAATCAATCCACACACACACTCTCACCCTCTAATCAATCCACACACACACACTCACCCTCTAATCAATCCACACACACACACACTCACCCTCTAATCAATCCACACACACACACTCTCACCCTCTAATCAATCCACACACACACACTCTCACCCTCCAATCAATCCACACACACACACTCACCCTCTAATCAATCCACACACACACACTCACCTCTAATCAATCCACACACACACACTCTCACCCTCTAATCAATCCACACACACACACTCTCACCTCTAATCAATCCACACACACACTCTCACCCTCTAATCAATCCACACACACACACTCTCACCCCTAATCAATCCACACACACACTCTCACCCTCTAATCAATCCACACACACACACACTCACCCTCTAATCAATCCACACACACACACTCTCACCCTCTAATCAATCCACACACACGCACTCTCACCCTCGAATCAATCCACACACACACTCTCACCCTCTAATCAATCCACACACACACACTCTCACCCTCCAATCAATCCACACACACACACTCTCACCCTCTAATCAATCCACACACACACACACTCACCCTCTAATCAATCCACACACACACACTCTCACCCTCTAATCAATCCACACACACACACTCTCACCCTCTAATCAATCCACACACACACTCTCACCCTCTAATCAATCCACACACACACACTCTCACCCCCTAATCAATCCACACACACACTCTCACCCTCTAATCAATCCACACACACACACACTCACCCTCTAATCAATCCACACACACACACTCACCCTCTAATCAATCCACACACACACACTCTCACCCTCTAATCAATCCACACACACATACTCTCACCCTCTAATCAATCCACACCACACACTCACCCTCTAATCAATCCACACACACACTCTCACCCTCTAATCAATCACTCACACACTCTCACCCTCTAATCAATCCACACACACACACTCTCACCCTCTAATCAAACCACACACACACACTCTCACCCTCTAATCAATCAACACACACACACTCTCACCCTCTAATCAAACCACACACACACTCTCACCCTCTAATCAATCCACACACGCACACTCTCACCCCCTAATCAATCCACACACACACTCTCACCCTCTAATCAATCCACTCACACACTCTCACCCTCTAATCAATCCACACACACACACTCTCACCCTCTAATCAAACCACACTCACACACTCTCACCCTCTAATCAATCCACACACACACACTCTCACCCTCTAATCAATCCACACACACACTCTCACCCTCTAATCAATCCACACACACACACTCTCACCCTCTAATCAATCCACACACACACACTCTCACCCTCTAATCAATCCACACACACACTCTCACCCTCTAATCAATCCACACACACACTCTCACCCTCTAATCAATCCACACACACACACTCTCACCCTCTAATCAAACCACACACACACACTCTCACCCTCTAATCAATCCACACACACACACTCTCACCCTCTAATCAAACCACACACACACACTCTCACCCTCTAATCAATCCACACACACACTCTCACCCTCTAATCAATCCACACACACACACTCTCACCCTCTAAACAATCCACACACACACACTCTCACCCTCTAATCAATCCACACACACACACTCTCACCCTCTAATCAATCCACAACACACACTCTCACCCTCTAATCAATCCACACACACACTCTCACCCTCTAATCAATCCACAAACACACACTCTCACCCTCTAATCAATCCACACACACACTCTCACCCTCTAATCAATCCACACACACACTCTCACCCTCTAATCAATCCACACACACACACCCTCACCCTCTAATCAATCCACACACACACTCTCACCCTCTAAACAATCCACACACACACTCCACCCTCTAATCAATCCACACACACACTCTCACCCTCTAATCAATCCACACACACACACTCTCACCCTCTAATCAATCCACACACACACACTCTCACCCCCTAATCAATCCACACACAAACACTCTCACCCTCTAATCAATCCACACACACACACTCTCACCCTCTAATCAATCCACACACACACACTCTCACCCCCTAATCAATCCACACACAAACACTCTCACCCTCTAATCAATCCACACACACACACTCTCACCCTCTAATCAATCCACACACACACTCTCACCATCTACTCAATCCACACACACACTCTCACCCTCTAATCAATCCACACACACACTCCCACCCTCTAATCAATCCACACAGCACACTCTCACCCTCTAATCAATCCACACACACACTCTCACCCTCTAATCAATCCTCACACACGCACTCTCACCCTCCAATCAATCCACACACACACTCTCACCCTCTAATCAATCCACACAGCACACTCTCACCCTCTAATCAATCCACACACACACTCTCACCCTCTAATCAATCCTCACACACGCACTCTCACCCTCTAATCAATCCACACACACACACTCTCACCCTCTAATCAATCCTCACACACGCACTCTCACCCTCTAATCAATCCACACACACACACTCTCACCCTCTAATCAATCCTCACACACGCACTCTCACCCTCTAATCAATCCACACACACACACTCTCACCCTCTAATCAATCCTCACACACGCACTCTCACCCTCTAATCAATCCACACACACACACTCTCACCCTCTAATCAATCCTCACACACGCACTCTCACCCTCTAATCAATCCACACACACACTCTCACCCTCTAATCAATCCACACACACACTCTCACCCTCTAATCAATCCACACACACACACTCTCACCCTCTAATCAATCCACACACACACTCTCACCCTCTAATCAATCCACACACACACTCTCACCCTCTAATCAATCCTCACACACGCACTCTCACCCTCTAATCAATCCACACACACACTCTCACCCTCTAATCAATCCTCACACACGCACTCTCACCCTCTAATCAATCCACACACACACACTCTCACCCTCTAATCAATCCTCACACACGCACTCTCACCCTCTAATCAATCCACACACACACTCTCAACATCTAATCAATCCACACACACACACTCTCACCCTCTAATCAATCCACACACACACTCTCACCCTCTAATCAATCCACACACACACTCTCACCCTCTAATCAATCCTCACACACGCACTCTCACCCTCTAATCAATCCACACACACACACTCTCACCCTCTAATCAATCCTCACACACGCACTCTCACCCTCTAATCAATCCACACACACACTCTCAACATCTAATCAATCCACACACACACACTCTCACCCTCTAATCAATCCACACACACACTCTCACCCTCTGATCAATCCACACACACACTCTCACCCTCCAATCAATCCACACACACACTCTCAACATCTAATCAATCCACACACACACACTCTCACCCTCTAATCAATCCACACACACACTCTCACCCCCTAATCAATC
This sequence comes from Heterodontus francisci, assembly GCF_036365525.1. Classification (NCBI taxonomy): domain Eukaryota; kingdom Metazoa; phylum Chordata; class Chondrichthyes; order Heterodontiformes; family Heterodontidae; genus Heterodontus; species Heterodontus francisci. Next base: position 1,016,331 of record NW_027140454.1, on the reverse strand, counting down.
CACACACATACACACTCACCCTCTAATCAATCCACACACACACACTCTCACCCACTAATCAATCCACACACACACACTCTCACCCTCTAATCAATCCACACACACACACTCTCACCCCCTAATCAATCCACACACACACACACTCACCCTCTAATCAATCCACACACACTCTCTCACCCTCTAATCAATCCACACACCCACACTCTCACCCTCTAATCAATCCACACACACACACTCTCACCCTCTAATCAATCCACACACACACACTCTCACCCTCTAATCAATCCACACACACACACTCTCACCCCCTAATCAATCCACAGACACACACTCTCACCCCCTAATCAATCCACGCACACACACTCTCACCCTCTAATCAATCCACACACACACTCTCTATCCACACACACACACTCTCACCCTCTAATCAATCCACACACACACGACTCTCACCCTCTAATCAATCCACACACACACTCTCACCCTCTAATCAATCCACGCACACACACTCTCACCCTCTAATCAATCCACACACACACACTCTCACCCTCTAATCAATCCACACACACACACTCTCCACCCTCTAATCAATCCACACACACACACTCTCACCCTCTAATCAATCTCACACACACAACACACTCTCAAACTCTATCATCCACACACACACACTCTCACCCTCTAATCAATCACACACACACACTCTCACCCTCTAATCAATCCACACACACACACACTCTCACGCTCTAATCAATCCACACACACACACTCTCACCCCCTAATCAATCCACAGACACACACTCTCACCCCTAATCAATCCACACACACACACTCTCACCCTCTAATCAATCAACACACAAACACTCTCACCCTCTAATCAATCCACACACACACACTCTCACCCTCTAATCAATCCACACACACACACTCTCACCCTCTAATCAATCCACGCACACACACTCTCACCCTCTAATCAATCCACACACACACACTCTCACCCTCTATATCAATCCACAGAAACACACTCTCACCCTCTAATCAATCCACACACACACACTCTCACCCTCTAATCAATCCACACACACACACTCTCACCCTCTAATCAATCCACGCACACACACTCTCACCCTCTAATCAATCCACACACACACACTCTCACACCCTAATCAATCCACAGACACACACTCTCACCCCCTAATCAATCCACACACACACACTCCTCACCCTCTAATCAATCACACACAAACACCTCACCCTCTAATCAATCCACACACACACACTCTCACCCTCTAATCAATCCACACACACACACTCTCACCCACTAATCAATCCACACACCACACACTCTCACCACTATAATCAATCCACACACACACACTCTCACCCTCTAATCAATCCACGCACACACACACTCTCACCCTCTAATCAATCCACACACACACACACTCACCCTCTAATCAATCCACACACACACACTCTCACCCCTCTAATCAATCCACACACACACACCTCACCCTCTAATCAATCCACACACACACACTCTCACCCTCTAATCAATCCACACACCACACACTCTCACCCTCTAATCAATCCACACACACACAAACACTCTCACCCTCTAATCAATCCACACACACACACTCTCACCCTCTAATCAATCCACACACACACACTCTCACCCTCTAATCAATCCACACACACACACTCTCACCCTCTAATCAATCCACACACACACACTCTCACCCTCTAATCAATCCACACACACACACTCTCACCCTCTAATCAATCCACACACACACACTCTCACCCTCTAATCAATCCACACACACACTCTCACCCTCTAATCAATCCACACACACACACTCTCACCCTCTAATCAATCCACACACACACTCTCACCCTCTAATCAATCCACACACACACACTCTCACCCTTTAATCAATCCACACACACACACTCTCACCCTCTAATCAATCCACACACACACACTCTCACCCTCTAATCAATCCACGCACACACACTCTCACCATCTAATCAATCCACACGCACACACTCTCACCCTCTAATCAATCCACACACACACACTCTCACCCCCTAATCAATCCACACACACACACTCTCACCCTCTAATCAATCCACAGACACACACTCTCACCCTCTAATCAATCCACACACACACACTCTCACCCCCTAATCAATCCACACACACACACTCTCACCCTCTAATCAATCCACAGACACACACTCTCACCCTCTAATCAATCCACACACACACACTCTCACCCTCTAATCAATCCACAGACACACACTCTCACCCTCTAATCAATCCACGCACACACACTCTCACCATCTAATCAATCCACACGCACACACTCTCACCCCCTAATCAATCCACACACACACACTCTCACCCTCTAATCAATCCACACACACACACTCTCACCCCCTAATCAATCCACACACACACACTCTCAACCTCTAATCAATCCACACACACACACTCTCACCCTCTAATCAATCCACACACACACACTCTCACCCTCTAATCAATCCACACACACACACTCTCACCCTCTAATCAATCCACACACACACACTCTCACCCTCTAATCAATCCACACACACACACTCACCCTCTAATCAATCCACACACACACACTCTCACCCTCTAATCAATCAACACACACACACTCTCACCCTCTAATCAATCCACACACACACACTCTCACCCTCTAATCAATCAACACTCACACACTCTCACCCTCTAATCAATCCACACACACACACTCACCCTCTAATCAATCCACACACACACACTCTCACCCTCTAATCAATCCACACAGACACTCTCACCCTCTAATCAATCCACACACACACACTCTCACCCTCTAATCAATCCACACACACACACTCCCACCGTCTAATCAATCCACACACACACACTCTCACCCTCTAATCAATCCACACACACACTCTCACCATCTAATCAATCCACACACACACACTCTCACCCTCTAATCAATCCACACAAACACACTCTCACCATCGAATCAATCCACACACACACTCTCACCCTCTAATCAATCCACCACACACACTCTCACCCTCTACTCAATCCACACACACACACTCTCACCCTCTAATCAATCCACACACACACTCTCACCATCTAATCAATCCACACACACACTCTCACCCTCTAATCAATCCACACACACACAACCTCACCCTCTAATCAATACACACACACACACTCTCACCCTCTAATCAATCCACACACACACACACACTCACCCTCTAATCAATACACACACACACACTCTCACCCTCTAATCAATCCACACACACACACTCTCACCCTCTAATCAATCCACACACACACACTCTCACACTCTAATCAATCCACACACACACGCTCTCACCCTCTAATCAATCCACACACACACACTCTCACCCTCTAATCAATCCACACACACTCACTCTCACCCTCTAATCAATCCACACACACACTCTCACCATCTAATCAATCCACACACACACTCTCACCCTCTAATCAATCCACTCACACACTCTCACCCTCTAATCAATCCACACATACACACTCTCACCCTCTAATCAATCCACACACACGCACTCTCACCCTCTAATCAATCCACACACACACACTCTCACCCTCGAATCAATCCACACACACACACTCTCACCCTCTAATCAATCCACACACACAGTCTCACCATCTAATCAATCCACACACACACACTCTCACCCTCTAATCAATCCACACACACACACTCTCACCCTCCAATCAATCCACACACACGCACTCTCACCCTCTAATCAATCCACACACACACACTCTCACCCTCTAATCAATCCACACACACACACTCTCACCCTCCAATCAATCCACACACACGCACTCTCACCCTCTAATCAATCCACACACACACACTCTCACCCTCCAATCAATCCACACACACGCACTCTCACCCTCTAATCAATCCACACACACACACTCTCACCCTCTAATCAATCCACACACAAACACTCTCACCCTCTAATCAATCCACACACACACACTCTCACCCTCCAATCAATCCACACACACGCACTCTCACCCTCTAATCAATCCACACACACACACTCTCACCCTCTAATCAATCCACACACACACTCTCACCATCTAATCAATCCACACATACACACTCTCACCCTCTAATCAATCCACACACAAGCACTCTCACCCTCTAATCAATCCACACACACACACTCTCACCCTCTAATCAATCCACACACACACACTCTCACCCTCTAATCAATCCACACACACACACTCTCACCCTCTAATCAATCCACACACACATTCTCACCATCTAATCAATCCACACACACACTCTCACCCTCTAATCAATCCACACACACACACTCTCACCCTCTAATCAATCCACACACACACTCTCACTCTCTAATCAATCCACACACACACTCTCACCCTCTAATCAATCCACTCACACACTCTCACCCTCTAATCAAACCACGCACACGCACTCTCACCCTCTAATCAATCCACACACACACACTCTCACCCTCTAATCAATCCACACACACACACACTCACCCTCTAATCAATCCACACACACACACTCTCACCATCTAATCAATCCACACACACACTCTCACCCTCTAATCAATCCACACACACACACTCTCACCCTCTAATCAATCCACACACACACACACTCACCCTCTAATCAATCCACACACACCACTCTCACCCTCTAATCAATCCACACACACACACTCTCACCCTCTAATCAATCCACACACACACACTCTCACCCTCTAATCAATCCACACACACACATTCTCACCATCTAATCAATCCACACACACACTCTCACCCTCTAATCAATCCACACACACACACTCTCAACCTCTAATCAATCCACACACACACTCTCACTCTCTAATCAATCCACACACACACTCTCACCCTCTAATCAATCCACTCACACACTCTCACCCTCTAATCAATCCACACACCCACATTCTCACCCTCTAATCAATCCACACACACACTCTCACCCTCTAATCAATCCACACACCCACACTCTCACCCTCTAATCAAACCACACACACACACTCTCACCCTCTAATCAATCCACACACACGCACTCTCACCCTCTAATCAATCCACACACACACTCTCATCCTCTAATCAATCCACACACACACTCTCTCACCCTCTAATCAATCCACTCACACACTCTCACCCTCTAATCAATCCACAAACACACACTCTCACCCTCTAATCAATCCACACACACACACTCTCACCCTCTAATCAATCCACACACGCACTCTCACCCTCTAATCAATCCACACACACAAACTCTCACCCTCTAATCAATCCACACACACAAACTCTCTCCCTCTAATCAATCCACACACACACACTCTCACCCTCTAATCAATCCACACACACACACTCTCACCCTCTAATCAAACCACACACACACACTCTCACCCTCTAATCAATCCACACACACACACTCTCACCCTCTAATCAATCCACACACACAAACTCTCACCCTCTAATCAATCCACACACACAAACTCTCTCCCTCTAATCAATCCACACACACACACTCTCACCCTCTAATCAATCCACACACACACACTCTCACCCTCTAATCAAACCACACACACACACTCTCACCCTCTAATCAATCCACACACACACTCTCTCACCCTCTAATCAATCCACACACACAAACTCTCACCCTCTAATCAATCCACACACACACACTCTCACCCTCTAATCAATCCACACACACACTCTCACCCTCTAATCAATCCACACACACAAACTCTCACCCTCTAATCAATCCACACACACACACTCTCACCCTCTAATCAATCCACACACACACTCTCACCCTCTAATCAATCCACACACACACTCTCACCCTCTAATCAATCCACACACAAACACTCTCACCCTCTAATCAATCCACACACACACTCTCTCACCCTCTAATCAATCCACACACACACACTCTCACCCTCTAATCAATCCACACACACACACTCTCACCCTCTAATCAATCCACACACACACACTCTCACCCCCTAATCAATCCACACACAATCACTCTCACCCTCTAATCAATCCACACACACACTCTCACCATCTAATCAATCCACACACACACTCTCACCCTCTAATCAATCCACACACACACTCTCACCCTCTAATCTATCCACACACACACACTCTCACCCTCTAATCAATCCACACACACACACACACTCACCCTCTAATCAATCCACACACACACACTCTCACCCTCTAATCAATCCACACACACACTCTCACCCTCTAATCAATCCACACACACACACTCTCACCCTCTAATCAATCCACACACACACACTCTCACCCTCTAATCAATCCACACACACACACTCTCACCCTCTAATCAATCCACACACACACTCTCACCATCTAATCAATCCACACACACACACTCTCACCCTCTAATAAATCCACACAAACACACTCTCACCATCGAATCAATCCACACACACACTCTCACCCTCTAATCAATCCACCACACACACTCTCACCCTCTAATCAATCCACACACACACACTCTCACCCTCTAATCAATCCACACACACACTCTCACCCTCTAATCAATCCACACACACACTCTCACCCTCTAATCAATCCACACACACACAACCTCACCCTCTAATCAATACACACACACACACTCTCACCCTCTAATCAATCCACACACACTTTCTCACCCTCTAATCAATCCACACACACACACACACTCACCCTCTAATCAATACACACACACACACTCTCACCCTCTAATCAATCCACACACACACACTCTCACCCTCTAATCAATCCACACACACACACTCTCACACTCTAATCAATCCACACACACACGCTCTCACCCTCTAATCAATCCACACACACACACTCTCACCCTCTAATCAATCCACACACACTCACTCTCACCCTCTAATCAATCCACACACACACTCTCACCATCTAATCAATCCACACACACACTCTCACCCTCTAATCAATCCACTCACACACTCTCACCCTCTAATCAATCCACACATACACACTCTCACCCTCTAATCAATCCACACACACGCACTCTCACCCTCTAATCAATCCACACACACACACTCTCACCCTCTAATCAATCCACACACACACACTCTCACCCTCTAATCAATCCACACACACACTCTCACCATCTAATCAATCCACACACACACACTCTCACCCACTAATCAATCCACACACAAACACTCTCACCCTCTAATCAATCCACACACACACTCTCACCCTCTAATCAATCCACACACACGCACTCTCACCCTCTAATCAATCCACACACACACACTCTCATCCTCTAATCAATCCACACACACACACTCTCACCCGCTAATCAATCCACACACACACTCTCACCATCTAATCAATCCACACATACACACTCTCACCCTCTAATCAATCCACACACAAGCACTCTCACCCTCTAATCAATCCACACACACACACTCTCACCCTCTAATCAATCCACACACACACACTCTCACCCTCTAATCAATCCACACACACACACTCTCACCCTCTAATCAATCCACACACACATTCTCACCATCTAATCAATCCACACACACACTCTCACCCTCTAATCAATCCACACACACACACTCTCACCCTCTAATCAATCCACACACACACTCTCACTCTCTAATCAATCCACACACACACTCTCACTCTCTAATCAATCCACTCACACACTCTCACCCTCTAATCAAACCACGCACACGCACTCTCGCCCTCTAATCAATCCACACACACACACTCTCACCCTCTAATCAATCCACACACACATTCTCACCATCTAATCAATCCACATACACACTCTCACCCTCTAATCAATCCACACACACACACTCTCACCCTCTAATCAATCCACACACACACTCTCACTCTCTAATCAATCCACACACACACTCTCACCCTCTAATCAATCCACACACCCACACTCTCACCCTCTAATCAATCCACACACACACACTCTCACCCTCTAATCAATCCACTCACACACTCTCACCCTCTAATCAATCCACACACACACACTCTCACCCTCTAATCTAACCACACACACACACTCTCACCCTCTAATCAATCCACACACACACACTCTCACCCTCTAATCAAACCACACACACACACTCTCACCCTCTAATCAATCCACACACACGCACTCTCACCCTCTAATCAATCCACACACACACTCTCATCCTCTAATCAATCCACACACACACTCTCTCACCCTCTAATCAATCCACTCACACACTCTCACCCTCTAATCAATCCACACACACACACTCTCACCCTCTAATCAATCCACACACACACACTCTCACCCTCTAATCAATCCACACACACACTCTCACCCTCTAATCAATCCACACACACAAACTCTCACCCTCTAATCAATCCACACACACAAACTCTCTCCCTCTAATCAATCCACACACACACACTCTCACCCTCTAATCAATCCACACACACACACTCTCACCCTCTAATCAAACCACACACACACACTCTCACCCTCTAATCAATCCACACACACACTCTCTCACCCTCTAATCAATCCACACACACAAACTCTCACCCTCTAATCAATCCACACACACACACTCTCACCCTCTAATCAATCCACACACACACTCTCACCCTCTAATCAATCCACACACACAAACTCTCACCCCCTAATCAATCCACACACAAACACTCTCACCCTCTAATCAATCCACACACACACTCTCTCACCCTCTAATCAATCCACACACACACACTCTCACCCTCTAATCAATCCACACACACACACTCTCACCCTCTAATCAATCCACACACACACACTCTCACCCCCTAATCAATCCACACACAATCACTCTCACCCTCTAATCAATCCACACACACACTCTCACCATCTAATCAATCCACACACACACACTCTCACCCTCTAATCAATCCACACACACACTCTCACCCTCTAATCTATCCACACACACACTCTCACCCTCTAATCAATCCACACACACACACTCTCACCCTCTAATCAATCCACACACACACAATCTCACCCTCTAATCAATCCGCACACACACACACTCACCCTCTAATCAATCCACACACACACACACTCTCACCCTCTAATCAATCCACACACACACACTCTCACCCTCTAATCAATCCACACACACACTCTCACCCTCTAATCAATCCACACACACACACACTCACCCTCTAATCAATCCACACACACACACTCTCACCCTCTAATCAATCCACACACACACACTCTCACCCTCTAATCAATCCACACACACACACTCACCCCCTAATCAATCCACACACAATCACTCTCACCCTCTAATCAATCCACACACACACTCTCACCATCTAATCAATCCACACACACACACTCTCACCCACTAATCAATCCACACACACACTCTCACCCTCTAATCTATCCACACACACACTCTCACCCTCTAATCAATCCACACACACACACTCTCACCCTCTAATCAATCCACACACACACAATCTCACCCTCTAATCAATCCGCACACACACACACTCACCCTCTAATCAATCCACACACACACACACTCTCACCCTCTAATCAATCCACACACACACACTCTCACCCTCTAATCAATCCACACACACACTCTCACCCTCTAATCAATCCACACACACACACACTCTCCCTCTAATCAATCCACACACAAACACTCTCACCCTCCAATCAATCCACACACACACACTCTCACCCTCTAATCAATCCACACACACACTCTCACCCCCTAATCAATCCACACACACACACTCTCACCCCCTAATCAATCCACACACACACTCTCACCCTCTAATCAATCCACACACACACACTCTCACCCCCTAATCAATCCACACACACACTCTCACCCCCTAATCAATCCACACACACACTCTCACCCTCTAATCAATCCACACACACACACTCACCCTCTAATCAATCCACTCACACACTCTCACCCTCTAATCAATCCACACACACACACACTCTCACCCTCTAATCAATCCACACACACACACTCTCACCCTCTAATCAATCCACACACACACACTCTCACCCCCGAATCAATCCACACACACACTCTCACCCTCTAATCAATCCACACACACACATTCTCACCCCCTAATCAATCCACACACACACTCTCACCCTCTAATCAATCCACACACTAACACTCTCAGCCTCTAATCAATCCACACACACACACTCTCACCATCTAATCAATCCACACACACACTCTCACCCTCTAATCAATCCACACACACACTCTCATCCTCTAATCAATCCACACACACACTCACCCTCTAATCAATCCACACACACACACTCTCACCCTCTAATCAATCCACGCACACACACTCACCCTCGAATCAATCCACACACACACTCTCACCCTCTAATCAATCCACACACACACACTCTCAACCTCTAATCAATCCACACACACACACACTCACCCTCTAATCAATCCACACACACACACACTCACCCTCTAATCAATCCACACACACAGACTCTCACCCTCTAATCAATCCACACACACACACTCTCACCCTCTAATCAATCCACACACACACACTCTCACCCTCTAATCAATCCACACAGACACACTCACCCTCTAATCAATCCACACACACACACTCTCACCCTCTAATCAATCCACACACACACACTCTCACCCTCTAATCAATCCACACACACACTCTCACCCTCTAATCAATCCACACACACAAACTCTCACCCCCTAATCAATCCACACACAAACACTCTCACCCTCTAATCAATCCACACACACACTCTCTCACCCTCTAATCAATCCACACACACACACTCTCACCCTCTAATCAATCCACACACACACACTCTCACCCTCTAATCAATCCACACACACACACTCTCACCCCCTAATCAATACACACACAATCACTCTCACCCTCTAATCAATCCACACACACACTCTCACCATCTAATCAATCCACACACACACACTCTCACCCTCTAATCAATCCACACACACACTCTCACCCTCTAATCTATCCACACACACACTCTCACCCTCTAATCAATCCACACACACACACTCTCACCCTCTAATCAATCCACACACACACAATCTCACCCTCTAATCAATCCGCACACACACACACTCACCCTCTAATCAATCCACACACACACACACTCTCACCCTCTAATCAATCCACACACACACACTCTCACCCTCTAATCAATCCACACACACACTCTCACCCTCTAATCAATCCACACACACACACACTCACCCTCTAATCAATCCACACACACACACTCTCACCCTCTAATCAATCCACACACACACACTCTCACCCTCTAATCAATCCACACACACACACTCTCACCCCCTAATCAATCCACACACAATCACTCTCACCCTCTAATCAATCCACACACACACTCTCACCATCTAATCAATCCACACACACACACTCTCACCCTCTAATCAATCCACACACACACTCTCACCCTCTAATCTATCCACACACACACTCTCACCCTCTAATCAATCCACACACACACACACTCTCACCCTCTAATCATCCACACACACACAATCATCACCCTCTAATCAATCCGCACACACACACACTCACCCTCTAATCAATCCACACACACACACTCTCACCCTCTAATCAATCCACACACACACTCTCACCCTCTAATCAATCCACACACACACACATCACACCCTCTAATCAATCCACACACAAACACTCTCACCCTCCAATCAATCCACACACACACACTCTCACCCTCTAACAATCCACACACACACTCTCACCCCTAATCAATCCACACACACACACTCTCACCCCTAATCAATCCACACACACACTCTCACCCTCTAATCAATCCACACACACACACTCTCACCCTCTAATCAATCCACACACACACCTCACCACAGAATCAATCCACACACACACACTCTCACCCTCTAATCAATCCACACACACACTCTCATCCTCTAATCAATCCACACACACACTCTCACCCTCTAATCAATCCACACACACACTCTCACCCTCTAATCAATCCACACACACACACTCTCACCCTCTAATCAATCCACACACACACTCTCACCATCTAATCAATCCACACACACACCAATCTCACCCTCTAATCAATCCACTCACACACACTCTCACCCTCTAATCAATCCACACACACACACTCTCACCCTCTAATCAATCCACACACACACTCTCACCACCTAATCAATCCACACACACACACTCTCACCCTCTAACAATCCACACACACACTCTCACCCTCTAATCAATCCACACACACACTCTCACCCTCTAATCAATCCACACACACACTCTCCCCCTCTAATCAATCCACACACACACACTCTCACCCTCTATCAATCCACACACACACACTCTCACCCTCTAATCAATCCACACACACACCTCCAGCCTCTAATCAATCCACACACACACACTCTCACCCTCTAATCAATCCACACACACACACTCTCACCCTCTAATCAATCCACACACCACACACTCACCCTCTAATCAATCCACACACACACACACTCACACACTCTAATCAATCCACACACACAATCTCACCCTCTAATCAATCCACTCACACACACTCTCACCCTCTAATCAATCCACACACACACACTCTCACCCTCTACAATCCACACACACACACTCTCCACCATCTAATCAATCCACACACACACTCTCACACCGCTAATTAATCCACACACACACACTCTCACCCTCTAATCAATCCACACACACACTCTCACACTCTAATCAATCCACACACACACACTCTCACCCTCTAATCAACCCACACACACACACTCTCACCCTCTAATCAATCCACACACACACACCTCACCCTCTAATCAATCCACACACACACTCCTCACCCTCTAATCAATCCACACACACAAACTCTCACCCCTTAATCAATCCACACACAAACACTCTCACCCTCTAATCAATCCACACACACACTCTCTCACCCTCTAATCAATCCACACACACACACTCTCACCCTCTAATCAATCCACACACACACACTCTCACCCTCTAATCAATCCACACACACACACTCTCACCCCCTAATCAATCCACACACAATCACTCTCACCCTCTAATCAATCCACACACACACTCTCACCATCTAATCAATCCACACACACACACTCTCACCCTCTAATCAATCCACACACACACTCTCACCCTCTAATCTATCCACACACACACTCTCACCCCTAATCATCCACACACACACACTCTCACCCTCTAATCAATCCACACACACACAATCTCACCCTCTATCAATCCACACACACACACCACTCACCCTCTAATCAATCCACACACACACACACTCTCACCCTCTAATCAATCCACACACACACACTCTCACCCTCTAATCAATCCACACACACACTCTCACCCTCTAATCAATCCACACACACACACACTCTCACCCTCTAATCTATCCAAACACACACACTCTCACCCTCCAATCAATCCACACACACACACTCTCACCCTCTAATCAATCCACACACACACACTCTCACCCTCTAATCAATCCACACACACACTCTCACTCCCTAATCAATCCACACACACACACTCTCACCCCCTAATCAATCCACACACACACCTCACCCTCTAATCAATCCACCACACACACACTCTCACCCTCTAATCAATCCACACACACTCCACCCTCTAATCAATCCACACACACACACTCTCACCCTCTAATCAATCCACACACACACACTCTCACCCTCTAATCAATCCACACACACACTCCCACCCTCTAATCAATCCACACACACACACTCTCACCCTCTAATCAATCCACACACACACACACTCTCACCCTCTAATCAATCCAAACACACACACTCTCACCCTCTAATCAATCCACACACACACACACTCTCACCCTCTAATCAATCCACACACACACACTCTCACCCTCTAATCAATCCACACACACACTCTCACCCTCTAATCAATCCACACACACACACTCTCACCCTCTAATCAATCCACACACACACACACTCTCACCCTCTAATCAATCCACACACACACACTCTCACCCTCTAATCAATCCACACACACACTCTCACCCTCTAATCAATCCACACACACACACACTCTCACCCTCTAATCAATCCAAACACACACACTCACACCCTCCAATCAATCCACACACACACACTCTCACCCTCTAATCAATCCACACACACACACTCTCACCCCCTAATCAATCCACACACACACACTCTCACCCTCTAATCAATCCACACACACACTCTCACCCTCTAATCAATCCAACACACACACTCTCACCCTCCAATCAATCCCACACACACACTCTCCCCCTAATCAATCCACACACACACTCTCACCCTCTAATCAATCCACACACCACACACACTCTCACCCTCTAATCAATCCACACACACACTCTCACCCTCTAATCAATCCACACACACACACTCTCACCCTCTAATCAATCCACACACACACACACTCTCACCCTCTAATCAATCCACACACACACCTCTCACCCTCTAATCAATCCACACACACACACACCTCTCACCCTCTAAATCAATCCACACACACACACTCTCACCCTCTAATCAATCCACACACACACACTCACCCCTAATCAATCCACACACACACACTCTCACCCTCTAATCAATCCACACACACACCACACTCTCACCCTCTAATCAATCCACACACACACACTCTCACCCTCTAATCAATCCACACACACACTCTCACCCTCTAATCAATCCACACACACACACCACTCTCACCCTCTAATCTATCCAAACACACACACTCTCACCCTCCAATCAATCCACACACACACACTCTCACCCTCTAATCAATCCACACACACACACTCACCCCCTAATCAATCCACACACACACTCTCACCCTCTAATCAATCCACACACACACTCTCACCCTCTAATCTATCCAAACACACACACTCTCACCCTCCAATCAATCCACACACACACACTCTCACCCTCTAATCAATCCACACACACACACTCTCACCCTCTAATCAATCCACACACACACACTCTCACCCTCTAATCAATCCACACACACACTCTCACCCTCTAATCAATCCACACACACACACTCTCACCCTCTAATCAATCCACAACCACACACACACACTCACCCTCTAATCAATCCACACACCACTCTCACCCTCTAATCAATCCACACACACACTCTCACCCCCTAATCAATCCACACACACACTCTCACCCTCTAATCAATCCACACACACACACTCACCCTCTAATCAATCCACTCACACACTCTCACCCTCTAATCAATCCACACACACACACTCTCACCCCTAATCAATCCACACACACACACTCTCACCCTCTATCAATCCACACACACACACACTCACCCCCCTAATCAATCCACACACACACTCTCACCCTCTAATCAATCCACACACACACATTCTCACCCCCTAATCAATCCACACACACACTCTCACCCTCTAATCAATCCACACACTAACACTCTCAGCCTCTAATCAATCCACACACACACACTCTCACCCTCTAATCAATCCACACACACACTCTCACCCTCTAATCAATCCGCACACACACACGCTCACCCTCTAATCAATCCACACACACACTCTCACCATCTAATCAATCCACACACACACTCTCACCCTCTAATCAATCCACACGCACACTCTCACTCTCTAATCAATCCACACACACACACTCTCACCCTCTAATCAATCCACGCACACACACTCACCCTCGAATCAATCCACACACACACTCTCACCCTCTAATCAATCCACACACACACACTCTCACCCTCTAATCAATCCACACACACACACACTCACCCTCTAATCAATCCACACACACACACTCTCACCCTCTAATCAATCCACACACACACACTCTCACCCCCTAATCAATCCACACGCACACACTCTCACCCTCTAATCAATCCACACACACACACTCTCACCCTCTAATCAATCCACACACACACACTCTCACCCTCTAATCAATCCACACACACACACTCTCACCCTCTAATCAATCAACACACACACACACTCACCATCTAATCAATCCACACACACACTCTCACCCTCTAATCAATCCACACACACACACTCTCACACTCTAATCAATCCACACACACACACTCTCACCCTCTAATCAATCCACACACACACACTCTCACCCTCTAATCAACCCACACACACACACTCTCACCCTCTAATCAATCCACACACACACTCTCACCATCTAATCAATCCACACACACACACTCTCACCCTCTAATCAATCCACACACACACTCTCACCATCTAATCAATCCACACACACACTCTCACCCTCTAATCAGTCCACACACACACACACTCCCCCTCTAATCAATCCACACACACACACTCTCACCACTAATCAATCCACACACACACTCTCACCCTCTAATCAATCCACTCACACACACTCACCCTCCAATCAATCCACACACACACACTCTCACCCTCTAATCAATCCACACACACACACTCTCACCATCTAATCAATCCACACACACACTCTCACCCTCTAATCAATCCACACACACACTCTCACTCTCTAATCAATCCACACACACACTCTCACCCTCTAATCAATCCACACACACACACTCTCACCCTCTAATCAATCCACACACACACACTCTCACCCTCTAATCAATCCACACACACACACACTCACCCTCTAATCAAACCACACACACACACTCTCACCCTCTAATCAATCCACTCACACACTCTCACCCTCTAATCAATCCATACACACACACTCTCACCCTCTAATCAATCCACACACACACTCTCACCCTCTAATCAATCCACACACACACACTCTCACCCTCTAATCAATCCACACACACACACTCTCACCCTCTAATCAAACCACACACACACACTCTCACCCCGTAATCAATCCACACACACACTCTCACCCTCTAATCAATCCACACACACACTCTCACCATCTAATCAATCCACACACACACAATCTCACCCTCTAATCAATCCACTCACACACACTCTCACCCTCTAATCAATCCACACACACACACTCTCACCCTCTAATCAATCCACACACACACTCTCACCACAGAATCAATCCACACACACACACTCTCACCCTCTAATCAATCCACACACACACTCTCATCCTCTAATCAATCCACACACACACTCTCACCCTCTAATCAATCCACACACACACTCTCACCCTCTAATCAATCCACACACACACACTCTCACCCTCTAATCAATCCACACACACACTCTCACCATCTAATCAATCCACACACACACAATCTCACCCTCTAATCAATCCACTCACACACACTCTCACCCTCTAATCAATCCACACACACACACTCTCACCCTCTAATCAATCCACACACACACTCTCACCACCTAATCAATCCACACACACACACTCTCACCCTCTAATCAATCCACACACACACTCTCACCCTCTAATCAATCCACACACACACTCTCACCCTCTAATCAATCCACACACACAATCTCCCCATCTAATCAATCCACACACACACACTCTCACCCTCTAATCAATCCACACACACACTCTCACCCTCTAATCAATCCACACACACACTCTCAGCCTCTAATCAATCCACACACACACACTCTCACCCTCTAATCAATCCACACACACACACTCTCACCCTCTAATCAATCCACACACACACACACTCACTCTCTAATCAATCCACACACACAATTTCACCCTCTAATCAATCCACTCACACACACTCTCACCCTCTAATCAATCCACACACACACACTCTCACCCTCTAATCAATCCACACACACACTCTCACCCTCTAATCAATCCACACACACACTCTCACTCTCTAATCAATCCACACACACACTCTCACCCTCTAATCAATCCACACACACACTCTCACCATCTAATCAATCCACACACACACTCTCACCCTCTAATCAATCCACACACACACACTCTCACCCTCTAATCAATCCTCGCACACACACTCTCACCCTCTAATCAATCCACACACACACACTCTCACCCTCTAATCAATCCACAAACACAAACTCTCACCCTCTAATCAATCCACACACACACACTCTCACCCTCTAGTCAATCGACACACACACACTCTCACCCTCTAATCAATCCACACACACACTCTCACCCTCTAATCAATCCACACACAAACTCTCACCCTCTAATCAATCCACACACACACACTCTCACCCTCTAATCAATCCACACACACACACTCTCACCCTCTAATCAATCCACACACACACACTCTCACCCTCTAATCAATCCACACACACACACTCTCACCCTCTAATCAATCCACACACACACACTCTCACCCTCTAATCAATCCACACACACACACTCTCACCCTCTAATCAATCCACACACACGCACTCTCACCCCCAAATCAATCCACACACACACACTCTCACCCTCTAATCAATCCACACACACACTCTCACTCTCTAATCAATCCACACACACACTCTCACCCTCTAATCAATCCACACACACACACTCTCACCCTCTAATCAATCCACACACACACACTCTCACCCTCTAATCAATCCACACACACACACACTCACCCTCTAATCAAACCACACACACACACTCTCACCCTCTAATCAATCCACTCACACACTCTCACCCTCTAATCAATCCATACACACACACTCTCACCCTCTAATCAATCCACACACACACTCTCACCCTCTAATCAATCCACACACACACACTCTCACCCTCTAATCAATCCACACACACACACTCTCACCCTCTAATCAAACCACACACACACACTCTCACCCCGTAATCAATCCACACACACACTCTCACCCTCTAATCAATCCACACACACACTCTCACCATCTAATCAATCCACACACACACAATCTCACCCTCTAATCAATCCACTCACACACACTCTCACCCTCTAATCAATCCACACACACACACTCTCACCCTCTAATCAATCCACACACACACTCTCACCACAGAATCAATCCACACACACACACTCTCACCCTCTAATCAATCCACACACACACTCTCATCCTCTAATCAATCCACACACACACTCTCACCCTCTAATCAATCCACACACACACTCTCACCCTCTAATCAATCCACACACACACACTCTCACCCTCTAATCAATCCACACACACACTCTCACCATCTAATCAATCCACACACACACAATCTCACCCTCTAATCAATCCACTCACACACACTCTCACCCTCTAATCAATCCACACACACACACTCTCACCCTCTAATCAATCCACACACACACTCTCACCACCTAATCAATCCACACACACACACTCTCACCCTCTAATCAATCCACACACACACTCTCACCCTCTAATCAATCCACACACACACTCTCACCCTCTAATCAATCCACACACACACTCTCCCCCTCTAATCAATCCACACACACACACTCTCACCCTCTAATCAATCCACACACACACTCTCACCCTCTAATCAATCCACACACACACTCTCAGCCTCTAATCAATCCACACACACACACTCTCACCCTCTAATCAATCCACACACACACACTCTCACCCTCTAATCAATCCACACACACACACACTCACTCTCTAATCAATCCACACACACAATTTCACCCTCTAATCAATCCACTCACACACACTCTCACCCTCTAATCAATCCACACACACACACTCTCACCCTCTAATCAATCCACACACACACTCTCACCATCTAATCAATCCACACACACACTCTCACCCGCTAATTAATCCACACACACACACTCTCACCCTCTAATCAATCCACACACACACTCTCACTCTCTAATCAATCCACACACACACTCTCACCCTCTAATCAATCCACACACACACTCTCACCATATAATCAATCCACACACACACTCTCACCCTCTAATCAATCCACACACACACACTCTCACCCTCTAATCAATCCTCGCACACACACTCTCACCCTCTAATCAATCCACACACACACACTCTCACCCTCTAATCAATCCACAAACACAAACTCTCACCCTCTAATCAATCCACACACACACACTCTCACCCTCTAGTCAATCGACACACACACACTCTCACCCTCTAATCAATCCACACACACACTCTCACCCTCTAATCAATCCACACACACACTCTCACCCTCTAATCAATCCACACACACACACTCTCACCCTCTAATCAATCCACACACACACACTCTCACCCTCTAATCAATCCACACACACACACTCTCACCCTCTAATCAATCCACACACACACACTCTCACCCTCTAATCAATCCACACACACACACTCTCACCCTCTAATCAATCCACACACACACACTCTCACCCCCAAATCAATCCACACACACACACTCTCACCATCTAATCTATCCACACACACACACTCTCACCCTCTAATCAATCCACACACACACACACTCTCACCCTCTAATCAATCCACACACACACACTCTCACCATCTAATCTATCTACACACACACACACACTCTCACCCTCTAATCAATCCACAAACACACACTCTCACCCTCTAATCAATCCACACACACACACTCTCACCCGCTAATCAATCCACACACACTCTCACCCTCTAATAAATCCACACACACACACTCTCACCCGCTAATCAATCCACACACACACTCTCACCATCTAATCAATCCACACACACACTCTCACCCTCTCATCAATCCACACACACACCCTCACCCTCTAATCAATCCACACACACACACTCTCACCCTCTAATCAATCCACACACACACTCTCACCCTCTAATCAATCCACACACACACACTCTCACCCTCTAATCAATCAACACACACACACTCTCACCCTCTAATCAATCCACACACACACACTCTCACCCTCTAATCAATCCACACACACACACTCTCACCCGCTAATCAATCCACACACACACTCTCACCATCTAATCAATCCACACACACACACTCTCACCCTCTAATCAATCCACACACACACACTCTCACCCTCTAATCAATCCACACACACACACTCTCACCCTCTAATCAATCCACACACACACACTCTCACCCTCTAATCAATACACACACACACACTCTCACCCTCTAATCAATCCACACACACACACTCTCACCCTCTAATCAATCCAAACACACACACTCACCCTCTAATCAATCCACACACACACTCTCACCCTCTAATCAATCCACACACACACACTCTCACCCTCTAATCAATCCACAAACACACACACTCACCCTCTAATCAATACACACACACACACACTCTCACCCTCGAATCAATCCACAAGCACACACACTCTCACCCTCTAATCAATCCACACACACACACTCTCACCCTCTAATCAATCCACACACACACTCTCTCACCCTCTAATCAATCCACAAACACACACACTCTCACCCTCTAATCAATCCACACACACACACTCTCACCCTCTAATCAATCCACACACACACTCTCACCCTCTAATCAATCCACACACACACACTCTCACCCCCTAATCAATCCACACACACACACTCTCACCCTCTAATCAATCCACACACACACTCTCTCACCCTCTAATCAATCCACACACACACACTCTCACCCTCTAATCAATCCACAAACACACACTCTCACCCCCTAATCAATCCACACACACACACTCTCACCCTCTAATCAATCCACACACACACTCTCTCACCCTCTAATCAATCCACACACACACACTCTCACCCTCTAATCAATCCACACACACACACTCTCACCCCCTAATCAATCCACACACACACACTCTCACCCTCTAATCAATCCACACACACACTCTCTCACCCTCTAATCAATCCACACACACACACTCTCACCCTCTAATCAATCCACACACACACACTCTCACCCCCTAATCAATCCACACACACACACTCTCACCCTCTAATCAATCCACACACACACACTCTCACCCTCTAATCAATCCACACACACACACTCTCACCCTCTAATCAATCCACACACACACTCTCTCACCCTCTAATCAATCCACACACACACACTCTCACCCTCTAATCAATCCACACACACACACTCTCACCCCCTAATCAATCCACACACACACACTCTCACCCTCTAATCAATCCACACACACACTCTCTCACCCTCTAATCAATCCACACACACAGACTCTCACCCTCTAATCAATCCACACACACACACTCTCACCCTCTAATCAATCCACACACACACACACTCTCACCCTCTAATCAATCCACACACACACACACTCACCCTCTAATCAATCCACACACACAAACTCTCACCCTCTAATCAATCCACAAACACACACTCTCACCCTCTAATCAATCCACACACGCAGACTCTCACCCTCTAATCAATCCACACACACACACTCTCACCCTCTAATCAATCCACAAACACACACTCTCACCCTCTAATCAATCCATCACACACACACTCACCTCTTCACACACACTCTCACCTCTAATCAACAAACACACACTCTCACCCTCTAATCAATCCACACACACACACTCTCACCCTCTAATCAATCCACACACACACACTCTCACCCTCTAATCAATCCACACACACACACTCTCACCCTCTAATCAATCCACACACACACACTCTCACCCTCTATCAATCACACACACACACTCTCACCCTCTAATCAACCACACACACAACTCTCACCCTCTAATCAATCCACACACACACACTCTCACCCTCTAATCAATCCACACACACACACTCTCACCCTCTAATCAATCCACACACACACACTCTCACCCTCTAATCAATCCACACACACACTCCTCACCCTCTAATCAATCCACACACACACACTCTCACCTCTAATCAATCCACACACACACACTCTCACCCTCTAATCAATCCACACACACACTCTCACCCTCTAATCAATCCACACACACACACTCTCACCCTCTAATCAATCCACACACACACACTCTCACCCTCTAATCAATCCACCACACACACTCTCACCCTCTAATCAATCCACACACACACACTCTCACCCTCTAATCAATCCACACACACAACTCTCACCCTCTAATCAATCCACACACACACTCTCACCCTCTAATCAATCCACACACACACTCTCACCCTCTAATCAATCCACACACACACGACTCTCACCCTCTAATCATCCACACACACACTCTCACCCTCTAATCAATCCACACACACACACTCTCCCTCTATCAATCACACACCACACTCACACCTCTAATCAATCACACACACACACTCTCACCCTCTAATCAATCCACACACACACTCTCACCCTCTAATCAATCCACACACACACTCTCACCCTCTAATCAATCCACTCACACACACTCTCACCCTCTAATCAATCCACACACACACACTCTCACCCTCTAATCAATCCACACACACACTCTCACCCTCTAATCAATCCACACACACACACTCTCACCCTCTCTAATCAATCCACACACACACACTCTCACCCTCTAATCAATCCACACACACTCACTCACCCCTCTAATCAATCCACACACGCACTCTCACCCTCTAATCAATCCACACACACACACTCTCACCCTCTAATCTATCCACACACACACTCTCACCCTCTAATCAATCCACACACACACACTCTCACCCTCTAATCAATCCACACACACAAACTCTCACCCTCTAATCAATCCACACACACACACTCTCACCCTCTAATCAATCCACACACACACTCTCACCTCTAATCAATCACACACACACACTCTCACCCTCTAATCAATCCACACACACACACTCTCACCCCCTAATCAATCCACACACACACTCTCACCCTCTAATCAATCACACACACACTCTCACCCTCTAATCAATCCACACACACACACTCTCACCCTCTAATCAATCCACACACACACACTCTCACCCTCTAATCAATCCACACACACACTCTCACCCTCTAATCAATCCACACACACACACTCTCACCCTCTAATCAATCCACACACACACTCTCACCCTCTAATCAATCCACACACACACACTCTCACCCTCTAATCAATCCACACACACAACTCTCACCCTCTAATCAATCCACAAACACACACTCTCACCCTCTAATCAATCCACACACACACACTCTCACCCTCTAATCAATCCACAAACACACACTCTCACCCTCTAATCAATCCACACACACACACTCTCACCCTCTAATCAATCCACACACCACACTCTCACCCTCTAATCAATCCACACACACACTCTCACCTCCAGTCAATCCACACACACACACTCTCACCCTCTAATCAATCCACACACACACACTCTCACCCTCTAATCAATCCACACAACACACACTCTCACCCTCTAATCAATCCACACACACACTCTCACCCTCTAATCAATCCACACACACACACTCTCACCCTCTAATCAATCCACACACACACACTCTCACCCTCTAATCAATCCACACACACACACTCTCACCCTGCTAATCAATCCACACACAAACCTCACCCTCTTATCAATCCACACAACACACTCTCACCCTCTAATCAATCCACACACACACTCTCACCCTCTAATCAATCCACACACACACACTCTCACCCTCTAATCAATCCACACTCACACACTCTCACCCTCTAATCAATCCACACACACACTCTCACCCTCTAATCAATCCACACACACACTCTCACCTCTAATCAATCCACACACACACTCTCACCCTCTAATCAATCCACACACACACTCTCACCCTCTAATCAATCCACACACATACACTCTCACCCTCTAATCAATCCACACACACACACTCTCACCCTCTAATCAATCCACACACACCTCTCACCCTCTAATCAATCCACACACACACTCTCACCCTCTAATCAATCAACACACACACACTCTCACCCTCTAATCAATCCACACACACACACTCTCACCCTCTAATCAATCCACACACACACACTCTCACCCTCTAATCAATCCACACACACACACTCTCACCCTCTAATCAATCCACACACACACACTCTCACCCTCTAATCAATCCACACACACACACTCTCACCCTCTAATCAATCCACACACACACACTCTCACCCTCTAATCAATCCACACACACACACTCTCACCCTCTAATCAATCCACACACACACACTCTCACCCTCTAATCAATCCACACACACACACTCTCACCCTCTAATCAATCCACACACACACACTCTCACCCTCTAATCAATCCACACACACACACTCTCACCCTCTAATCAATCCACACACACACACTCTCACCCTCTAATCAATCCACACACACACACTCTCACCCTCTAATCAATCCACACACACACACTCTCACCCTCTAATCAATCCACACACACACACTCTCACCCTCTAATCAATCCACACACACACACTCTCACCCTCTAATCAATCCACACACACACACTCTCACCCTCTAATCAATCCACACACACACACTCTCACCCTCTAATCAATCCACACACACACAACTCTCACCCTCTAATCAATCCACACACACACACTCTCACCCTCTAATCAATCCACACACACACACTCTCACCCTCTAATCAATCCACACACACACACTCTCACCCTCTAATCAATCCACACACACACACTCACCCTCTAATCAATCCACACACACACACTCTCACCCTCTAATCAATCCACACACACACTCTCACCCTCTAATCAATCCACACACACACTCTCACCCTCTAATCAATCCACACACACACACTCTCACCCTCTAATCAATCCACACACACACACTCTCACCCTCTAAATCAATCCACACACACACACTCTCACCCTCTAATCAATCCACACACACACACTCTCACCCTCTAATCAATCCACACACACACACTCTCACCCTCTAATCAATCCACACACACACACTCTCACCCTCTAATCAATCCACACACACACACTCTCACCCTCTAATCAATCCACACACACACTCTCACCCTCTAATCAATCCACACACACACACTCTCACCCTCTAATCAATCCACACACACACACTCTCACCCTCTAATCAATCCACACACACACACTCTCACCCTCTAATCAATCCACACACACACACTCTCACCCTCTAATCAATCCACACACACACACTCTCACCCTCTAATCAATCCACACACACACACTCACCCCTAATCAATCCACACACACACTCTCACCCTCTAATCAATCCACACACACACACTCTCACCCTCTAATCAATCCACACACACACTCTCACCCTCTAATCAATCCACACACACACACTCTCACCCTCTAATCAATCCACACACACACACTCTCACCCTCTAATCAATCCACACACACACACTCTCACCCTCTAATCAATCCACACACACACTCTCACCCTCTAATCAATCCACACACACACACTCTCACCCTCTAATCAATCCACACACACAACACTCACCCTCTAATCAATCCACACACACACACTCTCACCCTCTAATCAATCCACACACACACACTCTCACCCTCTAATCAATCCACACACACACACTCTCACCCTCTAATCAATCCACACACACACACTCTCACCCTCTAATCAATCCACACACACACACTCTCACCCTCTAATCAATCCACACACACACACTCTCACCCTCTAATCAATCCACACACACACACACTCACCCTCTAATCAATCCACACACACACACTCTCACCCTCTAATCAATCCACACACACACACTCTCACCCTCTAATCAATCCACACACACACACTCTCACCCTCTAATCAATCCACACACACACACTCTCACCCTCTAATCAATCCACACACACACACACTCACCCTCTAATCAATCCACACACACACACTCTCACCCTCTAATCAATCCACACACACACACTCACACCTCTAATCAATCCACACACACACACTCTCACCCTCTAATCAATCCACACACACACACTCTCACCCTCTAATCAATCCACACACACACACTCTCACCCTCTAATCAATCCAACACACACACACTCTCACCCTCTAATCAATCCACACACACACACTCTCACCCTCTAATCAATCCACACACACACACTCTCACCCTCTATCAATCCACACACACACTCTCACCCTCTAATCAATCCACACACACACACTCTCACCCTCTAATCAATCCACACACACACTCTCACCCTCTAATCAATCCACACACACACACTCTCACCCTCTAATCAATCCACACACACACACTCTCACCCTCTAATCAATCCACACACACACTCTCACCCTCTAATCAATCCACACACACACTCTCACCCTCTAATCAATCCACACACACACACTCTCACCCTCTAATCAATCCACACACACACACTCTCACCCTCTAATCAATCCACACACACACACTCTCACCCTCTAATCAATCCACACACACACTCACCCTCTACAATCACACACACCTCAGCCTCTAATCAATCCACACACACACACTCTCACCCTCTAATCAATCCACACACACACTCTCACCCTCTAATCAATCCACACACACACACTCTCACCCTCTAATCAATCCACACACACACACTCTCACCCTCTAATCAATCCACACACACACACTCTCACCCTCTAATCAATCCACACACACACACACTCTCACCCTCTAATCAATCCACACACACACTCTCACCCTCTAATCAATCCACACACACACACTCTCACCCTCTAATCAATCCACACACACACACTCTCACCCTCTAATCAATCCACACACACACACTCTCACCCTCTAATCAATCCACACACACACACTCACCCTCTAATCAATCCACACACACACTCTCACCCTCTAATCAATCCACACACACACTCTCACCCTCTAATCAATCCACACACACACACTCTCACCCTCTAATCAATCCACACACACACACTCTCACCTCTAATCAATCCACACACACACACTCTCACCCTCTAATCAATCCACTCACACACACCTCACCTCTAATCATCACACACACACTCTCACCCTCTAATCAATCCACACACACACACTCTCACCCTCTAATCAATCCACACACACACTCTCACCCTCTAATCAATCCACACACACACACACTCTCACCCTCTAATCAATCCACACACACACTCTCACCCTCTAATCAATCCACACACACACACTCTCACCCTCTAATCAATCCACACACACACACTCACCCTCGAATCAATCCACACACACACTCTCACCCTCTAATCAATCCACACACACACACTCTCACCCTCTAATCATCCGCACACACACACTCACCCTCTAATCAATCCACACACACACACACTCACCCTCTAATCAATCCACACACACACACCCTCACCCTCTAATCAATCACACACACACACACTCACCCTCTAATCAATCCACACACACACTCTCACCCTCTAATCAATCCACACACACACACTCTCACTCTCTAATCAATCCACACACACACACTCTCACCCTCTAATCAATCCACACACACACACTCTCACCCTCTAATCAATCCACACACACACACTCTCACCCTCTAATCAATCCACACACACACTCTCACCATCTAATCAATCCACACACACACACTCTCACCCTCTAATCAATCCACACACACACTCTCACCATCTAATCAATCCACACACACACTCTCACCCTCTAATCAATCCACACACACACACTCTCACCCTCTAATCAATCCACACACACACACTCTCACCCGCTAATCAATCCACTCACACACTCTCACCCTCTAATCAATCCACACACACACTCTCACCCTCTAATCAATCCACACACACACACTCTCACCCTCTAATCAATCCACAAACACACACTCTCACCATCTAATCAATCCACACACACACTCTCACCCTCTAATCAATCCACACACACACTCTCACTCTCTAATCAATCCACACACACACTCTCACCCTCTAATCAATCCACTCACACACTCTCACCCTCTAATCAATCCACACACACACACTCTCACCCTCTAATCAAACCACACACACACACTCTCACCCTCTAATCAATCCACTCACACACTCTCACCCTCTAATCAATCCATACACACACACTCTCACCCTCTAATCAATCCACACACACACTCTCACCCTCTAATCAATCCACACACACACACTCTCACCCTCTAATCAATCCACACACACACACTCACCCTCTAATCAATCCACACACACACACTCTCACCCTCTAATCAATCCACACACACACAGACTCTCACCCTCTAATCAATCCACACACACACACTCTCACCCTCTAATCAATCCACACACACACTCTCACCCACTAATCAATCCACACACACACACTCTCACCCACTAATCAATCCACACACACACACACTCTCACCCTCTAATCAATCCACACACACACACTCTCACCCTCTAATCAATCCACACACACACACTCTCACCCTCTAATCAATCCGCACACACACTCTCACCCTCTAATCAATCCACACAAACACACTCTCACCCGCTAATCAATCCACACACACACTCTCACCATCTAATCAATCCACACACACACACTCTCACCCTCTAATCAATCCACACACACACTCTCAGCCCCTAATCAATCCACACACACACACAATCACCCCCTAATCAATCCACACACACACACTCTCACCCTCTAATCAATCCACACACACACACTCTCACCCTCTAATCAATCCACACACACACAATCTCACCCCCTAATCAATCCACACACACACACTCTCACCCCCAATCAATCCACACACACACACTCTCACCATCTAATCTATCCACACACACACACACTCTCACCCTCTAATCAATCCACACACACACACTCTCACCCTCTAATCAAACCACACACACACACTCTCACCCTCTAATCAATCCACTCACACACTCTCACCCTCTAATCAATCCATACACACACACTCTCACCCTCTAATCAATCCACACACACACTCTCACCCTCTAATCAATCCACACACACACACTCTCACCCTCTAATCAATCCACACACACACACTCACCCTCTAATCAATCCACACACACACACTCTCACCCTCTAATCAATCCACACACACACAGACTCTCACCCTCTAATCAATCCACACACACACACTCTCACCCTCTAATCAATCCACACACACACTCTCACCCACTAATCAATCCACACACACACACTCTCACCCACTAATCAATCCACACACACACACACTCTCACCCTCTAATCAATCCACACACACACACTCTCACCCTCTAATCAATCCACACACACACACTCTCACCCTCTAATCAATCCGCACACACACTCTCACCCTCTAATCAATCCACACAAACACACTCTCACCCGCTAATCAATCCACACACACACTCTCACCATCTAATCAATCCACACACACACACTCTCACCCTCTAATCAATCCACACACACACTCTCAGCCCCTAATCAATCCACACACACACACAATCACCCCCTAATCAATCCACACACACACACTCTCACCCTCTAATCAATCCACACACACACACTCTCACCCTCTAATCAATCCACACACACACAATCTCACCCCCTAATCAATCCACACACACACACTCTCACCCCCAAATCAATCCACACACACACACTCTCACCATCTAATCTATCCACACACACACACACTCTCACCCTCTAATCAATCCACACACACACACACTCTCACCCTCGAATCAATCCACACACACACACTCTCACCATCTAATCTATCCACACACACACACTCTCACAATCTAATCAATCCACACACACACACACTCACCCTCTAATCAATCCACACACACACACTCTCACCCGCTAATCAATCCACACACACTCTCACCCTCTAATAAATCCACACACACACACTCTCACCCTCTAATCAATCCACACACACACACTCTCACCCGCTAATCAATCCACACACACACTCTCACCATCTAATCAATCCACACACACACACTCTCACCCTCTCATCAATCCACACACACACTCTCACCCTCTAATCAATCAACACACACACACTCTCACCCTCTAATCAATCCACACACACACACTCTCACCCGCTAATCAATCCACACACAGACTCTCACCATCTAATCAATCCACACACACACACTCTCACCCTCTCATCAATCCACACACACACTCTCACCCTCTAATCAATCAACACACACACACTCTCACCCTCTACTCAATCCACACACACACACACACTCTCACCCTCCAATCAATCCACACACACTCTCACCCTCTAATAAATCCACACACACACACTCTCACCCTCTAATCAATCCACACACACACACTCTCACCCGCTAATCAATCCACACACACACTCTCACCATCTAATCAATCCACACACACACACTCTCACCCTCTCATCAATCCACACACACACTCTCACCCTCTAATCAATCAACACACACACACTCTCACCCTCTACTCAATCCACACACACACACACACTCTCACCCTCCAATCAATCCACACACACTCTCACCCTCTAATAAATCCACACACACACACTCTCACCCTCTAATCAATCCACACACACACACTCTCACCCGCTAATCAATCCACACACACACTCTCACCATCTAATCAATCCACACACACACACTCTCACCCTCTCATCAATCCACACACACAGACTCTCACCCTCTAATCAATCCACACACACACACTCTCACCCTCTAATCAATCCACACACACACACTCTCACCCTCTAATCAATCCACACACACACACTCTCACCCCCAAATCAATCCACACACACACACTCTCACCATCTAATCTATCCACACACACACACTCTCACCCTCTAATCAATCCACACACACACACACTCTCACCCTCTAATCAATCCACACACACACACTCTCACCATCTAATCTATCTACACACACACACACACTCTCACCCTCTAATCAATCCACAAACACACACTCTCACCCTCTAATCAATCCACACACACACACTCTCACCCGCTAATCAATCCACACACACTCTCACCCTCTAATAAATCCACACACACACACTCTCACCCGCTAATCAATCCACACACACACTCTCACCATCTAATCAATCCACACACACACTCTCACCCTCTCATCAATCCACACACACACCCTCACCCTCTAATCAATCCACACACACACACTCTCACCCTCTAATCAATCCACACACACACACTCTCACCCTCTAATCAATACACACACACACACTCTCACCCTCTAATCAATCCACACACACACACTCTCACCCTCTAATCAATACACACACACAC
The DNA here is from genome assembly GCF_036365525.1 of Heterodontus francisci. NCBI lineage: Eukaryota > Metazoa > Chordata > Chondrichthyes > Heterodontiformes > Heterodontidae > Heterodontus > Heterodontus francisci. The sequence continues at coordinate 983,564 of NW_027140454.1, read as the reverse complement.
ACTCTCACCCTCTAATCAATCCACACACACACACTCTCACCCTCTAATCAATCCACACACACACACTCACCCTCTAATCAATCCACACACACACTCTCACCCTCTAATCAATCCACACACACACACTCTCACCCTCTAATCAATACACACACACACACTCTCACCCTCTAATCAATCCACACACACCCACTCTCACCCTCTAATCAATCCACACACACACACTCACCCTCTAATCAATCCACACACACACTCTCACCCTCTAATCAATCCACACACACACACTCTCACCCTCTAATCAATCCACAAACACACACACTCACCCTCTAATCAATACACACACACACACACTCTCACCCTCGAATCAATCCACAAACACACACACTCTCACCCTCTAATCAATCCACACACACACACTCTCACCCTCTAATCAATCCACACACACACACTCTCACCCTCTAATCAATCCACAAACACACACACTCTCACCCTCTAATCAATCCACACACACACACTCTCACCCTCTAATCAATCCACACACACACTCTCACCCTCTAATCAATCCACACACACACACTCTCACCCCCTAATCAATCCACACACACACACTCTCACCCTCTAATCAATCCACACACACACTCTCTCACCCTCTAATCAATCCACACACACAGACTCTCACCCTCTAATCAATCCACACACACACTCTCACCCTCTAATCAATCCACACACACACACTCTCACCCTCTAATCAATCCACACACACACACTCTCACGCTCTAATCAATCCACACACACACACTCTCACCCTCTAATCAATCCACACACACACTCTCTCACCCTCTAATCAATCCACACACACACACTCTCACCCTCTAATCAATCCACACACACACACTCTCACCCCCTAATCAATCCACACACACACACTCTCACCCTCTAATCAATCCACACACACACTCTCTCACCCTCTAATCAATCCACACACACAGACTCTCACCCTCTAATCAATCCACACACACACACTCTCACCCTCTAATCAATCCACACACACACACTCTCACCCTCTAATCAATCCACACACACACACTCTCACCCTCTAATAAATCCACACGCACACACTCTCACCCTCTAATCAATCCACACACACACACACTCTCACCCTCTAATCAATCCACACACACACACACTCACCCTCTAATCAATCCAAACACACACACTCTCACCCCCTAATCAATCCACACACACACACACACTCACCCTCTAATCAATCCACACACACACACACTCACCCTCTAATCAATCCAAACACACACACTCTCACCCCCTAATCAATCCACACACACACACACTCACCCCCTAATCAATCCACACACACACACTCTCACCCCCTAATCAATCCACACACACACACTCTCACCATCTAATCAATCCACACACACTCTCTCACCCTCTAATCAATCCACACACACAGACTCTCACCCTCTAATCAATCCACACACACACACTCTCACCCTCTGATCAATCCACACACACACACTCTCACCCTCTAATCAAACCACACACACACACTCTCACCCCCTAATCAATCCACACACACACACACTCACCCTCTAATCAATCCACACACACACTCTCACCCTCTAATCAATCCACACACACACACTCTCACCCTCTAATCAATCCACACACACACTCTCACCCTCTAATCAATCCACACACACACACTCACCCCCTAATCAATCCACACACACACACTCACCCCCTAATCAATCCACACACACACACTCTCACCCTCTAATCAATCCACACACACACACTCTCACCCTCTAATCAATCCACACACACACACTCACCCCCTAATCAATCCACACACACACTCTCACCCTCTAATCAATCCACACACACACTCTCACCCTCTAATCAATCCACACACACACACTCTCACCCCCTAATCAATCCACACACACACACTCACCCTCTAATCAATCCACACACACACACTCTCACCCCCTAATCAATCCACACACACACACTCTCACCCCCTAATCAATCCACACACACACACTCTCACCATCTAATCAATCCACACACACACTCTCACCCTCTAATCAATCCACACACACAAACTCTCACCCTCCAATCAATCCACAAACACACACTCTCACCCTCTAATCAATCCACACACGCAGACTCTCACCCTCTAATCAATCCACACACACACACTCTCACCCTCTAATCAATCCACAAACACACACTCTCACCCTCTAATCAATCCACACACACACACACTCTCACCCTCTAATCAATCCACACACACACACTCTCACCCTACAATCAATCCACACACACACACTCTCACCCTCTAATCAATCAACACACACACACTCTCACCCTCTATTCAATCCACACACACACACTCTCACCCTCTAATCAATCCACACACACAAACTCTCACCCTCTATTCAACCCACACACACACACTCTCACCCTCTAATCAATCCACACACACACACTCTCACCCTCTAATCAATCCACACACACACTCTCACCCTCTAATCAATCCACTCACACACACACTCACCCTCTAATCAATCCACACACACACACTCTCACTCTCTAATCAATCCACACACACACTCTCACCCTCTAATCAATCCACACACGCACTCTCACCCTCTAATCAATCCACACACACACACTCTCACCCTCTAATCAATCCACAACACACACTCTCACCCTCTAATCAATCCACTCACACAAACTCTCACCCTCTAATCAATCCACACACACACACTCTCACCCTCTAATCAATCCACACACACAAACTCTCACCCTCTAATCAATCCACACACACACACTCTCACCCTCTAATCAATCCACACACACACTCTCACCCTCTAATCAATCCACACACACACGCTCTCACCCTCTAATCAATCCACACACACACTCTCACCCTCTAATCAATCAACACACACACACTCTCACTCCCTATTCAATCCACACACACACACTCACCCTCTAATCAATCCACACACACACACTCTCACCCTCTAATCAATCCACACACACACACTCTCACCCTCTAATCAATCCACACACACACTCTCACCCTCTAATCAATCCACTCACACACACTCTCACCCTCTAATCAATCCACACACACACTCTCACCCTCTAATCAATCCACACACACACTCTCACCCTCTAATCAATCCACACACACACACTCTCACTCTCTAATCAATCCACACACACACACTCTCACCCTCTAATCAATCCACACACACACTCTCACCCTCTAATCAATCCACACACACACACTCTCACTCTCTAATCAATCCACACACACACACTCTCACCCTCTAATCAATCCACACACGCACTCTCCCCCTCTAATCAATCCACACACGCACTCTCACCCTCTAATCAATCCACACACACACACTCTCACCCTCTAATCTATCCACACACACACTCTCACCCTCTAATCAATCCACACACACACACTCTCACCCTCTAATCAATCCACACTCACAAACTCTCACCCTCTAATCAATCCACACACACACACTCTCACCCTCTAATCAATCCACACACACACTCTCACCCTCTAATCAATCCACACACACACACTCTCACCCTCTAATCAATCCACACACACACACTCTAACCCCCTAATCAATCCACACACACACTCTCACTCTCTAATCAATCCACACACACTCTCACCCTCTAATCAATCCACACACACACACTCTCACCCTCTAATCAATCCACACACACACACTCTCACCCTCTAATCAATCCACACACACAAACTCTCACCCTCTAATCAATCCACACACACACACTCTCACCCTCTAATCAATCCACACACACACTCTCACCCTCTAATCAATCCACACACAAACACTCTCACCCTCTAATCAATCCACACACACACACTCTCACCCTCTAATCAATCCACACACACAGACTCTCATCCTCTAATCAATCCACACACACACACTCTCACCCTCTAATCAATCCACAAACACACACTCTCACCCTCTAATCAATCCACAAACACACACTCTCACCCTCTAATCAATCCACACACACAGACTCTCACCCTCTAATCAATCCACACACACACACTCTCACCCTCTAATCAATCCACAAACACACACTCTCACCCTCTAATCAATCCACACACACACACACTCTCACCCTCTAATCAATCCACACACACACACTCTCACCCTCTAATCAATCCACACACACAGACTCTCACCCTCCAGTCAATCCACACACACACACTCTCACCCTCTAATCAATCCACAAACACACACTCTCACCCTCTAATCAATCCACACACACACACACTCTCACCCTCTAATCAATCCACACACACACACTCTCACCCTCTAATCAATCCACACACACACACTCTCACCCTCTAATCAATCAACACACACACACACTCACCCTCTATTCAATCCACACACACACACTCTCACCCTCTAATCAATCCACACACACACACTCTCACCCTCTAATCAATCCACACACACACACTCTCACCCTCTAATCAATCCACACACACACTCTCACCCTCTAATCAATCCACTCACACACACTCTCACCCTCTAATCAATCCACACACACACACTCTCACTCTCTAATCAATCCACACACACACACTCTCCCCCTCTAATCAATCCACACACGCACTCTCACCCTCTAATCAATCCACACACACACACTCTCACCCTCTAATCAATCCACACACACACTCTCACCCTCTAATCAATCCACACACATACACTCTCACCCTCTAATCAATCCACACACACAAACTCTCACCCTCTAATCAATCCACACACACACTCTCACCCTCTAATCAATCCACACACACACTCTCACCCTCTAATCAATCCACACACACACTCTCACCCTCTAATCAATCCACACACACACACTCTCACCCTCTAATCAATACACACACACACTCTCACCCTCTAATCAATCAACACACACACACTCTCACCCTCTATTCAATCCACACACACACACTCTCACCATCTAATCTATCCACACACACAAACTCTCACCCTCTAATCAATCCACACACACACACTCTCACTCTCTAATCAATCCACACACACACACTCTCCCCCTCTAATCAATCCACACACGCACTCTCACCCTCTAATCAATCCACACACACACACTCTCACCCTCTAATCAATCCACACACACACACTCTCACCCTCTAATCAATCCACACACACAAACTCTCACCCTCTAATCAATCCACACACACACACTCTCACCCTCTAATTAATCCACACACACACTCTCACCCTCTAATCAATCCACACACACACACTCTCACCCTCTAATCAATCCACACACACACACTCTCACCCTCTAATCAATCCACACACACAAACTCTCACCCTCTAATCAATCCACACACACACACTCTCACCCTCTAATTAATCCACACACACACTCTCACCCACTAATCAATCCACACACACACACTCTCACCCTCTAATCAATCCACACACACACACTCTCACCCTCTAATCAATCCACACACACACACTCTCACCCTCTAATCAATCCACACACACACACTCTCACCCTCTAATCAATCCACACACACACACTCTCACCCTCTAATCAATCCACACACACACACTCTCACCCTCTAATCAATCCACACACACAAACACTCACCCTCTAATCAATTCACACACAGACACTCTCACCCTCTAATCAATCCACACACACACACTCTCACCCCCTAATCAATCCACACACACACACTCTCACCCTCTAATCAATCCACACACACACACTCTCACCCTCTAATCAATCCACACACACACACTCTCACCCTCTAATCAATCCACACACACACACTCTCACCCTCTAATCAATCCACACACACAAACACTCACCCTCTAATCAATCCACACACACACACTCTCACCCTCTAATCAATCCACACACACACTCTCACCCTCTAATCAATCCACACACACACACTCTCACCCTCTAATCAATCCACACACACACACTCTCACCCTCTAATCAATCCACACACACACACTCTCACCCTCTAATCAATCCACACACACACACACTCACCTTCTAATCAATCAACACATACACACTCTCACCCTCTAATCAATCCACACACACACACTCTCACCCTCTAATCAATCCACACACACACACTCTCACCCTCTAATCAATCCACACACACACACTCTCACCCCCTAATCAATCCACACACACACACTCTCACCCTCTAATCAATCCACACACACACACACTCTCACCCTCTAATCAATCCACACACACACACTCTCACCCTCTAATCAATCCACACACACACACTCTCACCCTCTAATCAATCCACACACACACACTCTCACCCTCTAATCAATCCACACACACACACACTCTCACCCTCTAATCAATCCACACACACACACTCACCCCCTAATCAATCCACACACACACACTCTCACCCTCTAATCAATCCACACACACACACTCTCACCCTCTAATCAATCGACACACACACACTCTCACCCTCTAATCAATCCACACACACACTCTCACCCTCTAATCAATCCACACACTAATACTCTCAGCCTCTAATCAATCCACACACACACACTCTCACCCTCTAATCAATCCGCACACACACACGCTCACCCTCTAATCAATCCACACACACACACTCTCACCCTCTAATCAATCCACACACACACACTCTCACCCTCTAATCAATCCACACACACACACTCTCACCCTCTAATCAATCCACACACACACACTCTCACCCTCTAATCAATCCACACACACACTCTCACCATCTAATCAATCCACACACACACACTCTCACCCTCTAATCAATCCACACACACAAACACTCTCACCCTCTAATCAATCCACAAACAAACTCTCACCCTCTAATCAATCCACACACACACACTCTCACCCTCTAATCAATCCACACACACACACTCTCACCCTCTAATCAATCCACACACACACTCTCACCCTCTAATCAATCCACACACACACTCTCACCCTCAAATCAATCCACACACACACACTCTCACCCTCTAATCAATCCACAAACACACACTATCACCCTCTAATCAATCCACACACACACACTCTCACCCTCTAATCAATCCACTCACACACACTCTCACCTTCTAATCAATCCACACACACACACTCTCACCCTCTAATCAATCCACACACACAAACACTCTCACCCTCTAATCAATCCACACACACACTCTCACCCTCTAATCAATCCACACACACAAACACTCTCACCCTCTAATCAATCCACACACACACTCTCACCCTCTAATCAATCCACACACACACACTCTCACCCTCTAATCAATCCACACACACACACTCACCCTCGAATCAATCCACACACACACTCTCACCCTCTAATCAATCCACACACACACACTCTCACCCTCTAATCAATCCGCACACACACACACTCACCCTCTAATCAATCCACACACACACACACTCACCCTCTAATCAATCCACACACACACACTCTCACCCTCTAATCAATCAACACACACACACACTCACCATCTAATCAATCCACACACACACTCTCACCCTCTAATCAATCCACACACACACACTCTCACTCTCTAATCAATCCACACTCACACACTCTCACCCTCTAATCAATCCACACACACACACTCTCACCCTCTAATCAATCCACACACACACACTCTCACCCTCTAATCAATCCACACACACACTCTCACCATCTAATCAATCCACACACACACACTCTCACCCTCTAATCAATCCACACACACACTCTCACCATCTAATCAATCCACACACACACTCTCACCCTCTAATCAATCCACACATACACACTCTCACCCTCTAATCAATCCACACACACACACTCTCACCCTCTAATCAATCCACTCACACACTCTCACCCTCTAATCAATCCACACACACACTCTCACCCTCTAATCAATCCACACACACACACTCTCACCCTCTAATCAATCCACACACACACACTCTCACCATCTAATCAATCCACACACACACTCTCACCCTCTAATCAATCCACACACACACTCTCACTCTCTAACCAATCCACACACACACTCTCACCCTCTAATCAATCCACTCACACACTCTCACCCTCTAATCAATCCACACACACACACTCTCACCCTCTAATCAATCCACACACACACACTCTCACCCTCTAATCAAACCACACACACACACTCTCACCCTCTAATCAATCCACTCACACACTCTCACCCTCTAATCAATCCATACACACACACTCTCACCCTCTAATCAATCCACACACACACTCTCACCCTCTAATCAATCCACACACACACACTCTCACCCTCTAATCAATCCACACACACACACTCACCCTCTAATCAATCCACACACACACACTCTCACCCTCTAATCAATCCACACACACACAGACTCTCACCCTCTAATCAATCCACACACACACACTCTCACCCTCTAATCAATCCACACACACACTCTCACCCACTAATCAATCCACACACACACACTCTCACCCACTAATCAATCCACACACACACACTCTCACCCTCTAATCAATCCACACACACACACTCTCACCCTCTAATCAATCCACACACACACACACTCTCACCCTCTAATCAATCCGCACACACACTCTCACCCTCTAATCAATCCACACAAACACACTCTCACCCGCTAATCAATCCACACACACACTCTCACCATCTAATCAATCCACACACACACACTCTCACCCTCTAATCAATCCACACACACACTCTCAGCCCCTAATCAATCCACACACACACACTCTCACCCTCTAATCAATCCACACACACACACTCTCACCCTCTAATCAATCCACACACACACAATCTCACCCCCTAATCAATCCACACACACACACTCTCACCCCCAAATCAATCCACACACACACTCTCTCACCATCTAATCTATCCACACACACACACACTCTCACCCTCTAATCAATCCACACACACACTCTCACCCTCGAATCAATCCACACACACACACTCTCACCATCTAATCTATCCACACACACACACTCTCACCCTCTAATCAATCCACACACACACACACTCACCCTCTAATCAATCCACACACTCACACTCTCACAAGCTAATCAATCCACACACACTCTCACCCTCTAATAAATCCACACACACACACTCTCACCCTCTAATCAATCCACACACACACACTCTCACCCGCTAATCAATCCACACACACACTCTCACCATCTAATCAATCCACACACACACACTCTCACCCTCTCATCAATCCACACACACACTCTCACCCTCTAATCAATCAACACACACACACTCTCACCCTCTAATCAATCCACACACACACACTCTCACCCGCTAATCAATCCACACACACACTCTCACCATCTAATCAATCCACACACACACACTCTCACCCTCTCATCAATCCACACACACACTCTCACCCTCTAATCAATCAACACACACACACTCTCACCCTCTACTCAATCCACACACACACACACACTCTCACCCTCCAATCAATCCGCACACACACTCTCACCCTCTAATCAATCCACACAAACACACTCTCACCCGCTAATCAATCCACACACACACTCTCACCATCTAATCAATCCACACACACACACTCTCAACCTCTAATCAATCCACACACACACTCTCACCCCCTAATCAATCCACACACACACACAATCACCCCCTAATCAATCCACACATACACACTCTCACCCTCTAATCAATCCACACACACACACTCTCACCCTCTAATCAATCCACACACACACACTCTCACCCTCTAATCAATCCACACACACACTCTCACCCTCTAATCAATCCACACACACACTCTCACCCTCTAATCAATCCACACACACACACTCTCACCCTCTAATCAATCCACACACACACACTCTCACCCTCTAATCAATCCACACACACACACTCTCACCCTCTTTTCAATCCACTCACACACACTCTCACCTTCTAATCAATCCACACACACACACTCTCACCCTCTAATCAATCCACACACACAAACACTCTCACCCTCTAATCAATCCACACACACACTCTCACCCTCTAATCAATCCACACACACACACTCTCACCCTCTAATCAATCCACACACACACACTCTCACCCTCTAATCAATCCACACACACACTCTCACCCTCTAATCAATCCACACACACACTCTCACCCTCTAATCAATCCACACACACACACTCTCACCCTCTAATCAATCCACAAACACACACTCTCACCCTCTAATCAATCCACACACACACACTCTCACCCTCTAATCAATCCACTCGCACACACTCTCACCTTCTAATCAATCCACACACACACACTCTCACCCTCTAATCAATCCACACACACACACTCTCACCCTCTAATCAATCCACACACACACTCTCACCCTCTAATCAATCCACACACACACTCTCACCCTCTAATCAATCCACACACACAAACACTCTCACCCTCTAATCAATCCACACACACACTCTCACCCTCTAATCAATCCACACACACAAACACTCTCACCCTCTAATCAATCCACACACACACTCTCACCCTCTAATCAATCCACACACACAAACACTCTCACCCTCTAATCAATCCACACACACATTCTCTCCCTCTAATCAATCCACACACACACACTCTCACCCTCTAATCAATCCACACACACACACTCACCCTCGAATCAATCCACACACACACTCTCACCCTCTAATCAATCCACACACACACACTCTCACCCTCTAATCAATCCGACACACACACACTCACCCTCTAATCAATCCACACACACACACACTCACCCTCTAATCAATCCACACACACACACTCTCACCCTCTAATCAATCACACACACACACACTCACCATCTAATCAATCCACACACACACTCTCACCCTCTAATCAATCCACACACACACACTCTCACTCTCTAATCAATCCACACTCACACACTCTCACCCTCTAATCAATCCACACACACACACTCTCACCCTCTAATCATCCACACACACACTCACCTCTCACCACACACCCACCACACTCACACTCTCACCATCTAATCAATCCACACACACACACTCTCACCCTCTAATCAATCCACACACACACTCTCACCATCTAATCAATCCACACACACACTCTCACCCTCTAATCAATCCACACACACACACTCTCACCCTCTAATCAATCCACACACACACACTCTCACCCTCTAATCAATCCACTCACACACTCTCACCCTCTAATCAATCCACACACACACTCTCACCCTCTAATCAATCCACACACACACACTCTCACCCTCTAATCAATCCACACACACACACTCTCACCCTCTAATCAATACACACACACACACTCTCACCCTCTAATCAATCCACACACACACACTCTCACCCTCTAATCAATACACACACACACACTCTCACCCTCTAATCAATCCACACACACACACTCTCACCCTCTAATCAATCCACACACACACACTCTCACCATCTAATCAATCCACACACACACTCTCACCCTCTAATCAATCCACTCACACACTCTCACCCTCTAATCAATCCACACACACACACTCTCACACTCTAATCAATCCACACAGACACACTCTCACCCTCTAATCAAACCACACACACACACTCTCACCCTCTAATCAATCCACTCACACACTCTCACCCTCTAATCAATCCATACACACACACTCTCACCCTCTAATCAATCCACACACACACACTCACCCTCTAATCAATCCACACACACACACTCTCACCCTCTAATCAATCCACACACACACACTCACCCTCTAATCAATCCACACACACACACTCTCACCCTCTAATCAATCCACACACACACAGACTCTCACCCTCTAATCAATCCACACACACACACTCTCACCCTCTAATCAATCCACACACACACTCTCACCCACTAATCAATCCACACACACACACTCTCACCCACTAATCAATCCACACACACACACTCTCACCCTCTAATCAATCCACACACACACACTCTCACCCTCTAATCAATCCACACACTCACACTCTCACCCTCTAATCAATCCACACACACACACTCTCACCCTCTAATCAATCCACACACACACACTCTCACCCTCTAATCAATCCACACACACACACTCTCACCCTCTAATCAATCCGCACACACACTCTCACCCTCTAATCAATCCACACAAACACACTCTCACCCCCTAATCAATCCACACACACACTCTCAGCCCCTAATCAATCCACACACACACACAATCACCCCCTAATCAATCCACACACACACACTCTCAGCCTCTAATCAATCCACACACACACACTCTCACCCTCTAATCAATCCACACACACACACTCTCACCCTCTAATCAATCCACACACACACAATCTCACCCCCTAATCAATCCACACACACACACTCTCACCCCCAAATCAATCCACACACACACACTCTCACCATCTAATCTATCCACACACACACACACTCTCACCCTCTAATCAATCCACACACACACACACTCTCACCCTCGAATCAATCCACACACACACACTCTCACCATCTAATCTATCCACACACACACACTCTCACCCTCTAATCAATCCACACACACACACACTCACCCTCTAATCAATCCACACACACACACTCTCACCCGCTAATCAATCCACACACACACTCTCACCCTCTAATAAATCCACACACACACACTCTCACCCTCTAATCAATCCACACACACACACTCTCACCCGCTAATCAATCCACACACACACTCTCACCATCTAATCAATCCACACACACACACTCTCACCCTCTAATCAATCCACACACACACACTCTCACCCGCTAATCAATCCACACACACACTCTCACCCTCTCATCAATCCACACACACACTCTCACCCTCTAATCAATCAACACACACACACTCTCACCCTCTAATCAATCCACACACACACACTCTCACCCGCTAATCAATCCACACACACACTCTCACCATCTAATCAATCCACACACACACACTCTCACCCTCTCATCAATCCACACACACACTCTCACCCTCTAATCAATCCACACAAACACACTCTCACCCGCTAATCAATCCACACACACACTCTCACCATCTAATCAATCCACACACACACACTCTCACCCTCTAATCAATCCACACACACAATCTCACCCCCTAATCAATCCACACACACACACAATCACCCCCTAATCAATCCACACACACACTCTCACCATCTAATCAATCCACACATACACACTCTCACCCTCTAATCAATCCACACACACACACACTCACCCTCTAATCAATCAACACACACACACTCTCACCCCCGAATCAATCCACACACACACACACTCACCCTCTAATCAATCCACACACACACACACTCTCACCCTCTAATCAATCCACACACACACACTCTCACCCACTAATCAATCCACACACACACACTCTCACCCTCTAATCAATCCACACACACACACTCTCACCCCCTAATCAATCCACACACACACACACTCACCCTCTAATCAATCCACACACACACACTCTCACCCCCTAATCAATCCACACACACACACACTCACCCCCTAATCAATCCACACACACACACACTCACCCTCTAATCAATCCACACACACACACTCTCACCTTCTAATCAATCCACGCACACGCACTCTCACCCTCTAATCAATCCACACACACACACTCTCACCATCTAATCAATCCACACACACACGCTCTCACCCTCTAATCAATCCACACACACACTCTCACCCTCTAATCAATCCACACACACACACTCTCATCCTCTAATCAATCCACACACACACTCTCACCCTCCAATCAATCCACACACACAAACTCTCACCCTCTAATCAATCCACACACACACACTCTCACCCTCTAATCAATCCACACACACACACTCTCATCCTCTAATCAATCCACACACACACTCTCACCCTCTAATCAATCCGCACACACACACACTCTCACCCTCCAATCAATCCGCACACACACTCTCACCCTCTAATCAATCCACACAAACACACTCTCACCCGCTAATCAATCCACACACACACTCTCACCATCTAATCAATCCACACACACACACTCACCCCCTAATCAATCCACACACACACACAATCACCACCTAATCAATCCACACACACACACTCTCACCCTCTAATCAATCCACACACACACTCTCACCCTCTAATCAATCCACACACACACACTCTCACCCTCTAATCAATCCACACACACACTCTCACCCCCTAATCAATCCACACACACACACAATCACCACCTAATCAATCCACACACACACACTCTCACCCTCTAATCAATCCTCACACACACACACTCACCCTCTAATCAATCCACACACACACACTCTCACCCCCGAATCAATCCACACACACACACACTCACCCTCTAATCAATCCACACACACACACACTCTCACCCTCTAATCAATGCACACACACACACTCTCACCCTCTAATCAATCCACACACACACACTCTCACCCCCTAATCAATCCACACACACACACACTCACCCTCTAATCAATCCACACACACACACTCTCACCCCCTAATCAATCCACACACACACACACTCACCCCCTAATCAATCCACACACACACACACTCCCCCTCTAATCAATCCACACACACACACTCTCACCTTCTAATCAATCCACGCACACGCACTCTCACCCTCTAATCAATCCACACACACACACTCTCACCATCTAATCAATCCACACACACACGCTCTCACCCTCTAATCAATCCACACACACACTCTCACCCTCTAATCAATCCACACACACACACTCTCATCCTCTAATCAATCCACACACACACTCTCACCCTCTAATCAATCCACACACACAAACTCTCACCCTCTAATCAATCCACACACACACACTCTCACCCTCTAATCAATCCACACACACACACTCTCACCCTCTAATCAATCCACACACACACACTCTCACCCTCTAATCAATCCACACACACACACTCTCACCCTCTAATCAATCCACACACACAAACTCTCACCCTCTAATCAATCCACACACACACACACTCTCACCCTCTAATCAATCCACACACACACACTCTCACCCTCTAATCAATCCACACACACACACTCTCACCCCTAATCAATCCACACACACACTCTCACCCTCTAATCAATCCACACACACACACTCTCACCCTCTAATCAATCCACACACACACACACTCACCCTCTAATCAATCCACACACACACACTCTCACCCCTTAATCAATCCACACACACACACTCTCACCCTCTAATCAATCCACACACACACACTCTCACCCTCTAATCAATCCACACACACACACTCTCACCCCCTAATCAATCAACACACACACACTCTCACCCCCTAATCAATCCACACACACACACTCTCACCCTCTAATCAATCCACACACACACACTCTCACCCTCTAATCAATCCACACACACACACTCTCACCCTCTAATCAATCCACACACACACATTCTCACCATCTAATCAATCCACACACACACACTCTCACCCCCTAATCAATCCACACACACACACTCTCACCCTCTAATCAATCCACACACACACACACTCTCACCGTCTAATCAATCCACACACACACACTCTCACCCTCTAATCAATCCACACACACACACTCTCACCCTCTAATCAATCCACACACACGCACTCTCACCCTCTAATCAATCAACACACACACACTCTCACCCTCTAATCAATCCACACACACACACTCTCACCCTCTAATCAATCCACACACACATACACTCTCACCCTCTAATCAATCCACACACACACACACTCTCACCATCTAATCAATCCACACACACACACTCTCACCCTCTAATCAATCCACACACACACTCTCACCCTCTAATCAATCCACACACACACACACTCACCCTCTAATCAATCCACACACACACTCTCACCCTCTAATCAATCAACACACACACACTCTCACCCTCTAATCAATCAACACACACACACTCTCACCCTCTAATCAATCCACACACACACACTCTCACCATCTAATCAATCCACACACACACACTCTCACCCTCTAATCAATCCACACACACACACTCTCACCATCTAATCAATCCACACACACACACACTCACCCCCTAATCAATCCACACACACGCACTCTCACCCTCTAATCAATCAACACACACACACTCTCACCCTCTAATCAATCCACACACACACACTCTCACCCTCTAATCAATCCACACACACACACTCTCACCCTCTAATCAATCCACACACACATACACTCTCACCCTCTAATCAATCCACACACACACACACTCTCACCATCTAATCAATCCACACACACACACTCTCACCCTCTAATCAATCCACACACACACTCTCACCATCTAATCAATCCACACACACACACACTCACCCTCTAATCAATCCACACACACACACTCTCACCCTCTAATCAATCCACACACACAATCTCACCCCCTAATCAATCCACACACACACTCTCAGCCCCTAATCAATCCACACACACACACAATCACCCCCTAATCAATCCACACACACACACTCTCACCATCTAATCTATCCACACACACACACTCTCACCCTCTAATCAATCCACACACACACACACTCTCACCCTCGACTCAATCCACACACACACACTCTCACCATCTAATCTATCCACACACACACACTCTCACCCTCTAATCAATCCACACACACACACACTCACCCTCTAATCAATCCACACACACACACTCTCACCCGCTAATCAATCCACACACACTCTCACCCTCTAATAAATCCACACACACACACTCTCACCCTCTAATCAATCCACACACACATACACTCTCACCCTCTAATCAATCCACACACACACACACTCTCACCATCTAATCAATCCACACACACACACTCTCACCCTCTAATCAATCCACACACACACTCTCACCCTCTAATCAATCCACACACACACACACTCACCCTCTAATCAATCCACACACACACTCTCACCCTCTAATCAATCAACACACACACACTCTCACCCTCTAATCAATCCACACACACACACTCTCACCATCTAATCAATCCACACACACACACTCTCACCCTCTAATCAATCCACACACACACTCTCACCCTCTAATCAATCCACACACACGCTCTCACCCGCTAATCAATCCACACACACACTCTCACACTCTAATCAATCCACACACACACACTATCACCCACTAATCAATCCACACACACACACTCTCACCCTCTAATCAATCCACACACACACACTCTCACCCTCTAATCAATCCACACACACACACTCTCACCGTCTAATCAATCCACACACACACACTCTCACCCTCTAATCAATCCACACACACACTCTCACCCTCTAATCAATCCACACACACACACTCTCACCCACTAATCAATCCACACACACACACTCTCACCCTCTAATCAATCCACACAAACACACTCTCACCCGCTAATCAATCCACACACACACTCTCACCATCTAATCAATCCACACACACACACTCTCACCCTCTAATCAATCCACACACACACTCTCAGCCCCTAATCAATCCACACACACACACAATCACCCCCTAATCAATCCACACACACACACACTCACCCTCTAATCAATCCACACACACACACTCTCACCCTCTAATCAATCCACACACACACAATCTCACCCCCTAATCAATCCACACACACACTCTCAGCCCCTAATCAATCCACACACACACACAATCACCCCCTAATCAATCCACACACACACACTCTCACCATCTAATCTATCCACACACACACACTCTCACCCTCTAATCAATCCACACACACACACACTCTCACCCTCGAATCAATCCACACACACACACTCTCACCATCTAATCTATCCACACACACACACTCTCACCCTCTAATCAATCCACACACACACACACTCACCCTCTAATCAATCCACACACACACACTCTCACCCGCTAATCAATCCACACACACTCTCACCCTCTAATAAATCCACACACACACACTCTCACCCTCTAATCAATCCACACACACACTCTCACCATCTAATCAATCCACACACACACACTCACACCCTCTCATCAATCCACACACACACTCTCACCCTCTAATCAATCAACACACACACACTCTCACCCTCTAATCAATCCACACACACACACTCTCACCCGCTAATCAATCCACACACACACTCTCACCATCTAATCAATCCACACACACACACTCTCACCCTCTCATCAATCCACACACACACTCTCACCCTCTAATCAATCAACACACACACACTCTCACCCTCTACTCAATCCACACACACACACACACTCTCACCCTCCAATCAATCCGCACACACACTCTCACCCTCTAATCAATCCACACAAACACACTCTCACCCGCTAATCAATCCACACACACACTCTCACCATCTAATCAATCCACACACACACACTCTCACCCTCTAATCAATCCACACACACACTCTCACCCCCTAATCAATCCACACACACACACAATCACCCCCTAATC
The DNA here is from genome assembly GCF_036365525.1 of Heterodontus francisci. NCBI lineage: Eukaryota > Metazoa > Chordata > Chondrichthyes > Heterodontiformes > Heterodontidae > Heterodontus > Heterodontus francisci. The sequence continues at coordinate 964,737 of NW_027140454.1, read as the reverse complement.
AATCCACACACACACACTCTCACCCTCTAATCAATCCACACACACACACACTCACCCTCTAATCAATCCACACACACACACTCTCACCCTCTAATCAATCCACACACACACACTCTCACCCCCGAATCAATCCACACACACACACACTCACCCTCTAATCAATCCACACACACACACACTCTCACCCTCTAATCAATCCACACACACACACTCTCACCCTCTAATCAATCCACACACACACACTCTCACCCTTTAATCAATCCACACACACACACTCTCACCCCCTAATCAATCCACACACACACACACTCACCCTCTAATCAATCCACACACACACACTCTCACCCCCTAATCAATCCACACACACACACACTCACCCCCTAATCAATCCACACACACACACACTCACCCTCTAATCAATCCACACACACACAATCTCACCTTCTAATCAATCCACGCACACGCACTCTCACCCTCTAATCAATCCACACACACACACTCTCACCATCTAATCAATCCACACACACACGCTCTCACCCTCTAATCAATCCACACACACACTCTCACCCTCTAATCAATCCACACACACACACTCTCACCCTCTAATCAATCCACACACACACTCTCACCCACTAATCAATCCACACACACACACTCTCATCCTCTAATCAATCCACACACACACTCTCACCCTCTAATCAATCCACACACACACACAATCACCACCTAATCAATCCACACACACACACTCTCACCCTCTAATCAATCCACACACACACTCTCACCCCCTAATCAATCCACACACACACACAATCACCACCTAATCAATCCACACACACACACTCTCACCCTCTAATCAATCCACACACACACTCTCACCCCCTAATCAATCCACACACACACACAATCACCACCTAATCAATCCACACACACACACTCTCACCCTCTAATCAATCCACACACACACACTCACCCTCTAATCAATCCACACACACACACTCTCACCCCCGAATCAATCCACACACACACACACTCACCCTCTAATCAATCCACACACACACACACTCTCACCCTCTAATCAATCCACACACACACACTCTCACCCCCTAATCAATCCACACACACTCACCCTCTAATCAATCCACACACACACACTCTCACCCCCTAATCAATCCACACACACACACACTCACCCCCTAATCAATCCACAGACACACACACACACTCCCCCTCTAATCAATCCACACACACACACTCTCACCTTCTAATCAATCCACGCACACGCACTCTCACCCTCTAATCAATCCACACACACACACTCTCACCATCTAATCAATCCACACACACACGCTCTCACCCTCTAATCAATCCACACACACACTCTCACCCTCTAATCAATCCACACACACACACTCTCATCCTCTAATCAATCCACACACACACTCTCACCCTCTAATCAATCCACACACACAAACTCTCACCCTCTAATCAATCCACACACACACACTCTCACCCTCTAATCAATCCACACACACACACTCTCATCCTCTAATCAATCCACACACACACTCTCACCCTCTAATCAATCCACACACACAAACTCTCACCCTCTAATCAATCCACACACACACACTCTCACCCTCTAATCAATCCACACACACACACTCTCACCCTCTAATCAATCCACACACACACTCTCACCCTCTAATCAATCCACACACACACACTCTCACCCTCTAATCAATCCACACACACACTCTCACCCTCTAATCAATCCACACACACACACTCTCACCCTCTAATCAATCCACACACACACACTCTCACCCTCTAATCAATCCACACACACACACTCTCACCCTCTAATCAATCCACACACACAAACTCTCACCCTCTAATCAATCCACACACACACACACTCTCACCCTCTAATCAATCCACACACACACACTCTCACCCTCTAATCAATCCACACACACACACTCTCACCCCCTAATCAATCCACACACACACTCTCACCCTCTAATCAATCCACACACACACACTCTCACCCTCTAATCAATCCACACACACACACACTCACCCTCTAATCAATCCACACACACACACTCTCACCCCCTAATCAATCCACACACACACACTCTCACCCTCTAATCAATCCACACACACACACTCTCACCCTCTAATCAATCCACACACACACACTCTCACCCCCTAATCATTCAACACACACACACTCTCACCCCCTAATCAATCCACACACACACACACTCTCAACCTCTAATCAATCCACACACACACACTCTCACCCTCTAATCAATCCACACACACACACTCTCACCGTCTAATCAATCCACACACACACACTCTCACCCTCTAATCAATCCACACACACACACTCTCACCCTCTAATCAATCCACACACACGCACTCTCACCCTCTAATCAATCAACACACACACACTCTCACCCTCTAATCAATCCACACACACACACTCTCACCCTCTAATCAATCCACACACACACACTCTCCCCCTCTAATCAATCCACACACACACACACTCTCACCCTCTAATCAATCCACACACACACACTCTCACCATCTAATCAATCCACACACACACACTCTCACCCTCTAATCAATCCACACACACACTCTCACCCTCTAATCAATCCACACACACACACACTCACCCTCTAATCAATCCACACACACACTCTCACCCTCTAATCAATCAACACACACACACTCTCACCCTCTAATCAATCCACACACACACACTCTCACCATCTAATCAATCCACACACACACACTCTCACCCTCTAATCAATCCACACACACACTCTCACCCTCTAATCAATCCACACACACGCTCCCACCCGCTAATCAATCCACACACACACTCTCACCCTCTAATCAATCCACACACACACACACTCACCCCCTAATCAATCCACACACACACACACTCACCCTCTAATCAATCCACACACACACAATCTCACCTTCTAATCAATCCACGCACACGCACTCTCACCCTCTAATCAATCCACACACACACACTCTCACCATCTAATCAATCCACACACACACGCTCTCACCCTCTAATCAATCCACACACACACTCTCACCCTCTAATCAATCCACACACACACACTCTCACCCTCTAATCAATCCACACACACACTCTCACCCACTAATCAATCCACACACACACACTCTCATCCTCTAATCAATCCACACACACACTCTCACCCTCTAATCAATCCACACACACACACAATCACCACCTAATCAATCCACACACACACACTCTCACCCTCTAATCAATCCACACACACACTCTCACCCCCTAATCAATCCACACACACACACAATCACCACCTAATCAATCCACACACACACACTCTCACCCTCTAATCAATCCACACACACACTCTCACCCCCTAATCAATCCACACACACACACAATCACCACCTAATCAATCCACACACACACACTCTCACCCTCTAATCAATCCACACACACACACTCACCCTCTAATCAATCCACACACACACACTCTCACCCCCGAATCAATCCACACACACACACACTCACCCTCTAATCAATCCACACACACACACACTCTCACCCTCTAATCAATCCACACACACACACTCTCACCCCCTAATCAATCCACACACACTCACCCTCTAATCAATCCACACACACACACTCTCACCCCCTAATCAATCCACACACACACACACTCACCCCCTAATCAATCCACAGACACACACACACACTCCCCCTCTAATCAATCCACACACACACACTCTCACCTTCTAATCAATCCACGCACACGCACTCTCACCCTCTAATCAATCCACACACACACACTCTCACCATCTAATCAATCCACACACACACGCTCTCACCCTCTAATCAATCCACACACACACTCTCACCCTCTAATCAATCCACACACACACACTCTCATCCTCTAATCAATCCACACACACACTCTCACCCTCTAATCAATCCACACACACAAACTCTCACCCTCTAATCAATCCACACACACACACTCTCACCCTCTAATCAATCCACACACACACACTCTCATCCTCTAATCAATCCACACACACACTCTCACCCTCTAATCAATCCACACACACAAACTCTCACCCTCTAATCAATCCACACACACACACTCTCACCCTCTAATCAATCCACACACACACACTCTCACCCTCTAATCAATCCACACACACACTCTCACCCTCTAATCAATCCACACACACACACTCTCACCCTCTAATCAATCACACACACACACTCTCACCCTCTAATCAATCCACACACACACACTCTCACCCTCTAATCAATCCACACACACACACTCTCACCCTCTAATCAATCCACACACACACACTCTCACCCTCTAATCAATCCACACACACAAACTCTCACCCTCTAATCAATCCACACACACACACACTCTCACCCTCTAATCAATCCACACACACACACTCTCACCCTCTAATCAATCCACACACACACACTCTCACCCCCTAATCAATCCACACACACACTCTCACCCTCTAATCAATCCACACACACACACTCTCACCCTCTAATCAATCCACACACACACACACTCACCCTCTAATCAATCCACACACACACACTCTCACCCCCTAATCAATCCACACACACACACTCTCACCCTCTAATCAATCCACACACACACACTCTCACCCTCTAATCAATCCACACACACACACTCTCACCCCCTAATCATTCAACACACACACACTCTCACCCCCTAATCAATCCACACACACACACTCTCAACCTCTAATCAATCCACACACACACACTCTCACCCTCTAATCAATCCACACACACACACTCTCACCGTCTAATCAATCCACACACACACACTCTCACCCTCTAATCAATCCACACACACACACTCTCACCCTCTAATCAATCCACACACACGCACTCTCACCCTCTAATCAATCAACACACACACACTCTCACCCTCTAATCAATCCACACACACACACTCTCACCCTCTAATCAATCCACACACACACACTCTCCCCCTCTAATCAATCCACACACACACACTCTCACCCTCTAATCAATCCACACACACACACTCTCACCATCTAATCAATCCACACACACACACTCTCACCCTCTAATCAATCCACACACACACTCTCACCCTCTAATCAATCCACACACACACACACTCACCCTCTAATCAATCCACACACACACTCTCACCCTCTAATCAATCAACACACACACACTCTCACCCTCTAATCAATCCACACACACACACTCTCACCATCTAATCAATCCACACACACACACTCTCACCCTCTAATCAATCCACACACACACTCTCACCCTCTAATCAATCCACACACACGCTCCCACCCGCTAATCAATCCACACACACACTCTCACACTCTAATCAATCCACACACACACACTCTCACTCACTAATCAATCCACACACACACACTCTCACCCTCTAATCAATCCACACACACACTCTCACCCTCTAATCAATCCACACACACACACTCTCAACCACTAATCAATCCACACACACCCTCTCACCCTCTAATCAATCCACACACACACTCTCACCCTCTAATCAATCCACACACACACACTCTCACCCACTAATCAATCCACACACACACACTCTCACCCTCTAATCAATCCACACACACACTCTCACCCTCTAATCAATCCACACACACACACTCTCACCCTCTAATCAATCCACACACAAACACTCTCACCCTCTAATCAATCCACACACACACTCTCACCCTCTAATCAATCCAAACACACACACTCTCACCCTCTAATCAATCCACACACAAACACTCTCACCCTCTAATCAATCCACACACTCACACTTTCACCCTCTAATCAATCCACACACACACACTCTCACCCTCTAATCAATCCACACACACACTCTCACCCTCTAATCAATCCACACACACACACTCTTACCCTCTAATTAATCCACACACACACACTCTCACCCTCTAATCAATCCACGCACACACACACTCACCCTCTAATCAATCCACACACACACACTCACCCTCTAATCAATCAACACACACACACTCTCACCCTCTAATCAATCCACACACACACACTCTCACCATCTAATCAATCCACACACACACACTCTCACCCTCTAATCAATCCACACACACACTCTCACCCTCTAATCAATCCACACACACGCTCTCACCCGCTAATCAATCCACGCACACACTCTCACACTCTAATCAATCCACACACACACACTCTCACCCACTAATCAATCCACACACACACACTCTCACCCTCTAATCGATCCACACACACACTCTCACCCTCTAATCAATCCACACACACACACTCTCACCCACTAATCAATCCACACACACACACTCTCACCCTCTAATCAATCCACACACACACTCTCACCCTCTAATCAATCCACACACACACACTCTCACCCACTAATCAATCCACACACACACACTCTCACCCTCTAATCAATCCACACACACACACTCTCACCCTCTAATCAATCCACACACACACACTCTCACCCTCTAATCAATCCACACACAAACACTCTCACCCTCTAATCAATCCACACACTCACACTTTCACCCTCTAATCAATCCACACACGCACACTCTCTCCCTCTAATCAATCCACACACACACTCTCACCCTCTAATCAATCCACACACACACACTCTCACCCTCTAATCAATCCACACACACACACTCTCACCCTCTAATCAATCCACACACACACACTCTCACCCTCTAATCAATCAACACACACACACACTCACCCTCTAATCAATCCACACACACACACTCTCACCCTCTAATCAATCCACACACAAACACTCTCACCCTCTAATCAATCCACACACTCACACTTTCACCCTCTAATCAATCCACACACGCACACTCTCTCCCTCTAATCAATCCACACACACACTCTCACCCTCTAATCAATCCACACACACACACTCTCACCCTCTAATCAATCCACACACACACACTCTCACCCTCTAATCAATCCACACACACACACTCTCACCCTCTAATCAATCAACACACACACACACTCACCCTCTAATCAATCCACACACACACACTCTCACCCTCTAATCAATCCACACACACACACTCTCACCCTCTAATCAATCCACACACACACACTCTCACCCTCTAATCAATCCACACACACACACTCTCACCATCTAATCAAACCACACACACACACTCTCACCCTCTAATCAATCCACACACACACTCTCACCCTCTAATCAATCCACACACACACACTCTCACCCTCTAATCAATCCACACACCCACACTCTCACCCTCTAATCAATCCACACACACACACTCTCATCCTCTAATCAATCCACACACACAATCTCACCCCCTAATCAATCCACACACACACACTCTCACCCTCTAATCAATCCACACACACACACTCTCACCCTCTAATCAATCCACACACAAACACTCTCACCCTCTAATCAATCCACACACTCACACTTTCACCCTCTAATCAATCCACACACACACACTCTCTCCCTCTAATCAATCCACACACACACTCTCACCCTCTAATCAATCCACACACACACACTCTCACCCTCTAATCAATCCACACACACACACTCTCACCCTCTAATCAATCCACACACACACACTCTCACCCTCTAATCAATCAACACACACACACACTCACCCTCTAATCAATCCACACACACACACTCTCACCCTCTAATCAATCCACACACACACACTCTCACCATCTAATCAAACCACACACACACACTCTCACCCTCTAATCAATCCACACACACACTCTCACCCTCTAATCAATCCACACACACACACTCTCACCCTCTAATCAATCCACACACCCACACTCTCACCCTCTAATCAATCCACACACACACACTCTCACCCTCTAATCAATCCACACACACAATCTCACCCCCTAATCAATCCACACACACACACTCTCACCCTCTAATCAGTCCACACACACACACTCTCACCCTCCAATCAATCCACACACACACACTCTCACCCTCTAATCAATCCACACACACAATCTCACCCCCTAATCAATCCACACACACACACTCTCACCCTCTAATCAATCCACACACACACACTCTCACCATCTAATCAATCCACACACACACACTCTCACCCTCTAATCAATCCACACACACACTCTCACCCTCTAATCAATCCACACACACACACTCTCACCCTCTAATCAATCCACACACACACACTCTCACCATCTATTCAATCCACACACACACACTCTCACCCTCTAATCAATCCACACACACACACTCTCACCCTCTAATCAATCCACACACACACACTCTCACCCTCTAATCAATCCACACACACACACTCTCACCCTCTAATCAATCCACACACACACACTCTCACCATCTAATCAATCCACACACACACACTCTCACCATCTAATCAATCCACACACACACACTCTCACCATCTAATCAATCCACACACACACACTCTCACCCTCTAATCAATCCACACACACACACTCTCACCCTCTAATCAATCCACACACACAAACTCTCACCATCTAATCAATCCACACACACACACTCTCACCCTCTAATCAATCCACACACACACACTCTCACCCTCTAATCAATCCACACACACACACTCTCACCATCTAATCAATCCACACACACACACTCTCACCATCTAATCAATCCACACACACACACTCTCACCCTCTAATCAATCCACACACACACACTCGCACCATCTAATCAATCCACACACACACACTCTCACCATCTAATCAATCCACACACACACACTCTCACCCTCTAATCAATCCATACACACACACTCTCACCCTCTAATCAATCCACACACACACTCTCACCATCTAATCAATCCACACACACAAACTCTCACCCGCTAATCAATCCATACACACACACACTCTCACCCTCTAATCAATCCACACACACACACACTCTCACCCTCTAATCAATCCACACACACACACACACTCTCACACTCTAATCAATCCACAAACACACTCTCACCCTCTAATCAATCCACACACACACACTCTCACCCTCTAATCAATCCACACAAGCACACACTCACCCTCTAATCAATCCACATACACACACTCACCCTCTAATCAATCCACACACACACACAATCACCCTCTAATCAATCCACACACACACTCTCACACTCTAATCAATCCACAAACACACTCTCACCCTCTAATCAATCCACACACACACACTCTTACCCTCTAATCAATCCACACACACACACTCTCACCCTCTAATCAATCCACACACACACACTCTCACCCTCTAATCAATCCACACACACACACTCACCCTCTAATCAATCCACACACACACACACTCACCCTCTAATCAATCCACACACACACACTCTCACACTCTAATCAATCCACAAACACACTCTCACCCTCTAATCAATCCACACACACACACTCTCACCCCCTAATCAATCCACACACACACACACACTCTCACACTCTAATCAATCCACACACACACTCTCACCCTCTAATCAATCCACACACACACACTCTCACCCTCTAATCAATCCACACACGCACACTCTCACCCTCTAATCAATCCAAATACACACACTCACACTCTAATCAATCCACACACACACACTCTCACCCTCTAATCAATCCACACACACAGACAATCACCCTCTAATCAATCCACACACACACACTCACCCTCTAATCAATCCACACACACACACTCTCACCCCCTAATCAATCCACACACACACTCTCACCCTCTAATCAATCCACACACACACATTCTCACCATCTATTCAATCTACACACACACTCTCACCCTCTAATCAATCCACACACACACACTCTCACCCTCTAATCAATCCACACACACAGACAATCACCCTCTAATCAATCCACACACACACACTCACCCTCTAATCAATCCACACACACACACTCTCACCCCCTAATCAATCCACACACACACTCTCACCCTCTAATCAATCCACACACACACATTCTCACCATCTAATCAATCCACACACACACTCTCACCCTCTAATCAATCCACACACACACATTCTCACCATCTAATCAATCTACACACACACTCTCACCCTCTAATCAATCCACACACACACACACTCTCACCCTCTAATCAATCCACACACACAGACAATCACCCTCTAATCAATCCACACACACACACTCACCCTCTAATCAATACACACACACACACTCTCACCCCCTAATCAATCCACACACACACTCTCACCCTCTAATCAATCTACACACACACTCTCACCCCCTAATCAATCCACACACACACACTCTCACCCTCTAATCAATCCACACAGACACACTCTCACCCCCTAATCAATCCACACACACACACTCTCACCCTCTAATCAATCCACACACACACATTCTCACCATCTAATCAATCCACACACACACACACTCACCCCCTAATCAATCCACACACACACACTCACCCTCTAATCAATCCACACACACACATTCTCACCATCTAATCAATCTACACACACACTCTCACCCTCTAATCAATCCACACACACACACTCTCACCATCTAATCAATCTACACACACACTCTCACCCTCCAATCAATCCACACACACACATTCTCACCATCTAATCAATCCACACACACACATTCTCACCATCTAATCAATCTACACACACACTCTCACCCTCTAATGAATCCACACACACACACTCTCACCCTCTAATCAATCCACACACACACACTCACCCTCTAATCAATCCACACACACACACACTCACCCTCTAATCAATCCACACACACACACTCTCACCCTCTAATCAATCCACACACACACACTCACCCTCTAATCAATCCACACACACACACTCTCACCCTCTAATCAATCCACACACACACACTCTCACCCTCTAATCAATCCACACACACACACACTCTCACCCTCTAATCAATCCACACACAAACACTCTCACCCTCTAATCAATCCACACACACACACTCTCACCCCCTAATCAATCCACACACACACACTCTCACCATCTAATCAATCCACACACACACTCTCACCCTCTAATCAATCAACACACACACTCTCACCCTCTAATCAATCCACACACACACACTCTCACCCTCTAATCAATCCACACACACACACTCTCACCCTCTAATCAATCCACACGCACACACTCTCACCCTCTAATCAATCCACACACACACACGCTCAACCTCTAATCAATCCACACACACACACACTCACCCTCTAATCAATCCACACACATACACTCGCACCCCCTAATCAATCCACACACACACAGACTCACCCTCTAATCAATCCACACACATACACTCTCACCCCCTAATCAATCCACACACACACACTCTCACCCTCTAATCAATCCACACACATACACTCTCACCCCCTAATCAATCCACACACACACACGCTCAACCTCTAATCAATCCTCAAACACACACTCTCACCCTCTAATCAATCCTCACACACGCACTCTCACCCTCTAATCAATCCACACACACACACTCTCACCATCTAATCAATCCACACACACACACACTCACCCTCTAATCAATCCACACACATACACTCTCACCCCCTAATCAAGACACACACACACACTCTCACCCTCTAATCAATCCTCAAACACACACTCTCACCCTCTAATCAATCCTCACACACACGCTCTCACCCTCTAATCAATCCACACACACACACTCTCACCCTCTAATCAATCCACACACACACTCTCACCCACTAATCAATCCACACGCACACACACTCACACTCTTATCAATCCACACACACACACACACGCTCACCCTCTAATCAATCCTCACACACACACTCTCACCCTCTAATCAATCCACACACACACACTCTCACCCTCTAATCAATCCACACACACACACTCTCAACCTCTAGTCAATCCACACACACACACTCTCACCCCCTAATCAATCCACACACACACACTCTCACCCCCCAATCAAACCACACACACACACTCTCACCCTCTAATTTTTACACACACACACACTCTCACCCCCTAATCAATCCACACACACACACTCTCACCCCCCAATCAAACCACACACACACACTCTCACCCTCTAATTTTTACACACACACACACTCTCACCCTCTAATCAATCCACACACACACTCTCACCCTCTAATCAATCCACACACACACTCTCACCCTCTAATCAATCCACACACACACTCTCACCCTCTAATCAATCCACACACACACACTCTCACCCTCTAATCAATCCACACACACACTCTCACCCTCTAATCAATCCACACACACACACTCTCACCCTCTAATCAATCCACACACACTCTCACCCTCTAATCAATCCACACACACACTCTCACCCTCTAATCAATCCACACACACACACTCTCACCCTCTAATCAATCCACACACACACACTCTCACCCTCTAATCAATCCACACACACACACTCTCAGCCTCTAATCAATCCACACACACACATTCACCCTCTAATCAATCCACACACACACTCTCACCCTCGAATCAATCCACACACACTCTCTCACCCCCTAATCAATCCACACACACACACTCTCACCCTCTAATCAATCCACACACACACACACTCACCCTCTAATCAATCCACACACACACTCTCACCCTCTAATCAATCCACACACACACTCTCACCCTCTAATCAATCCATACACACACTCTCACCCTCTAATCAATCCACACACACACACTCTCACCCTCTAATCAATCCACACACACACACTCGCCCTCTAATCAATCCACACACACACACTCTCACCCCCTAATCAATCCACACACACACTCTCACCCTCTAGTCAATCCACACACACACACTCTCACCCCCTAATCAATCCACACACACACTCTCACCCTCTAATCAATCCACACACACACACTCTCACCCGCTAATCAATCCACACACACACACTCACCCTCTAATCAATCCACACACACACTCTCACCCTCTAATCAATCCACACACACACACTCTCACCCTCTAATCAATCCACACACACACTCTCACCCTCTAATCAATCCACACACACACACTCTCACCCTCTAATCAATCCACACACACACACTCACCCTCTAATCAATCCACACACACACTCTCACCCTCTAATCAATCCACACACACACACTCTCACCCTCTAATCAATCCACACACACATACTCTCACCCTCTAATCAATCCACACACACACTCTCAGTCTCCAATCAATCCACACACACACTCTCACCCTCTAATCAATCCACTCACACACTCTCACCCTCTAATCAATCCACACACACACTCTCACCCTCTAATCAATACACACACACACACTCTCACCCTCTAATCAATCCACACACACACTCTCTCACCCTCTAATCAATCCACACACACACACTCACCCTCTAATCAATCCACACACACACTCTCACCCTCTAATCAATCCACACACACACACTCTCACCATCTAATCAATCCACACACACACACTCTCACCCTCTAATCAATCCACACACACACTCTCACCCTCTAATCAATCCACACACACACTCTCACCCTCTAATGAATCCACACACACACTCTCACCCTCTAATCAATCCACACACACACACTCACCCTCTAATCAATCCACACACACACACTCACCCTCTAATCAATCCACACACACACTCTCACCCTCTAATCAATCCACAGAAACACACTCTCACCCCCTAATCAATCCACACACACACACTCTCACCCCCTAATCAATCCACACACACACACTCTCACCCTCTAATCAATCCACACACACACTCTCACCCTCTAATCAATCCACACACACACTCTCACCCTCTAATGAATCCACACACACACTCTCACCCTCTAATCAATCCACACACACACACTCACCCTCTAATCAATCCACACACACACACTCACCCTCTAATCAATCCACACACACACTCTCACCCTCTAATCAATCCACAGAAACACACTCTCACCCTCTAATCAATCCACACACACACTCTCACCCTCTAATCAATCCACACACACACACTCTCACCCTCTAATCAATCCACAGAAACACACTCTCACCCCCTAATCAATCCACACACAGACACTCTCACCATCTAATCAATCCACACACACTCTCACCCTCTAATCAATCCACTCACACTCTCACCCTCTAATCAATCCACACACACACTCTCACCCTCTAATGAATCCACACACACTCTCACCCTCTAATCAATCCACTCACACTCTCACCCTCTAATCAATCCACACACACACTCTCACCCTCTAATCAATCCACAGAAACACACTCTCACCCCCTAATCAATCCACACACAGACACTCTCACCCTCTAATCAATCCACACACACTCTCACCCTCTAATCAATCCACTCACACTCTCACCCTCTAATCAATCCACACACACACTCTCACCCTCTAATCAATCCACACACACTCTCACCCTCTAATCAATCCACTCACACTCTCACCCTCTAATCAATCCACACACACACACTCTCACCCTCTGATCAATCCACTCACATACACTCTCACCCTCTAATCAATCCTCACACACACACACTCACCCTCTAATCAATCCACACACACACTCTCACCCTCGAATCAATCCACACACACACTCTCTCACCCCCTAATCAATCCACACACACACACTCTCACCCTCTAATCAATCCACACACACACACACTCACCCTCTAATCAATCCACACACACACTCTCACCCTCTAATCAATCCACACACACACTCTCACCCTCTAATCAATCCACACACACACACTCACCCTCTAATCAATCCATACACACACTCTCACCCTCTAATCAATCCACACACACACACTCTCACCCCCTAATCAATCCACACACACACATTCACCCTCTAATCAATCCACACACACACTCTCACCCTCGAATCAATCCACACACACTCTCACCCTCTAATCAATCCACTCACACTCTCACCCTCTAATCAATCCACACACACACTCTCACCCTCTAATCAATCCACACACACTCTCACCCGCTAATCAATCCACACACACACTCTCACCCTCTAATCAATCCACACACACTCTCACCCTCTAATCAATCCACACACACACACTCTCACCCTCTGATCAATCCACTCACACACACACTCACCCTCTAATCAATCCACACACATACACTCTCACCCTCTAATCAATCCACACACACTCTCACCCTCTAATCAATCCACACACACACACTCTCACCCTCTGATCAATCCACTCACACACACACTCACCCTCTAATCAGTCCACACACACACACTCTCACCCTCTAATCAATCCACACACACACACTCTCACCCTCGAATCAATCCACACACACACAGTCTCACCCTCTAATCAATCCACACACACACACGCTCACCCTCTAATCAATCCTCACACACACACTCTCACCCTCTAATCAATCCACACACACACACTCTCGCCCTCTAATCAATCCACACACACACAGTCTCACGCTCTAATCAATCCACACACACACTCTCACCCTCTAATCAATCCACACACACACAATCTCACCCTCTAATCGATCCACACACACACACTCTCACCCCCTAAGCAATCCACACACACACACACTCTCACCCTCCAATCAATCCACACACACACACACTCACCGTCTAATCAATCCACACACACACACTCTCTCACCCTCTCATCAATCCGCACACACACACTCTCACCCTCTAATCAATCCACACACACACACTCTCACCCTCTAATCAATCCACACACACACACACTCTCACCCTCTAATCAGTCCACACACACACACTCACCCTCTAATCAATCTACACACACACACTCACACTCTTATCAATCCACACACACACACGCTCACCCCCTAATCAATCCACACACACACACTCACACTCTTATCAATCCACACACACACACGCTCACCCTCTAATCAATCCACACACACACACTCTCACCCTCCAATCAGTCCACACACACACACACACTCACCCTCGAATCAATCCACACATACACACTCTCACCCTCTAATCAATCCACACGCACACAAACTCACCCACTAATCAATCCACACACACACACTCTCACCCTCTCATCAATCCACACACACAGTCTCCTTTTGATTTCGGCGGAGACCAGGGGGCTGCTGGGTAAGTAAAACCCTATATATTTGGGCCGTTTAAAATAACTTTCCTTTCATTGCAGCAGCTTTTTCGGGAGCAGAGAGTGCGAGCGAGTGAGCAGCTGGGAAGGTCAGTTTGAAAGTAAACTTAATTTCTTTTTGTTTTCGGCGGTGACCAGGGGGCTGCTGGGTAAGTAAAACCCTATATATTTGGGCCATGCTCCTCTTGCTCCATGTGCAGGAAGTGTGTCCAGCTGCAGCTCTTGTTAGACCGCATGACGGCTCTGGAGCTGCGGATGGACTCACTTTGGAGCATCCGCGATGCTGAGGAGGTCGTGGATAGCACGCTTATCGAATTGGTCACACCGCAGATTAGGATTGCTGAGGGAGAAAGGGAATGGGTGACCAAAAGGCAGAGAAAGAGCAGGAAGGCAGCGCAGGTGTCCCCTGCGGTCATCTCGCTCCACAACAGGTATACCGTTTTGGATACTGTTGAGGGAGATGGCTCACCAGGCGAAGGCAGCAGTTGCCAGGTTCATGGCACCGTGGCTGGCTCTGCTGTTCAGAAGGGCGGGAAAAAGTGTGGAAGGGCTATAGTCATAGTAGATTCGATTGTAAGAGGAGTAGATAGGCGGTTCTGTGGTCGAAAACTAGTCTCCCGAATGCTATGTTGCCTCCCAGGTGCACGGGTCAGGGATGTCTCAGATCGGCTGCAAAACATTCTGAAGTGGGAGGGTGAACAGCCAGTTGTCGTTGTGCACATAGGCACCAATGATATAGGTAAAAAACGGGATGAGGTCCTCCAAGCAGAGTTTAGGGAGTTAGGAGCCAAGTTAAAAAGTAGGACCTCAGAGGTAGTAATCTCAGGATTGCTACCAGTGCCACGTGATAGTCAGTAGAAATGAAAGAATAGTCAGGATGAATGCGTGGCTTGAGAGATGGTGCAGGAGGGAGGGGTTCAGATTTTTGGGACATTGGGACCGGTTCTGGGAGAGGTGGGATGATTACAAATTGGACTGTCTACACCTGGGCCGGACTGGAACCAATGTCCTTGGGGGTGCTTTTGCTAACTCTGTTGGGGAGGGTTTAAACAAATATGGCAGGGGGATGGGAAACAAATGAGGTCAGTGGAGAGTAAGGATGTTGTAACTAAAGCCTGTAAGGAACCAGATAATGAAGTCAGCGTGGCTAAGGGAAAGAGTAAGCAGGGAGCAGATGATGAAAGCAAAGGGACTGGTGGTCTGAGGTGTATTTGTTTTAATGCAAGAAGTGTAATATGTAAGGCAGATCAACTTAGGGCTTGGATTAGTACCTGGGAGGATGATATTGCTATTACTGAGACTTGGTTAAGGGAAGGGCATGATTGGGAACTAAATATCCCAGGATACCGATGCTTCAGGCGGGATAGAGAGGGAGGAAAAAGGGTTGGACGAGTTGCATGACTGGTCAAAGAGGAGATCACAGCTGTGCTGAAGGAAGGCACTATGGAGGACTGGAGCTGTGAGGCAATATGAGCAGAACTCAGAAATAGGTAGGGTGCGGTAACAATGTTGGGGCTGTACTACAGGCCTCCCAAAAGCGTGAGTGAGATAGAGGTACAAATATGTTAACAAATTCTGGAAAGCTGGAGGAGCAACAGGGTGGTGGTGATAGGAGATTTTAATTTTCCCAACATTGACTGGGATTCACTTCGTGTTAGAGGTCCAGATGGAGCAGAATTTGGAAGGAGCATCCAGGAGGGTTTTCTAGAGCAGCATGTAAATAGTCCAACTCACGAAGGGGCCATACTGGACCTGGTGTTGGGGAATGAGCTTCGCCAGGTGGTTGACGTTTCAGTAGGGGACTACTTTGGGAATAGTGATCACAATTCCGTAAGTTTTAGAATACTCATGGACAAAGACGACAGTGGTCCTAAAGAAAGAGTGCTAAATTGGGGGAAGGCCAACTATACCAAATTTCGGCAGGAGCTGGGGAATGTAGATTGGGAGCAGATGTTTGAAGGTAAATCCACATTTGATATGTGGGAGGCTTTTAAAGAGAGGTTGATTAGCGTGCAGGAGAGACATGTTCCTGTGAAAATGAGGGATAGAAATGGCAAGATTAGGGAACCATGGATGACAGGTGAAATTGTGAGACTAGCTAAGAGGAAAAAGGAAGCATACGTAAGGTCTCGGCGGCTGAAGAAAGACGAAGCATTGAAAGAATATCGGGATTGTCGGCGCAATCTGAAACGAGGAATTAAGAGGGTTAAAAGGGGTCATGAAATATCTTTAGCAAACAGGGTTAAGGAAAATCCCAAAGCCTTTTATTCATATATAAGGAGCAAGAGGGTAACTGGATAAAGGATTGGCCCACTCAAGGACAAAGGAGGAAAGTTATGCGTGGAGTCAGAAAATGGGTGAGATTCTAAATGAGTACTTTGCATCGGTATTCACGAGGAGAGGGACATGACGGATGTTGAGTTTAGGGACAGATGTTTGATTACTCGAGGTCAAGTCGGCAAAAGGAGGGAGGAAGTGTTGGGTATTCTAAAAGGCATTAAGGTGGACAGGTCCCCAGGTCCGGATGGGATCTATCCCAGGTTACTGTGGGAAGCGAGGGAGGAAATAGTTGGGGCCTTAACAACATCCTTAAACACGGGTGAGGTCCCGGAGGACTGGAGAATTGCTAATGTTGTCCCCTTGTTTAAGGAGGGTAGCAGGGATAATCCAGGTAGTTATAGACCGGTGAGCCTGACGTCAGTGGTAGGGAAGCTGCTGGAGAAGATACTGAGGGATAGGATCTATTCGCATCTGGAAGAAAATGGGCTTATCAGTGATACGCAACATGGTTTTGTGCAGGGAAGGTCATGTCTTACCAACTTAATAGAAATCTTTGGGTAAGTGAAGAAGTTGATTGATGAGGGAAGGGCTGTAGATGTCGTACACATGGACTTCAGTAAGGCGTTTGATAAGGTTCCCCATGGTAGGTTGATGGAGAAAGTGAAGGCGCATGGGGTCCAAGGTGTACTAGCTAGATGGATAAAGAACTGGCTGGGCAACAGGAGACAGAGTAGCAGTGGAAGGGAGTTTCTCAAAATGGAGTCGTGTGACCAGTGGTGTTCCACAGGGATCCGTGCTGGGACCACTGTTTGTGATATACATAAATGATTTGGAGGAAGGTATAGGTGGTCTGATTAGCAAGTTTGCAGACGACACTAAGATTGGTGGAGAAGCAGATACTGAAGGGGACTGTCAGAGAATACAGCAAAATATTGATCGACTGGAGAGTTGGGCAGAGAAATGGCAGATGGAGTTCAATCTGGGCAAATGCGAGGTGATGCATTTTGGAAGATCCAATTCAAGAGTGAACTATACAGTAAATGGAAAAGTCCTGGGGAAAATTGATGTACGGAGAGATTTGGGTGTTCAGGTCCATTGTTCCCTGAAGGTGGCAACGCAGGTCAATAGATTGGTCAAGAAGGCATACGGCATGCTTTGCTTCATCGGACGGGGTATTGAGTACAAGAGTTGGCAGGTCATGTTACAATTGTATAGGACTTTGGTTCGGCCACATTTGGAATACTGCGTGCAGTTCTGGTCGCCACATTACCAAAAGGATGTGGATGCTTTGGAGAGTGTGCAGAGGAGGTTCTCAGGATGTTGCCTGGTATGGAGAGCGCTAGCTATGAAGAGAGGTTGAGTAGATTGGGATTGTTTTCATTAGAAAGACGGAGGTTGAGGGGGGACCTGATTGAGGTGTACAAAATCATGAGAGGTATAGACAGGGTGGATAGCAAGAAGCTTTTTCCCAGAGTTGGTGATTCAATTACAAGGGGACAAGAGTTCAAAGTGAAAGGGGAAAAGTATAGGGGGGATATGCGTGGAAAGTTCTTTGTGCAGAGGGTGGTGGGTGCATGGAACGCATTGCCAGCGTAGCTGGTAGACGCGGGCACGATAGCATCTTTTAAGATGTATCTAGTCAGATACATGAATGGGCAGGAAGTAAAGAGATACAGACCCTTAGAAAATAGGCGACAGGTTTACATAGAGGATTTGGATCATCGTAGGCTTGGAGGGCCGAAGGGCCTGTTCCTGTGCTGTAATTTTCTTTGTTCTTTGTTCAGCTCCTGCAACCCTTCCTCTCTTTGTAACCTCTCAGCCCCTACAACTCTACCTAGCTTTGTAACCATCTCCAGTCCCTACAACTTTCCCTATCCCTATTACCTCCTCAGCTCCTTCAACCCTCCCTACCTTTTTAACCTCCTCTAGCCCCGACAATCCTCCCGAACTGTAACCCCATCCAGCCCCTAAAACTATCCATATCTCTGTAACCTCCTCCAGCCACTATATTCCTTCCTATCTCTCTAACCTCCTCCAGCCTCTACAACGCTCAATATCTCTGTAAACTCCAACACCAGCAACAACTCACCGAATCTCCGTAATCTCCTCCAGCTCCGACAACCTTCCCTATCTCTTTAACATCCTCCAGCCCTTGCAAACCTCCCTATCTCTGTAACCTCCTCCACCAAGACAACCGGAAGACAACCGGCTCGATCTCTGTAGACTCCTCCACCAAGATATCCCTCCCTATCTCTGTAACGTCCTCAGCCCGACAACCCTTCTGATCTCTGAAACCTCCTCCACCCCTACAACCTTCCCTGTCTCATGTTTCAGGTCAGTGATGAAGGTTCTGGGATGAGGGCTCACCGTCATGCAAAGGGTGGTGCAGTGGCGCAGTGGTTAGCACTACAGCCTCACAGCTCCAGCGACCCGGGTTCAATTCTAGGTACTGCCTGTGTGGAGTTTGCAAGTTCTCCCTTTTTCTGCGTGGGTTTCCTCCGGGTGCTCCGGATTCCTCCCACATGCCAAAGACTAGCAGCTTGATAGGTAAATTGGCCATTTTAAATTGCCCCTAGTATCGGTCGGTGGCAGGGAAATTTCGTTACAGGTGGCGATATGGTAGGCATATGGGATTAGTATAAATGGGTGGTTGGTCGGCAGAGACTCGGTGAGCCGAAGGGACTGTTTCAGTGCTGTATCACTAAACTAAACCTCTCTCTCCACAGAGGCTGCCAGACCTGCTGAGTATTTCCTGCATTTCCCGTTTTTACTTCACTTAACATCGATGCCCCCTTGTCACTGATCTCGCTGCGCAGGTGAATAGGCCCATCACATACCCTCTATCGGGGCCCCTCAAAACGACATTTCAATATTACCTCACCTCAGACTTCTCTGTTCCAAGCACAATAGTCCCAGCCTATCCAATATTTCCTCTCAGCAACATTTTTTTCCAGACCTGGCAACATCCTCGTAAATTTGCTCTGTACCCTCTCTAGTGCAATTAAATCCTTTCTGTAAAGTGGTGACCGGAACGGCACAAAGTACTCACGGTGTGGCTCAACCAATGACTTATATAGTTACAGCATAACCTCTCTCCTATTCTGCACCTCGGCTAAGAAAGGAAACGTATTCCCTATGACTTCTTAACTCTCTTCGCGACCTGCCCTGCTATCTTCATGGATCTATGAAAATTCACTCCAAGGTCCCATACTACTTCTACACCTGGAAGGATTCTCCCATTAATTGTGCATTCCTTTGCCTCGCTCGACCTCCCCAAATTCATCACCTCACACGTCTCTACGTTGAATACCATTTGCCACTTGTCTGCCCACCTGACTAGTCCATTAACATCTTCCTGCAGTCTACATCTATTTTGCTCTCTCTCAACGACACGGCCATTTTTTTGTATCACCTGCAATCTTTTTCATCATGCCCACTATGGGGCATAAGTCTCCTGATCATTGCTGTTAGTTACACTCAGCTGAACAAACACATTACATCAGCAGCTTTGACTCTGATGTAAATAATGTGGTGGATAAAACACAATCATTTCAATGTCAATGACATTTTCTTAGTACGTCCTCTCTGGGGAATAAACCTGAAATCTGTACTCATACTGGATGGATGGCAATTATGAGAGGCGTCATTTACATTTTCCATATTATTGCATTGACATTGTTCACTCCTGGTATTTCTATTGTAAACGTAACCAATCTGTCTGCAGTGGACACTGAATCCAGGAACAAAAGCAATCCCGCTTCACTCTGTTCCTGCCTTTTCCCAGTTAAAATGTGAACTTTGAGTCTCTGATTCGGGACCATGTTCAGGGTTACAGCCCAGAAACTACTGTGAGTGATATTACGGAACAGACACTGTTGGCATCCATTTGGGAGGCAGTTGGGTAGTGATAATATCACTGGTCACGTAATCCAGAGGCCCAACCTGATGGCTTGGGGACAGGGGATCAAATCACCCCTTAACCTTCCAAATTCCAGGGAAACACAGTAAAGCTGTATCTACACTGTCCCATTAACCATTCCCAAGCCAACCACAGTGTGGGTTTGACAGAGTAAATTTCCCTCTGCACTGTCCCATCACACACTCTAAGGGCAGGGGCAGCATGGGGTTAGATACAGAGTAAAGACAGGGCCTATTGTATTCGAAACAGAGAAATGGTCTTGTGCAGTACAAACTGAGACCGGGTGAAACGCAGCATTAGCAGAGACGACTCCCAGGGCAGGAACATCATGGGGTGGATACAGAGTGAATCTCGCTCTCTGCTCTCCGAAACAGACAGAGAGAGAGATGGAAAGAGAGAAATAGAGAGACACAGACAGACAGGGTGACAGAGTGAAAGAAGGATATTTAACATCGGACGTCGGCAGAGGAGGAGGCAATTTAACCCCTCAACCCTCGAGAATTCGGTGAGATCAGGGCTGATCTGTGATCTAACTAACACCATATATCCCACCTTTGCCCCTTATCTCTTAATACTTTTGGTTAACAAGAATCTATCAGTCACAGATTTAAAAATTAACAATTAAACCAGCATGAATTGGCAGAAGAGAGTTCCAAAATTGCAAAGAAATCCAAAGGACTGTTTAGTTTTAGTTTAGCTTAGAGATACAGCACTGAAACAGACCCTTCAGTCCACCGAAACTGTGCCGACCATCAACCACCCATTTCCAGGTACTGCCTGTGTGGTGTTTGCAAGTTCTCCCTGTGTCTGCGTGGGTTTTCTCCGGGTGCTCCGGTTTCCTCCCACAAGCCAAAAGACTTGCAGGTTGGTAGGTAAATTGGACATTATAAATTGCCACTAGTATAGGTAGGTGGTAGGGAAATATAGGGACAGGTGGGGATGTGGTAGGAATATGGGATCAGTATAGATTAGTGTAAAATGGGTGGTTGATGGTCGGCACAGACTCGGTGGGCCGAAGGGCCTGTTTCAGTGCTGTATCTCTAAATTAAAATTATTCTAATCCTACACTAATCCCATATCCCTACCACATCCCCACCTGTCCCTATATTTCCCTACCACCTACCTTACTAGGGGCAATTTATAATGGCCAATTAACCTATCAACCTGCAAGTCTTTGGCATGTGGCAATGATTGGACAATCTAGGTTTGTTTTCTTTGGAAAAGAGGAGTCTGAGGGGAGATTGAGTTGAGGTGTTTAAAATTATGAGGAGCCTCGATAGAGCGGATGGGAAGGAACTGTTTCCCTTTGCACAGAGGTCCACAAGTTGGGACATAGATTTCAAAATGTCCACAACCAATATCATGAGGTTGTGATGGCTCCCACAGTGGAATGGCTTGATGGATGTTTAATTTGGAGGATAATCCCTCTGTATCTCTCCTGACGTTTCTCTCTCCACACAGTGCAGTGAAGGATTATATCAAATTAATACATCTAACATTCTCCCTTTCAATCCATCCCATCAATCGCTCTCTCTCCAACCTTGTCCCTCTCTACAGCACTCTCTCTGTCTGCATATCTAACCCTCTCTCCTTCTGTCTCTCTCCTAGTGTCAGAGAAAGCAGGATAGAGAGACGGAGAGAGGAAGACAGAGAGAGAATGTTGAAGGGACTGTACTCTGTTCCTAAGCTGTGCTGAACCTGCTCTGGGAGTGTTTGATGGGCTACATTAATCGGCCGTGTACAGTCCTGTATCAGGCTGTGAAGAAGCAGAGCATGTTCAGTACACAACGGGTCAAAGGGAACGATTCACCACTGTCTGCTACTGGGAAGAGAGACTGACCTTAGCTTCAAGGCAGCGTTTGACCGAGTGTAGCATCGAGGAGCCCAAGTAAAACTGAAGTCAGTAGGGATCCGCTGGTTGGACTCATACCGAGCACAAAGGAAGATGGTTGTGGTTGTTGGAGGTCAATCATCTCAGTCCCAGGAAATCACAGCAGGAGTTCATCAGGGTAGTGTCCGAGGCTCAACCAGCTTCAGCTCCTTCCTCATTGACCTGCCCTCCATCGTAAGGTCCGAAGTAGGCATGTTCTCTGATGATTGCAGTGTTCAGTTCCATTCACACCTCCTCAGATAATGAAATCCCAGCAGGAAATACTGGAAATACTGAGCAGGTCAAGCAGCATCTGTGGAGAGAGAAACAGAGCTAATGATTCTCGATGGTTTCCAGATTTCCAGCATCCACAGTATTTTGCCTCAGATGATGAAGCAATCCAGAGCCACATGCACCAAGACCGGGACAACATTCAGGCTTCGGCTGACCAGTGACAAGTAACATTCACGTCACACAAGTGCCAGGCAAAGACCATCTGCAACAAGAGAGAATCCAACCACCTGCCCTTGGCATTCAAAGCATTATCCCATCGCTGAATCCCCCAGCACGTCATCCTGGGGAAACATTGACATCAAACTTCACTGAACAAATCAGATCAATAGTTTCTTCACCCAGTGGCTGGTGGGTGGCATGGAACTCACTACCTGAAAGGATTAGTATAAACTGGGTGGTTGATGGCCGGCACAGACTGGGTGGGCCGAAGGGACTGTTTCAGTGCTGTATCTCTGTGTGACACTATGAATCTAAAGGATGGTCGAGGCAGAAACCCTCTTCATATTTGAAACAATCTCTTGGATCTGTTCTTGAAGGAATAACTTCTCTATATTTAAAATGGGTAAGGAATAACTCTCCTCGTCTGCACTGCCCCATTAAACAATCTCAGAGAAGGTACAGCACGGGTTAGATAGAGTATAACTCCGTTTAAACATTCCCTGGAATGTCGGATTAACCCGGGTCACTCACTATGCCCGGCTCAGCCTCAAGACTCACTTGCCTCAGTCACCGAGACGCTCCTTTATAACTTGCCTTAATGTCAGCGGATGCCGGGTTCGGGAGCAGGACATGCACACGAGATTAGGACGACTGCTCATGTGGACGATAAGCATCAATGATCCCTCAGAGAATCAGAACAGACCAGCGAGACTCAGAAAAGTAAACTTCTGTTGAATTTGTGAGCCTTGTATTGTGGAATGTTTGAGTATTGGTGAGAATGTTGAGCCAGTGACATTTTGCCCCAGTGGGATGCATAGATACTATATGACTATATTACAACAGTAAGGTACCGTGTGTACTGTAAATATGGACTGAAATAACAATTTTCAGTTGATACTATGACTACAGTTATACCTGCAATCCTGTGAGAATGTACATAAGACACGATGGGATGAAGTCAAAGTGGGCACTGTCGAATTTGCGAGCTTGATCTTTGTGGGAACACAAGGGTAAAGTAAGTTAAAGATATTAAATGGTCAATTCACTTGTACAAGTAAACACTGAACAGAAATGGGTCTGGAATGTCCTATGTGCTGCATTCCTACTCCTGCATCTGTTCTGTCCGGATTTCTCATGATTTCAAACACCTCTATCAAATCTAATCTCAGTTTCTCTTCTCTGTGGAGAACAACACCAGCTTCTCCAATCTATCCATGTAACTAAAGTCCCTCATCCCTGGAACCTTGCTCGTGAATCTTTTCGGCACCCTCTTTAATGCCCCCACATACTTCCGAAAGTACGCTGTCCGGAATTGGACACAATACTAGTTGAGGATGAACCAGTGTCTTTTTTAAGCTTATACTCTGAGCCTCTATTTACAAAGCCGTCTTCAAAGATTCTTCAAATATTTAAAGGCACAGCACACGAAAAAATAACTGACCCTGCACAACAACTACATTTTCTGGGAACATTGGAGCCAGCTGTGGCTCCGTCGGTAATAATTCTACCTCTGAATTATCCGTTTGTGGGTTCAGGTCAGAACACAAAATCTAGTCTGATGCCACCCAACAGAAATTCAGAACTGACCAGCGAGACTCAGAAAAGGAAACTTGTGTTAAATTTGTGAGCCTCACATTTTGGAATGTTTTACTGTTTGAGTAAATGTTTTATATTTACCGATGGTACCAAACTTGGAGGAGATGCAAAGAGTGAGGATGACACCAATCGACTGCAACAGGACATCGATAGTTGAGCAGAATGGGCAGACAAGTGGCAGATGGAATTTAATACATGGAAATGTGAGGTGATGTATTTTGGCAGAAGTGATTGGAAGAGACTTAATGGCACAGTTCTAGAGATTGTGCAGGGACAGAGGGACCTGGGGTTACATGTACATACATCTTTGAAGGTGGTAGGACATATTGAGAGAGTAGTCAGTAAAGCCTATGGGATCCTGGGCTTCATAAATAGAGGTGTCGTGTACAAAAGCATGGAGGTTATGCTGAACCTTTCCAAAGCTCTGGTTAGGTCACAACTAGAATAGTGCATCCAGTTCTGGTCACCACACATTAGGAAGGATGTGAGGGTCCTTCAGGGGGATCAGAGGAGGGAAGCTTATGTCAGATATAGATAGCTCAATACCACAGAAAGCCGAGAGGAGTGAAGTAAGTGCAGAGGTGAAATTAAAAGGCAAATTAGGAAATAATATAACCAAGTAAAATCAAGGAAAGCACTGAGATTAGATTAGATATACAGCACTGAAACAGGCCCTTCGGCCCACCGAGTCTGTGCGGAACATCAACCACCCATTTATACCAATCCTACACTAATCCCATATTCCTACCAAACATCCCCACCTGTCCCTATATTTCCCTACCACCTACCTATACTGGTGACAATTTATAATGGCCAATTTACCTATCAATCTGCAAGTCTTTTGGCTTGTGGGAGGAAACCGGAGCACCCAGAGAAAACACACGCAGACACAGGGAGAACTTGCAAACTCCACACAGGCAGTACCCGGAATTGAACCCGGGTCCCTGCAGCTGTGAGGCTGCGGTGCTAACCACTGAGCCATAATTTGATGCCTCCAGCTACACTGCTTACAATGCTGCCTATTTTGTGTCATTGGTAAACATGGGTATGTAGCATTCTACCCCATCATCTTAAATCGTTAATAAATACAGTAAAACTGAGACACACACGGACTTTACACCAGTAGACAGGTGTGAATCATTCCATCCTAGAGGTTTTTCAATTCCAGATTTATGGCTTTTTATTTGGATAAAAACAGAATTCAAATTCACAACAGCCCAGTGTGGGATTTGAACTGCTCTTTCAATCTTCAGCTCAGGCCTTCAAAACCCATAAAAATAGAATCATTTTCCTACTGCTGTTGTCTGACCATTTCAGGTTTTGCATATTGTTCCCTTTTCCTCTTCTTCCATGTGTCTGAAGTCTTTGAAGTTTGTCAGACATTGGTAAACTACTTCATGTGGTGTTCTTTAAATACCTTCAATTCTGTGCATCTGCAAGGGACAGAATTGAAATTCTCACCTTATTGCAATAACCAAAACCTGCAGGTCCATTCAAACACCCCGATTTCCTGTCTCTGCAAAGATAGCTCACGCTTCCAAAATGTCGAATGTCCGAATGGAAACAGTTTTGACACATTTCCTAACATGTCTGCTGACACTTTTCAGGGTGAAGCTAAATTCAACTTACAGATTGCAAGCCCCAAATTGAATCTTGAAGAGAGAAAAAGTGACACAAATGAAATCCCAGGTCTCTCTGTCCCGGCACCCAATTTAACATTGCACCATTTAGTTTATATTGCTTCTCCTCAGCCTTGCTTCCAAAATGCATCATTTTACATTTCTCAGCATTAAAGTTAACCTGCCATTTGTCTGACCATTTCACCAGGCTATGACTATCCTCCTGAAGTCTACTACTTTCCCTTCCCTGTTTATTCCATTCATATATATCAAAAAGATCAGTGGTCCGAATCCAAACCCGTGGGGAATATCCCTGGATCACAATGTGCACTGTACAGATTGAATACAAAAGCAAAGAGGTTATGCTGAACATTTATCAAGCTCTAATTAGGCCCCAACTGGAAAATTGTGTCCAGTTCTGGTCACCACACTTTAAGAAGGAGGTGAGGGTCCTTGAGGGGGTGCAGAGTAGATTTACCAGAATGGTTCCAGGGATGAGGGATTTTAGCTACAAAGTTCGGTTGGAAAAGCTGGGTTTGGTCTCCTTAGAACAAAGGAGATAGAGGGGAGATTGAATGGAAGTGTATCAAATTATGTCAGGCATAGATACCGTCCTCCAGTCTGAACCAACCATTCACCACTACTCTGTGCGTTCTGTCCCTTAGCCAATGTTGTATCAACTCTGTCACTGTCCCGTTCATTCCATGAGCATTCATTTTGCTAACTCGTCAATTATGAGGCACAATTAAGACGTCCCCATGAGGAAATTGGTCCCAGAGCGGCACAGTGGCGCAGTGGTTAGCACCGCAGCCTCACAGTTCCAGGGACCCGGGTTCGATTCCGGGTACTGCCTGTGTGGAGTTTGCAAGTTCTCCCTGTGTCTGCGTGGGTTTTCTCCGGGTGCTCCGGTTTCCTCCCACAAGCCAAAAGACTTGCAGGTTGATAGGTAAATTGGCCATTATAAATTGTCACTAGTGTAGGTAGGTGGTAGGGAAGTGCAGGTACAGGTGGGGATGCTTGGTAGGAATATGGGATTAGTGTAGGATTAGTATAAATGGGTGGTTGATGTTCGGCACAGTCTCGGTGGGCCGAAGGGCCTGTTTCAGTGCTGTGTCTCTAATCTTAAAAAAAAAAAAAAAAAAACACAGACAGGCAATGAGCATCTGCAACAAGAGAGATTCCAACCACCTCCCCTTGGCATTCAAAGCATTATCCCATCGCTGAATCCTCCAGCATCAACATCCTGGGGAGACAGTGACCAGGAACTGAATTGAAGAAATCACATCAGTACAGTGGCAACAGTGACTCACCCCTGACTCCCCGAAGCCTTTCCACCACCTGCAAGACACAAGTCAGGTGCGTGATGGTATCTCGCCACTTGCCTGGATTAGTGTAACATCTACAACACTCCAGAAGCTCGACACCATCCAGGACACAGCAGCCCACTTGACTGGCACCCCATCCACCACTTTAAACTTTGATTCGTTCACCCCTTAACCTTCTAAATTCCAGGGATACAGAGTAAAGCTCCATCTACACTGTCCCATCAAATGCTGCCAAGCTATTAGTTAGCTATTGAGTAAATCTCTGTCCTCTCCATTCTATCAAACACTCCCAGGGCAGGTACAGTGTGGGGGTATATACAGAGTAAAGCTGACTCGATATGTGCTTCTCTTTCCCTTCCTCCATCCAGATGGAGAGAGTAACAGTGAGAGAGACAGGGATAGATATAGAGAGAGTAAAACAGAGCGAGGGAAGGATAGCAATGGGGAAACAGCACCAGTGAGAAAGAGGAAGAGATTGGGATGGAGAGTGTCGGTCAGTGTTCCTGCAAAGTTGTGTGCAGCAGACCGGAATGTATGACACAGCGAGAGATTGGGATTGAGTGGGTACAGGGGGAGATAGCGGTAGAGAGAGAAGAGGAGAGAGATAAACATGGAGAGAGTAGCAGCGTGGGGAACTAGTGATTGAGTGAGTAAGAGGGAGGGGAAGACGGAGATGGAGAGAGATTACCAGTAAGAGTAGCTCTCTACTTCTCTCTCCAAGTCTATCTCTCCCTTTCTCACTGTTACACTCTCTCCATCTATATTTCTCCCTCTCTACTGATGTTTCACACTCTATGCCTATTTCTTGTACCTCTGTGTACTCATGTTTACATCAAACTATGATCATATTTGACATTTGCCCTTTCGATCTAACCTAACAAGGTGACTGTCTCCAACATTCTCTCTGTGTCTGTGAACAGCGGGACCTTGGAGTGAATGTTCACTGATTCCTGAGGGTAACAGACAGGGAGCGACTGGGATTCAGAGGGTAACAAAGAGGGAGAGACTGGGTTTCAGAGCATAATAGAGAGACTGGGATTCAGACGGTAACAGGGAAGGAGAAACTGAGTTCAAAATGTAACAGAGGGAGAGACTGGGATTCAGAGCAGAACAGAGAGACAGAGACTGGGATTCAACGAGTAACAGGGAGGGAAAGACTGGGATTCAGATGGAACAGACAGGGAGAGACAAAGAGAGAGAGAGAGAAGGATAGAGGAAGAGCAAGTGACAGATGCAGAGACAGAGATAATGCCAGAGAGAGAGAGACATAGAAGGAGAGAGAGAAGGAGTCACAGGGCGTGAACGACAGATGGAGGGACAGAGAGAGGGACAGAGATGGAAGGGGAGAGAGGAATGGACAGGGAGGAAAAGACAGATGAGGGACAGAGAGAGAGACAGAGATAGAAGGAGAGAGAGAGGGAGTGAGAAAGATAGGAAAGACAGATGGAGGGATACAGAGAGATGGAAGGCGAGAATGGGACAGATAGGGAGGGAAACAGAAAGAGGGAGATAAAGAGACAGATGGAGGGAGAGACAGCGGGAGAGAAAGCGAGAGAGGGAGGCACAGAGGGAGAGAGACAGGGAGTGGGAGAGGGGGTGAGACAGAGAGAGAGAGAGAGAGGCAAAAGTAGAGGAGGAGCCAATGATAGATGGAGAGACGGAGATAATGACATAGACAGAGATAGAAGGAGAGAGAGGGAGTGACAGAGAGGGAAAGACAGATGGAGAGACAGAATAGAGAGACGCAGAAATAGAAGGAGAGAGAGGGAGTGTCAGAGAGGGAAAGACAGATGGAGAGACAGAGAGAGACAGACAGAGATAGAAGGAGAGAGAGGGAGTGACAGGGAGGGAAGGACAGATGGAGGGACTGAGAGAGAGTGAGAGACAGAGATAGAAGGAGAGAGAGGGATTGACAGGGGAAGGAAGACAGATGGAGATACAGAGAGAGAGAGAGAAAGAGAGAGAGAGAGAGGGAAAGACAGATGGGGAGACAGAGAGAGGGAGGCAAAGATGGAGGAGAGAGAAAGAGTGACATTGAGGGAATGAGAGATGGAGGGACAGACAGAAAGAGACAGAGAGAGCGGCAGAGACAGAGATAGAAGGAGAGAGAATGAGTGACGGGGGGTGGTGGAAGACAGATGGAGAGAGAGACAGAGAGAGAAGGAGAGAGAGGGAGTGACAGGGAGGGAAGGACAGATGGAGGGATAGAGAGAGAGACAGAGAGACAAGGAGAGAGAAGGAGTGACAGAGATGGAAAGACAGATGGAGGGACAGATAGAGACAGAGAGAGAGGCAGAGACAGAGAGAGGGGGAGAGAGAGGGAGGTATAAAGAAGGAAGGAAAAATGGTTGAAACCATTGCTGTCCTGGGAGCGAGGAAGGAAGGGAGAGATGAAAAGAGCGAGGGGGAAAGAGAAAGGGAGAAATGGTGTCACAGAGACACAGACAGAGTTATGGACAGAGGCAGAGAAAGAGAGGGAGAGAGGGAGATAAAGAGACAGAGAGAAAGGAGATGGAGACAGAAGGACAGAGAGGGAGTAACAGGGAGGGAAAAACAGCTGGAAGGAGAGAGAGGGAGAGACAGAGAGAAGGGGAGAGGGAGTGACAGAGAGGGAAAGATAGATGGAGGGACAGAGAGAGAGACAGAGAGGAAGAGGCAGATATAGAGAGGGGAACAGAGATCTCGAGAGGAAGATACAGAGACAGTGAAAGAGAGAGAGAGAGAGTCACAGAGAGAGAGAGAGAGATAGAGACACAGAGAGAGAGAGAGAGAGAGATAGAGACACAGAGAGAGAAACAGAGAGAGAGGGAGCGGCAGTGAGAAAGAGAGAGAGAGAGAGAGACCGAGACAGCGATAGTGAAAGACAACGAGAGGAAGAGATGGGGGGGAGAAAGTTGTATGGGGGAGAGAGAGCAGGAGACAGAGGGGGAGAGAGTGGCAGAGGGGGAAGAGGGAGTTAGAGGGGAGAGGGAGAGATAGAGAGGGGAGAGAGATAGAGGGGGCAGAGAGATAGAGGGGTAAGAGAGGAAAATAGAGAATGAAGAGAGGGAGATAGAGGGGAAGAGAGGGAGATAGCGGGGGAGAGGGAGATAGAGGGGGAGAGCGAGATAGAGGGAGATAAAGGGGGAGAGGGAGATCGAGGGGCGAGAGAGATAGAGGGGGAGAGAGAGATCGAGGGGGAGAGAGAGATCGAGGGGGAGAGAGAGATCGAGGGGGAGATAGAGATCGAGGTGGAGTTGGAGATCGAGGGGGAGTTGGAGATCGAGGGGGATTTGGAGATCGAGGGGGATTTGGCGATCGAGGGGGAGTTGGGGATCGAGGGGGAGAGGGAGATCGAGGGGGAGAGGGATATAAAGTGGGAGAGAGATTTAGAGGTGGCTGAGGAAGACAGAGGGTGGAGACGGAGATAGAGGAGGAGAGGGAGATCGATGGGGAGAGGGAGATAGAGGGGAAGAGAGGGAGATAGCGGGTAAGAGAGGGAGATAGTGGGGGAGAGGGAGATAGAGGGGAAGAAAGGGAGATAGCGGGGGAAGAGAGGGAGATAGAGGGGTAAGAGAGAGAGATAGATGGGGAAGAGAGGGAGATGGAGGGAAAGAGAGGGAGACAGAGGGGAAGAGAGGGCAATAGAGGGGAAGAGAGGGAGATAGCGGGGGAAGAGAGGGAGGTAGAGGGGGAGAGGGAGATAGAGGGGGAGAGGAAGATAGAGGGGGAGAGAGAGATCGAGGGGGAGATAGAGATCGAGGGGGAGATAGAGATCAAGGGGGAGTTTCAGATCGAGGGGGATTTGGAGATCGAGGGGGATTTGGAGATCGTGGGGGAGTTGGAGATAGAGGAGGAGTTGGAGATCGAGGGGGAGTTGGAGGTAGAGGAGGATAGGGAGATAAAGGAGGAGAGGGAGATAGAGGGGGAGAGGGAGATAGAGGGGGAGAGGGGAATAGAGTGTGAGAGGGATATAGAGGTGGCTGAGGAAGACAGAGGGTGGAGACGGAGATAGAGGAGGAGAGGGAGATAGAGGAGGAGAGGGATATAGAGGGGGAGAGGGAGAGATAGAGAGGGGAGAGAGATAGAGGGGGCAGAGAGATAGAGGGGTAAGAGAGGGAGATAGATGGGGAAGAGAGGGAGATAGAGGGGAAGAGAGGGAGACAGAGGGGAAGAGATCGAGATAGCGGGGGAAGAGAGGGAGGTAGAGGGGGAGAGGGAGATAGAGGGGGAGAGGAAGATAGAGGGGGAGAGAGAGATCGAGGGGAGATAGAGATCGAGGGTGAGATAGAGATCAAGGGTGAGTTTCAGATCGATGGGGATTTGGTGATCGAAGGGGATTTGGAGATCGTGGGGGAGAGTTGGAGATCGAGGGGGAGTTGGGGATCGAGGGGGAGTTTGAGATCGAGGGTGAATTGGAGATAGAGGAGGAGTTGGAGATAAAGGAGGAGAGGGAGATAGAAGGGGAGAGGGAGATAGAGGGGGAAAGTGCGATCGAGGGGGAGTTTGAGATTGAGGGGTGTTTGAAATTGAGGGGGTGTTTTAGATCGAGGGGGAGAGGGAGATAGGGGGCAGACGGAGATAGAGGGGGAGAGGGAGATAGAGGGACAGAGGGATATAGAGTGGGAGAGAGATATAGAGGGGGGAGAGGGAGATAGAGGGGTAGAGGGAGACAGGGGGGCCCAGGGAGACAGGGGGAGAGGGAGACAGGGGGAGAGGGAGACGGGGGGAGAGGGTGACAGGAGGTGAGGGTGACAGGGGGGAAAGGGAGACCGCGGGGGGAGAGGGAGATAGGGGAGAGACAGACAGGGGGGAGAGGGAGACAGGGTGAGAGGGAGACGGGGGGAGGGAGACAGGGGGGCGAGAGGGAGACACGGGGGGGAGAGGGAGACGGGGGTGAGATAGAGACAGTGAGGGAGAGGGAGACAGGGGGGAGAGGGAGACAGGGAGAGAGACTCAGGGGAGAGAGAGAGACGGGGCGGGTAGAGAGAGACGGGAGCGGGTAGAGAGAGACGGGGGCGAGTAGAGGGAGACAGGGGGCAGCGAGAGAGAGACGGGGGCGGGTAGAGAGAGGCGGGGCGCGTAGAGAGAGGTGGGGGCGGGGAGAGGGAGATAGAGGGGGCAGAGGGAGACAGAGGGGGGAGATGGAGACAGAGGCCGGAGAGAGAGATAGAGGGGGGAGACGGAGATAGAAGGGGAGAGAGAGAGATGGGGAAGAGGGTGGTGAACCTGTGGAATTCTCTACCGCAGAAGGCAGTGGAGGCCAAGTCATGAAATATATTTAAGGTGGAGAGAGCGATATTTCTTAATGTCAATGTGATCAAGGGCTAGGGGGAGAATGTGGGAACAGGGTACTGAATTAGACCATCGGTCATGATCCTTATTGAATGGCAGACCATACCCGAGGGGCTGAATGGCCTGCTTCTGCTCCTATTTTCGATGTTTCTATGAGAGAAGCGGACTGAGAGAGGGAGAGATACAGAGAGAAGGAGAAACATAGAGAGAAGGAGAGATAGAGATGCAGAGAGGTGACCCTGAGATTCTCTCTCTCTCACACATAAACATGCAGACACGCACTTACACACACATAAAGGGACACACAGACACACACAGAAACACACAAAACAGATTTTACAATCCCCACTGATGACAGTAATAATGGCCAAAATAACCTCAGTAACAATCCCCAGTGTCTGCCCATTCCTGTGAGAGACAGAGAGAGAGATAGGGAGTGACGGAGAGAGACCGTGGAAGAAGTAGGGCAAAACAGCTTGTCGGAGAAACTTTACATTTATTTGTGTTCTGCAGATTTTATTAAAAGTTGAAAGGGACTGGACACTGAAAAAGCTGTCAGCACACAACAACAACTCTGAGAGACTTTAGAAGTGAGGGAAGAGGAGATACTTTACAATCCACACTGATGTCAGTAAAAATCCCCAAACACAAGCTCAGCAACAATGTTTGATATTTTCAAACTGCAGGGAAAGAATTAAAGGATAAAGTTAACTAAGAGATGGCTGAAAGCATTGCTGTCCTGGGATTAACGTATCAATGGACTGGAAGAGTCTGGAAGGTTCTGTCCTGGGATTAACATATCAATGGACAGACCCCTCCCCGCGCGCCAGATGCTGGAGATTGAGAGACAGCCAAACATGTCAGAGGTTCAAGGGGTGGAGTTTGCAAACAGCTCACTCCGGAAATAACTGGGTAGGAAGATTTCAGTTACAATCACAAAACCCACCTTTCACTCTAGAGAGAGTGGACACATTCCGCAGTCTGATTCAGTGTGTGTGTCTGTGTATCCTTGTGTGTGCTCTCTCTGTCTCAATCTCTGATTTATAACTGTGATTGGATTGTATTTGAATATTGCTGATTGTCTGTGTATCAGCGAGGAAACCCTGGGCTCTTGCTGTGCTATTTTGTTTCAAAATGTCCTCGCTTTGTATTTTAATCCAATTTTTTTCTCCTTCTTTCCCCTGAGGAATTTTCATTCTGAAAACTGCATCGTGAAGGTGAAAATAGGGAAAGTTTGGGACGAGGAATCCTTGGTGAGCAGCTTCCTCCAGAGGGGAGGGACTGAGGCCTTGGCCACAGGCTGCACCCAAAGGGCCCACGTGAGTTGTCTCTGTTTATTAGCCCGAGGTTCAATGTCCTCTCTGGGGCCCACCTCGCAAGACTCTCTCTCTCTCTCTATCTGTCTCTCTGAATGAGAGTAACAGGAGGGAGAGAGACGCAGGAGAGTGAGGGAAACATGGAGGGAATCAGAGGGGGAGAGGAGGGGTAGCCGTCTGTTATCAGAGTGTTGCTTGTGGGATCTTGCTGTGCACCAATGGCCTGCAGCTTTTCCAACATTGCAACAGTGACGACCACTTTAAAACTGAACTCATTGAGGGTGAAAAGCTTGGAATTAAGTCACAAATGTGATAGTTTCTAAAGGCTTGTTATAATTCTAGAGTAATCCGTGTGCTTTGGGCAATGTTCTGAATCTATACTGTTAAATAAGATGTACGGAGTTATTTTGTTTAACAATGCCTTATAATCAATTTTCTCTCTCTCCCTCTTGCCTTCAGGAATTTCCATTCTGAAAACTGCATCGTGAAGATGAAAAGAGGGAAAGTTTGGACGAGGAATCCTTGCATAGGAGCATCCTCCTGAGGGGTCGGACTGAGGCCTTGTCCACAGGCTGCACCCAAAGGGCCCACGTGAGTTGTGTCTGTTTATTCGCCCGAGGTTTAATTTCCTCTCTGCGACCCTGGGTTATCTAGCTCCTGTCGGATTGGGGCCCTGTCGTTTTAAACAGGTTGAAAGCCTAGGGTTAAAGGAGCAGCCGCAGGAGGGAGTCCCATTTGCACTTGCTCCATCCAGCCCTGTCTGTGAGGTTTGCTGATGTTTGGGCAATGCTTCGTGTACTTAGTGAAATAAGATGCACGGTGTCCATTTTAATTCATTTTACTTTAGTTCTGAGGTTAGCTTTGTCTCTGTCTCCACATTCTTTCCCTGTGTCTCGATCTCCCCCCCATGCTTTCTCTTCTCTGTCTCGGTTTCACACTCTCCTTCGCCATTTAAACCTTTAATAAATAAAAATAAACATACCACACACAGCAATGTAATTTGTCGTTATTTGAAATGGTGAGATGGAATCAGCAGCTTGTTCCCAGTTTAAAGAGGGAGTTTCACCCTTTCTAGGGACTGAATTGTGGCTATTATCACATTGCTGCTTGTGGGATCTCGCTGTGTATCTAGTGGCCTGCAGCATTTCCAACATTACAACAATCAGGACACTTTAAAATGCAGCTTCCTGAGGGTCTGAGTGTGGATTTCGATGTGTTTTTACTAGAATTTTACAATAATTACATGAGCTGAACGTGAAGCTGTATAAAGACTTGTTATAAGTTTAAAGATGGAGTTTAGCATTTTCTGAGGACTGAGATGGGATATTTGACTATCATCACACTGTGAGATTCTGCTGTGCATACATTCCCTGCATCAATTCCTACATTACAACACTGAAGCAGAAACAGATGGAGAGAAAAGGAGGGAGAGTGGGAAACAGCTGGAGGTGGCAGGGTAAATGGAGAGAGAGAGAGAAACAGGCGGTGAGTGGGTGATGGAGGGAAGGCAGAGAAACATGGAGAAAGACAGAGAGAGAGAGAGAGAAATCCACACTCTAAAGCTTGGTACACTGAATATTGAAGTGTCACAATTGCTGGGATCTTGCTGTGCACTAAACACAAATTATCTGCATATTTGCATTGTCTGAAGGCCTGGAATTAAAGTCCTGAGCTTGAGGCCGGTAAAATTCCCGAATAATGATGGTGTTTTGGTCAGTGCCGTGAATTTGAGGGTGAAATGAAATTGTGGGATCTTGCTGTGCACAAATGGCACGCTGTGTTTCCAACATTGCAATAGTGACGAGCACTTTAACAATCAATTCACTGAATGTCAAATGCTCCTGATTCATTTCAGTTCATTTTACTGAAGTTCTGAGTTTCGATTTGTCTCTCTGTCTCTCTCTGCAGCTTTCTTTCCCACTGTCTCTCTATTTAACCCTTTAATAGTTAAAAACACAAACAGCTGTGTGATTTGTTGTTGTTGTAAATGGTGAGCCAGAAATATTTCACAGCTATTTTCAGTCAAGATTACATTTGAGATAGAGGGACAAAAGCAGAGATAGAGAAAGAGAGACAGGGGACGAATGAGATAGGAACAGCGACAGGTACAGAGACAGGGGAGAGAGAGATACAGAGAAAGACAGACACACACACAGACACAGACACTCACACACACACACACACACACACACAGAGGTGGAGGTTGCTGTCACAAACCTTTTTATCCTTTGTTTTATTAACTGTGATTTGTTTGTATTTGGGTGTTGCTGAGAGAGTGTCTGTGTAACCGAGGGCAATTCCTGGGCCCTTCTGTACTATTTTGTGTAACGGTGCCTTTTAATCAATTTTCTCTCTCTCCGTCTTGCCTTCGGAATTTTCATTCTGAAAACTGCAAGGTGAAGATGAAAAGAGGGAAAGTTTGGGACGAGGAATCCTTGGACAGGAGGTGGCAGGTTAAATACACAGAGAGAGAGGGAGAGAGAGAGAGACAGGCGGAGAGTGGGTGAGGGAGGGAAGGCAGAGAAAGACGGAGAAAGACAGACAGAAAGACAGAGAGAAAGGAATCCACAATAAAATCCTTGGTTAACTGAATTTTGAAGTGTCACCATTGCTGGGACCTTGCTGTGTACAGCTTGCCTGCAGAATTCCCTGCATTGTGACAGTGACAACATTTTGGAAGTGAATTCATTGTGTGTAAAGCTGTCCTGAAGGCCTGGAATTAAAGTCCTGAGCTTGAAGCCGGTATGAATCCCGAATAATCCTGGTGTCTTGGGCAGTGCCGTGAATTTGAGGGTGAAATGGAATGTGCAGCTGCCATTTGAATTGAGAGTGGTGTTCTGAGAGTGGATTTTTCAGTCTCTCTCTCTCTCCATCTGTCTCTCTGAATGAGAGTAACAGGAGGGAGAGGGACGCAGGGAAGTGAGGGAAACATGGAGGGAATGAGAGGGGTTGCCAGTTGTTATCACACTGCTGCTTGTGGGATCTTGATCTGCACAAATGGGCCGTTTCCAGTTTAAAGAGGGAGTTTCGCCCATTCTGGGGACTGAGGGAAAATCTAGCTATTGTATCATTGCTGCTTGTGGGATCTTGCTGTGCATCTAGTGCCCTGCAGCATTTCCTACATGACAATAATGAGGACACTTTAAAATTCAGCTTCCTGAGGGTCTGAGTGTGAATTTCTCTATGTTTTCTCTCCATCCTCCTCTGCTTTTCTCTCACTCTGCACTCTCTCTATTTTAAACATTAATCAATAGGAGCCACGAAGTGACGTGTGGTTATTTTAAATGGTGACAGAAACATTTCAGAGGACGTTGCAATCCAGATTAAATCCCAGATCGAGAGAAAAAGAGACAGATGTGGATGAGATGCAGGGCGGGAGCAGGAGAAAGACAGGGGGAGGGGTGTTTGAGATTTTCAAACTGCAGGAATGTTCCTCCCTCTGGGATCTCTAAACTTACTGCACTAAAAACAGATTACCTGCATCTTGTCATATTGCTTTCTTTGGGATCTTGCTGTGCTCAAATTGCTTGCAGATTTCCTGCATTATAACAGTGATGACCACATTAAAAATTAATTCATTGCGTGTCAACTGCTCCTGAGGGTAACATGAGGCTGTATAAAGGCGTGTTAGATGTTTAAAGATGGAGTTTAGCATTTTCTGAGGACTGTGATTGGATATCTGGCGATTATCACATTGTGGGATCCTGCTGTGCATACATTCCCTGCATCAAATCCTACATTACAACACCGAGGCAGAAACAGATGGAGAGAAAGAGAGAGAGAGAGAAATCCACACTCAAAACCTTGGTTGAAATATCACCATTGCTGGGATCCTGCTGTGCACAGCTTGCCGGCTGTTATCACACTGCCGCTTGTGGGATCTTGCTGTGCACCAATGGCCTGCAGCATTTCCAACATTGCAACAGTGACGAGCACTTTAAAAATTAATTCATTGGGTCTCAAATACTTCAGTGAATCAGCAATGAAATGGCTGAAATGTGAAGGTTTGTAAAGGCTTGTTCTCATTCCCGAATAATGCTGGTGTGTTTGGCTGTGGGCTGAATCTGACAGTGAAATGAAACACCTGGAGACCATTTGAATTCATATTTTCAGGGATGGTAATGTGGATTTCTCTCTCTATCCTTCTATGGAGAGGGGATGGGGGTCACCCGTGTTTGTGTGTTTTAACAATGAGACAGAAACAGATGTAGAGAGACACACAGAGAAATAGAGAGAGAGAGAGAGAGAGAGCAGGAAATGAAAGGGTAAACACATCTACACTTCCCAGTCTCTGGCTCTGTGTCGGGGGATGTGTTTGTAAGATGGGGAGTCACTGAGAGATTGTTTTATGTCAGTGAGTGAGAGAAAGAGCCCTGGGCTCTCGCTGTGTTTTATTTCTGTTTTGAAATTCTTTGATTTGTTTGAATCAATTTTATTTCTCTTATTCCCAAGGAGAAACTTTTCGGAAGCTGCAGCTGTGATGATGCAGTGGGAGAATTTTACTGGTACGTGGAATTCACAGACAAAAGCTTTAACCAGAGAGGAAAATTATAATAAATATATATGTGTCATTGTCAAATTCATTTCTAAATACTAAAAAAGAAGAGTGCGTGTGTTATTCCACATCCCCACCTGTCCTTATATTTTCCTACTACCTACCTCTACTGGGGGCAATTTATAATGGCCAATTCACCTATCAACCTGCAAGTCTTTGGCATGTGGGAGGAAACCAGAGCACCTAGTGGAAACCCACGCAGACACAGGGAGAACTTGCAAACTCCACACTGGCAGTACCCAGAATTGAACCCGGGTCATTTGAGCTGTGAGGCTGCGGTGCTAACCACTGCGCCACTGTGCCGTCTGTGGATTTTTCTTTTTGCAAGGGAGGGCGCTGGAGGGCGCTCCCGAAGGGAATAGTTTGGGAAGCGCTGCTCCAGAACAGTCAATGTAATCCCGTAGATTTCCCTCTCGACATCTCTTGCTGCAACTTGTTCCCTGCACCTTCCTCTTTGTTCCCAGCTGTTTCTTCACATCTTTAAATCCCTATCTCTGTATCTCTCAACATCCTTTCTATCTCCGCCTCTCTCTCGAGTCTCACAGGTTTCCATTGTCACTCTCTTTCTGCGACACTCTGCATTTTGATCTGTCTCTCTCTCAGCACATGTCCTCGCTCATTCACTTCCAAATCCTTGAATCGTTCCATCTCTGCTCCTCCTTTCCTGCAAGATACTCTCTCCCTCTGTCTAGGATCTTTCTGACCCTCTGTTCTCAGTTTCTCTCATTCGTTTCAGACTCCCTGCATCTCATTCTCCAGCTCCCTTTCCATTTATTTCTCTCACTCTCTGTTCTGTCCTAATCCTGGGATCTGTTTTCTGTGTTTTGCCCCTCTGTCTGGGGGTGGATTTGAACTCTCTGCCTTGGTGTTGTGCAGGGTGATTGTGAAGTGGGATCCTGCTTTCCATCTCTGCCCTGTTTTGCTCCCATTGAGGTAAAAACAGGGGAGAGATGCTGAACGGACAGCTGCTTCACAACCACCCTCCGCCCCTCCACCCTGGTTTACACCATTGGCACCAAGTCCAAGTCCAGCCCAGTGTATCTTTGCCTCTCTGTGTATCTGCTCCCCGACTGTTTCTGCCTATCTCCTTGTGATTCAATGGTGGAAGGGGCAGAACCGCCATGATCTAACGGGGTAGGACAGGCTGAAAAGGGCTGAATGGCCTCCTCCCGTCCCTGTGCCCGTCAGTGTGTGTGGGTTTGTGTGTGTCTCCCTCTGTTTGATTTCCTGAAGCCGATGGGGAGAACAGGTGAAACACCTTTCTGCAGAGAGGGATGTGTCTGGGGCTGGGATCTTCCTGTGCGTTAATGGCTCAGAATACCAGTTAGCCTCTGGAGGTCCTTGCTCGATGTCCGGCCCAGTGTTTGGCCTGACATGAGTTAAAGGTGTCGGGAGTCTGGGAGCCAGTTGTTGGAATTCCAGTGGCTTATCCAGATCAGGAATTAAAGTGAACGAAAGATTGTCGGGAGACGGAGCCAAACCCACGAAAGTGATGGAGGTGGGAATGACACGGGAGGGGGGTGGGGGAAGGGCGCTGTTCACGGGGGTGATGATACAGGGTGGGATTTAGTAGAGGGGGGCTTTTACAGGACAGGGAGGGTATTTAGAAATCGGGAGAGTTTACAGTGGAGAGCGGGGGGAGAATTAGATTGTGTTCAGTTAATGGGGGGGTATTTAGATGGGAGTCTGTTCACAGAACGGGGGGTATTTAGATGGGGGTCTGTTCACAGAACGGGGGGTATTTAGATGGGGGTCTGTTGCGGTTTGGGTATAGAGATGGGAGTTTGTTCCTGGGGGGTTATTTAGATGGTAGTTTGTTCATGGGGGGATATTTAGATTGGGGTTTGTTCCTGGGGGTGTATTCAGAATGGCGTTTGTTCCCGGGGGGTATTTAGATGGTAGTTTGTTCCTGGGGGTGTATTTAGATGGCAGTTTGTTCTGGGGGGTGGTATTTAGATGGGAGTTTGTTCCTGGGGGTGTATTTAGATGGTAGTTTGTTCTGGGGGGTGTATTTAGATGGCAGTCTGTTCCGGGGTGGGGGTATTAGGATGGGAGTTTGCTCCCGGGGGGTATTTAGATGGCAGTTTGTTCTGGGGGGTGTATTTAGATGGCAGTCTGTTCCGGGGTGGGGGTATTAAGATGGAAGTTTGTTCCCGGGGGGTATTTAGATGGGGGTCTGTTCCTCGGGGGTGTTGTTCAGATGGGAGTCAGTTACTGGGGGGTATTTGGATGGGAGTTTGTTCCCAGGGGGGGAATTTAAATGGGAGTTTGTTCCCGGAGTCTGTGTTGGGAGGGTGGTATTTTGATGGGTTGTCTTGTAACAGAGGGAAGGGGATGATTAGATGGGGGTCTGTTGATAATGAGGGTATTAGATGGAGGTCATTTAACAGGAGATATCAGACAGTTGTCTGCAGACGAGGATTATTTAGATTGGGGGGGTCTCTACAAGGGGGAGATGTTTTCTGGTGGGGGGAAATTGCAGGGAAAAAGATTTGCGTGGTGGATAAAAATTGCGGGCGGTGGATAGGGTCAGGAAAAGACAGAAAAAGTCGGAAAGAGAGAGAGAGAAATGATAGAAAGAGAAATAGAGAAGACAGAAAGATGCAAAGAAAGAGAGAGAAAAAGAGAAGGGAAAAAAGTGGAGGGAAAGAACAGAGACACCAAGAAATTGCAGGCACCAAAGAGAGAGACAGAAAGCCAGTGAGAAAGGTACAGACAATCATCGAGAGATTGAGAGAGAGGACAGAGAATCACAGAGAGATTGCGAGAGAGGACAGAGAAAGCCATTGAGACAGAAAGACGCACCATCACAGAGAGAGAGAGAAATACAAAGTGAAGGAGAGTGAGAGATGGAGGAACACAAAGGGAGAAATACAGAGAGAGAGAGAGATTGAGGAACAGAGAGAGAGAGAAACAGAGACAGAAATACAAGGTGAGGGAGAGATTGAGAAATAGAGAGAGTGAGAGAGAGATTGAGTGAGAGAGATTGAGTGAGAGAGAGTTTGAGTGAGAGAGAGATTGAGTGAGAGAGAGATTGAGTGAGAGAGAGATTGAGTGCGAGAGAGATTGAGTGAGAGAGAGTTTGAGTGAGAGAGAGCTTGAGTGAGAGAGAGATTGAGTGAGAGAGAGATTGAGTGAGAGAGAGTTTGAGTGAGAGAGAGCTTGAGTGAGAGAGAGACTGAGTGCCAGAGAGACTGAGTGCGAGAGAGACTGAGTGAGAGAGAGATTGAGTGAGAGAGAGACTGAGTGCGAGAGAGACTGAGTGCGAGAGAGATTGAGTGCGAGAGAGATTGAGTGCGAGAGAGATTGAGTGAGAGAGAGCTTGAGTGCGAGAGAGATTGAGTGAGAGAGAGACTGAGTGCGAGAGAGACTGAGTGCGAGACAGACTGAGTGCGGGAGAGACTGAGTGCGAGAGAGATTGAGTGAGAGAGAGATTGAGTGAGAGAGAGATTGAGTGAGAGAGAGACTGAGTGCGGGAGAGACTGAGTGCGAGAGAGATTGAGTGAGAGAAAGATTGAGTGAGAGAGAGCTTGAGTGCGAGAGAGACTGAGTGCGAGAGACACTGAGTGCGAGAGAGCCTGAGTGCGAGATACCTTGAGTGCGAGAGAGATTGAGTGAGAGAGAGATTGAGTGAGAGATAGATTGAGTGAGAGAGAAAGATTCAGTGAGAGAGATTGAGTGAGAGAGAGAGAGATTGAGTGAGAGAGAGATTGAGTGAAAGAGAGATTGAGTGAGAGAGAGATTGAGTGAGAGATTCAGTGAGAGTGAGATTCAGTGAGAGAGTTTGAGTGAGAGACACTGAGTGAAAGAGACTGAGTCAGAATGAGGAAGAAAGGCAGAGAGTGATAGTAAAGATGTGATACTCAACATCCCACACTGTCTGCGTTCCATCGTTGGACTCTAACACCTTCCCTCCATCAGCTCATCCATGGGGAAAAGACCCTGGAGAGGGGCATTGGGGTGGGATTTGGAGATAAGCGTCAGGACTGGGACAGAGAGAGTGGGGGATTCAGACTGGACTCTCTCTTACACACACACACTGTAATCAGTTCCAATTCACCTGGCCACAGAGACACAGAAACTGAGACACAGAAACTCACCCTCACAAACCAGCCACAAGGAAAGAATGAATAGAGGTTGATGTTGTCCTAATATATCCCAGAACCTGTCACTCAAAACGGACAGTCCACCCCAAATACAGCTCATCCAACCAGCTATCAGCTTCCTCCATCTGGACACTTCCTCCCCGGTATGGGACAGTCCAAGGTGAGTCTCTGTGTCAACGGGGAATGGGGAAGAGAAGGAT
This sequence comes from Heterodontus francisci, assembly GCF_036365525.1. Taxonomy (NCBI): domain Eukaryota; kingdom Metazoa; phylum Chordata; class Chondrichthyes; order Heterodontiformes; family Heterodontidae; genus Heterodontus; species Heterodontus francisci. The sequence goes on along the minus strand of NW_027140454.1, from coordinate 919,809 downwards.
ATTCCAGCCATATCCTAAATGGACCATTCCAGACAGAAACCTGTCTGTCTCTCTCTATCTCTCCCTCCCACAAAAACCTCATTAACAGAACAGAAAAGCTGCTGTAATTTAAAACCTGGGGGGACCGGTTTGGATAATGACCATTTAACACTCATTGTATTAAATGTCTTTCACTATTCACCTCCAGTTAACAGAAAGTTCAGAAAATGACTCACTGCAATTACCTTGAAATTCTGACAAAGAGTTATTGCTGGAGAGGCCGGTTTGACTGCAGTATAAACAGGCAGTTTTTATTCTGTTTTTCATTTCCACTGTGTGTCAAAGACTGAAACTAGAACCAGGTTAACGAGGCAGCCAAAAGAACTTTTATAACCAAGATATTTCACACAACAATTCTTACCCATATTTCCAGTTATATTTGGCAATGATTCTTTGCCCTGTATTTGATGCTTCTGTATTTATGTATTAGCTGTAATCAATCGATAAAACCTTCTTAACATTCACCAGTTTAATGTTACAAGGGTTTACAAAGCTGGGAAATGGCCATTTATCACAAATGGTATTAAAGATCTTCCACTTTTCACGTCCAATTTATATAAAGTTCAGCAATAAAGACCTCCACATTCTGACAAAGAGTTTTAACTGCTGCAATAAAGTGTCACTTTTTTCCCTTTGCTTTCTGACTGTTTCTTTCCTCTGCTCTCCTGGGGGATTCAGAGGGATATTTGTTCATTGTTTGTCCAAATTCAGGAGGTTCCAGCTCCTCTGCTGCTGCTGTCCTGGAGACATTAATTGCATTGTATTCAAAATCTTTCCCTCAGTTTGGAGATATGAGGAGGGACTGTTTACACTAGCAGACGGGAGAAGCAAATAGGCAAGTTTGAAAGGTTTCTGAAAGCAGATTCAATATTAACTTTCAAAAGACAATTGGATCAAAATTTCAACTACTCTTAGTTATAGTAGAGAAGATACCAACATAGAAAGAGAAGTGTGTGAGAGAATGTCATAACGTTAGTGATCAAGAACTCAACACAACTTATATTGAGAGTTTTTATTTATAAATGACTGAGTTTTATTTGATCCTGTTGTTTTATTTATACATTACCTTTAATCACTCAATACAACTTTACAAACAGGAACGAGTTTCATGTTACAAGTGTTTACATAGTAGAAAAATAGCCATTTTACAACAGTTGCATTAAATTATTTTATTCAGCGTCTCAAGTTGACAATAAAGTAAATTCCTCAGATTTGTGGAAACTTTTAAACTCAGCAAGAGATTCTCCCATCAGTAATGGTTCAGCATCTCCATCTGCTGGTGTCCATGCCTCACTGCAGTTAATGTTCCTCTCTCACCATCTCCATCTGCTGGTGTCCCTGTCTTACTGCAGTTACTGTCCCACTCTCACCATCTCGATATGCTGGTACCACTGTCTCACTGCAGTTACTGCCCTGCTCACGATCTCGATCTGCTGGTGTCCCTCTCTCACTGCAGTGACTGTCCCTCTCTCACCATCTCCATCTGCTGGTGTCCCTGTCTTACTGCAGCTACTGGCCCACTCTCACCATCTCCATCTGCTGGTGTCCCTAACTCACTGCAGTTACTGTCCCCCTCTCACCATCTCCATCTGCTGGTGCCCCTGCCTCACTGCAGTTACAGCCCCTCTCTCACCACCTCACAATCACTGCGATTTTCAGCTTTGTCCACTGGCTGCGGTTGTTGACAAAGCAACCACCAAGTGGCGCTGTATTGGCACATGCGCAAACGTATCCTGTTCCAGTTATGCGTCATGGTCTGCCAAGTGCAGGCAGCTGCCACGACCAAAGATGGCGCTGGTCAAATAATCACATAGGCTGGTGGAGGGTGGGTGATGGAGCGGGGTCAGGGGGGAGCGTGAATGGGATTTAGTTCCAGTGTTTGACACCCTTCAGCTCTTTCTATGATTTCACTAATTTAACAATGAGATTGAGAGGTTATTTCACCGCCTTCTTCAGCTCCTGTCTGAATTTAGTCTGGGTCACAATTAGAATTAGAATATTACAGCGCAGTACAGGCCCTTCGGCCCTCGATGTTGCGCCGAGCTGTGAAACCATCTGACCTACACTATTCCATTTTCATCCGTGTGTCTATCCAATGTCCACTTAAATGCCCTTAAAGTTGGCGAATCTACTACTGCTGCAGGCAGGGCATTCCATGCCCTTACTACTCTCTGAGTAAAGAAACTACCTCTCACATCTGTCCTATATCTATCACCCCTCAACTTGAAGCTATGTCCCCTCGTGTTTGCCATCACCATCCGAGGAAAAAGACGCTCACTATCCACCCTATCTAACCCTCTGATTATCTTATATGTCTCTATTAAGTCACCTCTCCTCCTCCTTCTCTCCAACGAAAACAACCTCAAGTCCCTCAGCCTTTCCTCGTAAGACCTTCCCTCCATACCAGGCAACATCCTAGTAAATCTCCTCTGCACCCTTTCCATAGCTTCCACATCCTTTCTATAATGCGGTGACCAGAACTGCACGCAATACTCCAGGTGCGGTCTCACCAGAGTCTTGTACAGCTGCAGCATGACCTCGTGGCTCCGAAACTCGACCCCCCTACTAATAAAAGCTAACACACCATATGCCTTCTTGACAGCCCTATTAACCTGGTTAGCAACCTTCAGGGATTTATGCACCTGGACACCAAGATCTCTCTGCTCATCTACACTAACAAGAATCTTCCCATTAGCCCAGTACTCTGCATTCCTGTTACTCCTTCCAAAGTGAATCACCTCACACTTTTCCGCATTAACCTCCATTTGCCATCTCTCAGCCCAGCTCTGCAGCCTATCTATGTCTCTCTGTACCCTACAACATCCTTCGGCACTATCCACAACTCCACCGACCTTAGTGTCATCTGCAAATTTACTAACCCACCCTTCTACACCCTCTTCCAGGTCATTTATAAAAATGACAAACAGCAATGGCCCCAAAACAGATCCTTGCGGTACACCACTAGTAACTAAACTCCAGGATGAACATTTGCCATCAACCACCACCCTCTGTCTTCTTTCAGCTAGCCAATTTCTGATCCAAAGCTCTAAATCACCTTCAACCCCATACTTCCGTATTTTCTGCAATAGCCTACCGTGGGGAACCTTATCAAACGCCTTACTGAAATCCATATACACCACATCCACTGCTTTACCCTCATCCACCTGTTTGGTCACCTTCTCGAAAAACTCAATAAGGTTTGTGAGGCACGACCTACCCGTCACAAAACCGTGCTGACTATCTCTAATGTACTTATTCTTTTCAAGATGATTATAAATCCTGTCTCTTATAACCTTTTCCAACATTTTACCCACAACCGAAGTGAGGCTCACAGGTCTATAATTACCAGGGCTGTCTCTACTCCCCTTCTTGAACAAGGGGACAAAATTTGCAATCCTCCAGTCTTCCGGCACTATTCCTGTCGACAATGACGACATAAAGATCAAGGACAAAGGCTCTGCAATCTCCTCCCTAGCTTCCCAGTGAATCCCAGGATAAATCCCATCTGGCCCAGGGGACTTATCTATTTTCACACTTTCCAAAATTGATAACACCTCCTCCTTGTGAACCTCAATCCCATCTAGCCTCGTAGCCTGAATCTCAGTATTCTCAACAACATTTTCTTTCTCTACTGTAAATACTGACGCAAAATATTCATTTAACACTTCCCCTATCTCCTCTGATTCCACACACAACTTCCCACTACTATCCTTGATTGGCCCTAATCTAACTCTAGTCATTCTTTTATTCCTGATATACCTATAGAAAGCCTTAGGGTTTTCCCTGATCCTATCCACCAATGACTTCTCGTGTCCTCTCCTTGCTCTTCTTAGCTCTCCCTTTAGATCCTTCCTGGCTATCTTGTAGCTGTCAAGCGCCCTAACTGAGCCTTCACGTCTCATCCTAACATAAGCCTTCTTCTTCCTCTTGACAAGCGCTTCAACTTCTTTAGTAAACCACGGCTCCCTCGCACGACAACTTCCTCCCTGCCTCACAGGTACATACTTATCAAGGACACGCAGTAGCTGCTCCTTGAATAAGCTCCACATTTCGATTGTTCCCATCCCCTGCAGTTTCCTTCCCCATCCTACGCATCCTAAATCTTGCCTAATCACATCATAATTTCCTTTCCCCCAGTTATAATTCTTGCCCTGCGGTATATAGCTGTCCCTGCCCATCGCTAAGGTAAACCTAACCGAATTGTGATCACTGTCACCAAAGTGCTCACCTACATCTAAATCTAACACCTGGCCGGGTTCATTTCCCAGTACCAAATCCAATGTGGCATCGCCCCTGGTTGGCCTGTCTACATACTGTGTCAGAAAACCCTCCTGCACACACTGGACAAAAACTGACCCATCTAAAGTACTCGAACTATAGTATTTCCAGTCGATATTTGGAAAGTTAAAGTCCCCCATAACAACTACCCTGTTACTCTCACCCCTGTCGAGAATCATCTTCGCTATCCTTTCCTCTACATCTCTGGAACTATTCGGAGGTCTATAAAAGACTCCCAACAGGGTAACCTCACCTCTCCTGTTTCTAACCTCAGCCCATACTACCTCAGTAGACGAGTCCTCAAACGTCCTTTCTGTCGCTGTAATACTCTCCTTGATTAACAATGCCACACCCCCCCCTCTTTTACCATCTTCTCTGTTCTGACTGAAACATCTAAATCCCGGAATCTGCAACATCCATTCCTGCCCCTGCTCTACCCATGTCTCCGAAATGGCCACTACATCGAGATCCCAGGTACCAACCCATGCTGCAAGCTCACCCACCTTGTTCCGGATGCTCCTGGCGTTGAAATAGACACACTTTAAACCAGGTTCTTGCTTGCCAGTGCCCTCTTGCTTCCTTGTAACCATATCCCTGACCTCACTACTCTCAACATCCTGTACACTGGCACTACAATTTGGGTTCCCATTCCCCTGCTGAATTAGTTTAAACCCCCCCGAAGAGCACTAGCAAACCTCCCGCCCAGGATATTGGTACCCCTCTGGTTCAGGTGAAGACCATCCTGTTTGTAGAGGTCCCACCTACCCCAGAAAGAGCCCCAATTATCCAGGAAACCAAATCCCTCCCTCCTGCACCATCCCTGCAGCCACGTGTTCAACTCCTCTCTCTCCCTATTCCTCGCTTCGCTATCACGTGCACGGGCAACAACCCAGAGATAACAATTCTGTTTGTTCTTGCTCTAAGCTTCCACCCTAGCTCCCTAAATTTCTGTCTTAAATCCCCACCTCTCTTCCTACCTATGTCGTTGGTGCCTATGTGGACCACGACTTGGGGCTGCTCCCCCTCCCCATTAAGGATCCCAAAAACACGGTCCGAGTCATGTAAATACATGTGTTGGTGCAGGAAATGAGAAACTGCAGCATCCTTGATGTGTAATCTGTGATGAAGACAGGGTCAGTGAAGGAGGAATAATAGTAAATATTTGTAATTCGAGTATAAAGGGTAAACACAACCAGTGTCACCCATAACAGTATAAAACTGCTGGGTATACTGAAGAGTAAAATAATTGATTTCCTGCGATTCTCCATCTCTGGGTCCATGTGATTCTCTGCATTTCTGTGGCGCCGGAATCCCCTGCGGACTTTACTGGGGAATAAAATCCGTCTGATAGTCAGAACATTGAGCAGCAAAATCAGAAAGACTGGGACACAAGTGGTTAAAATGGAAATAAGCAATTCAAATGCCCCCCATATGGGGGAAATAAAGAAGCTCGGTTTATAAACACAACCCATGGGAACATTATCAGGAATGTATTGTTGTTTCAGTGTAAAGTACCAGGGGAGAGACTCTAAACAGCCCAGCACACTCACTGTTCCGACAACCACAGCCGCCGTTTTCTCGCTGCAATATTTTGTTTTCAGCTTCTCACAACAAATGGTCCCAAATCGATCAAAGGTGCAAGTTACTGTGAGCCAGACAGAAACAACTGTGGATGCAGAATACAGAACGACAATGAGAGAACACACAGGAGTAATTCTCAGGAATGAATATGGGAAATAAATTACAACAATCCAGTACAATATGGGATTAGTGATAACGACCTTGAGATCAGACACTGCCATTCCCACCAGGTAGACACTGATACATTTGGAGAGACCGCACTTTCCTCGGGACAGGATCACAATCGCCACCAAGTTACCTGGAAGAGAGAGAGAAAAGGAAGCAGAGAAATTACTGATCAGACCTGGATACAAAGCAGCAGTTTGACAGGATCTGGGCTGAAATGTCCAGCTTTGTTGCTGCATCGAGCAGTGAAAACTGATTCATTGACCTGGGCAGTGCTTTGTCACAGTGAAATGTTTGAAAACACAATTATTAATAATGAATTGGGAAATTGATGCAGAAAGTGAATAAAGTCAACTGGAAGTACTGAGTGAGGATGGAGTGCCAGTGGGGGAATGAGAAGGGGCTTTACAGAGATGGAATCCAATGGGTTAATTGGGAATTTGTCTCCAGATTGTTGGTTGGGAAGTTTTGGGGAGGGCAGGATGTGTCGCTGGTTTGTTGCTCTGGGTTGAGGGAACCGACCGGGACTGTTCCCACATGGGAAAAGGCGAAAAAACGCAGCACTGAGTTTGATTATCAGTCGTGATTTAGAATGGTGGAGCAGGTGAGAAGTGCTGAATGGCATCCTCCTGCTCCTATGTTACTGTATTCCTATCAGTTTGGACAAGGCACCTGGAGGTGGGGCGAGTGAGTGAGATTGGGAGGGAGAGAAGGAAAAGTACATATTGGAACAGGATGGGAGGCTGGAGCAGATGGTTTGGCAAAGTGGATAAACTGAAGCAATGGATGAGGAGACTGAGGATTCAATACAGTGAGAGGAGAGGCTGAGATTCAGAGGGAGAGACTGCAGCAGAGTGTTAGAGGAAATCTAATCTATAGATCCCAGTAATACAACTCAATTCATACATTCAAACAATAATCCCTGTGGTTATTGGTGTTGGAGAACAGTTCGTTGTTTCTACAATATAGTCAACATATTTAGTTTGTACAGGCTAATAAATATAAATTTAAATATATTTCTGATATCAGCTTCGATCTTTATTGAATTCAGCAGTCACAGAGATTTTTAGTGCAGTATTTAAATAATGAATTACCATCAGTGAGGAACTGATTCTATTCTGTTTATTCAGTCACTAAGTAAGGAATAGGAACTTTCTCCAAAGCAAAATGAGGATCTGACAGAAATCAATACAGAGGATCAAGTCCAACAGGAAAATGAACACAATCTGACAGCAGACAACTTCACCTCACAGTTTCTCTCACTAATTGTTCTGGACATTCCAGCACTTTATGATAGAGAATTATTTACACTGCTGCTTCTTTCTCTTTCCTTCTGCCTATCTCTTTCCCACTTTTTCGTTCTCCCTGCTCCTTTTCTCCTTCCCTATCTCTCCGGAGTACTCACACCCTGTAAACTGTTACCTAATGCTACTTTTCACATATGATTTAACTCTTAACATTTTGCGTCTGTGTTCTGTTCACCAGCCCCAGGTTCAATAATTCTATTCTCAGAGTCAGTTTGTTCAATGGTGAAACCTCTGTGAATAATTTACTGTATCTACAGATCACCCAAGTCTCCACCTGTTCACCTGCACTCTTCACTTCATCTACAATGCATGGAATAGACAGGATCGAAAGCTGCTTCCAGACAAACCTCACAATCATTGAAATTCCTTCTCCTGGAATTATAAAGTACATCGTTAGAATTAGGGATTGTTTAATTAATAAAACAGCAACATCAGCGCTGCAGCTGATAATCTACAGATAAATGGGAAAAAAACTCTTGACACCAACTGATCGATTGGAAACCAATAAAACATCACATCAATACGTTCTATTTACAATGTAGTCCAGTGACAGTGAAGGTCCACAGTGAAGCAGAGAAGGAGATGTGAAAGTGTCAGCAGCAAACTCAGTTCAGTAGCCAGACCTCTGACGCAGTGTGAGACACACACATAACGAAATAATATTTGATAACAGTGATAACCAATAAATACTTTGACACCCCAGTTAAACTAAGCCATGTTATTGGGGAGGAAGGATATTTTGCTGTCCGCTTGTAACACTGAGACTGTGAGATGTCCCATTATGAATCTCCAAAATAAAAACATTTATATAAATATTCCAGGACGGGTTCGGTCCACATCATGAAACTGTTAAAAACCACTGACGGCTCGATTTTTGATCCTAACTGAAACACCTCATTCAAAAGCATTCGCTACATAGAATAATCCAGTAATAATGCCACGGTTACTGAAACCGATTCCATTTAAGACATGATAAAACTCCTGCAAGACTGAAAGAGTAGGCAATGAGGAGATTCCATCAGTAACTTGCTGGAAAATAACAGGCGGTTGTGTAACACTCTCAGTGAGAAATAATACTGAGTACAGCAGCACAGTTAACATCGATTTATACCATTAACAGCTGAGATACTGGCTTACCAGGAACTCCAATTGCTGCAAGTACAGGATAGTAAATCCTTGCTATCTGATAGATTACTGGATATCCCATTTCTGTGAGAAGCAGAGACTTCTGTTAGCCTGGAATCCACAGCTCCACCAGGCACTCTGTGCTGATCCTTTCCAATAGGACCCGATTTATACAGGGGCTAAGCTTCCACTGACACGGTTATACCCCTCAACATTGCAATTAGTTACACTCACCTGAACAAACACATTAAATCAGCAGCTTTGACTCCGATGTAAATAATGTGGTGGTTAAAAAAACAATCATTTCAATGTGAATGACATTTTCTTATTAAGACCTCTCTCGGAATAAACCTAAAGTCTGCACTCATACTGGACGGATGCGAAAATTATGAGTGGCGTCATTTACATTTTCCATATTATTGTGTTGACCTTGCTCACTCCTGGCGTTTCTATTGTAAATGTAACTGATCTGGCTGCAGTAGCCACTGAATCCAGGGACAAAAATAAACCCGCTTCACGCTGTTCCTGCCTTTTCCCAGCACAAATATGAACATGGATATCTGATTTCAGACCATGTTCAGGGTTACAGCCGAAACACTACCGTGGGTGATATTAAGGGAAATACAATGTCCACGTCCATTAGGGAGGCAGTTGCATAGTGCAACATCACTGGGCCAGTAATCAAGAGGTCCAACCTAGTGGCCTGTGACAGGTGTTAAAATGATACCATGATAGGTGCATACAATAGAGGGAGCTCCCTCTCTATGCATAAAGTGGTGGGAAATACATCTTTATGTATAAATTGGAGGGGGCTCCGTCTCTGCGCACAAAGTGGAGGGATCTCCCTCTTTATGTATAAAGTGGAGGGAGCTCCCTCTCTGTGTACAAAGTGGAGTGAGCTCCCTCTCTGTGTATAAAGTGGAGGGAGATCCCTCTCTATGGGTAAAGTGGGGGGAGCACCCTCTCTATGTATTAAGTGAAGGGAGCTCCCTCTCTTTGTATAAAGTAGAGGAAGTTCCTTCTCTATGCATACAGTGGATTGAGCTCCCGCTCTATGTATAAAATTTAGGGAGCTCCCCCTCTCTGTGTAATAAGTGGAGGGAGCTCCCAATCTATGTATAAAGTGCTGAAAGTTCCATCTCTATGTATAAAGTGGAGGGAGCCAACTCTCTAGCATAAAGTGGATTGATCTCCCACTCTATGCATAAAGTGAAGGGAGCCCCCCTCTCTATGTATAAAGTGCAGGGAGCAGCCTCACTATGCATAAAGTGGAGGGACCACCACTCTCTATGGGTAAAGTGGATTGATCTCCCTCTCTATGTACAAAGTGGAGGGACCACCACTCTCTATGGGTACAGAGGAGGGTGCTCCCGCTACATGTATAATGTGGTGGGAGCTCACTTTCTACGTATAAAGTGGAGGGAGTTCGCTTTCTGGATATAAAGCAGAGAAATTTCCATCTCTATGTATCAAGTGGATTGAGCTCCCACTCGATGAATAAAATGGAGGGAGCTCCCTCTCCATGTATAAAGTGCTGGGAGCTCCCTCTCTATGCATAAAGTGGAGGGACCCCCACTCTCGATGGCTAAAGTGGAGGGTGCTCCCGCTCCATGTTTAATGTGGTGGGAGCTCCCTCTCTTTGGAAAAACTGGACGGAGATCCCTCACTATGCATAAACTGGACGGAACTCCCTTTCTATGTATAAACTGGATGGAGCTCCCTCTCCATGTATAAACTGGACGGAGCTCCCTCACTATGCATAAAGTGGACGGAGCTCCCTTTCTATGTATAAACTGGATGGAGCTCCCTCTCCATGTATAAACTGGACGGAGCTCCCTCTCTACGTATAAAGTGGTCGGAGCTCCCTCTCTTTGTATAAAGTGGAGGGAGCTCCCTCTCTTTGTACAAAGTGGACGGAGCTCCCTCTCTATGTCTAAACTGGACGGAGCTCCCGCTCTATGTTTAAAGTGCAGGGAGATCGCTCTCTTTGTATAAACTGGGCGGAGCTCCCTTTCCATGCAAAATGGTCGGAGCTCCCTCTCTATGCATAAGGTGGACGGAGGTCCCTCTCTCAGTATAAACCGGACGGAGCTCCCTCTCTATGTATAAACTGTACGGAGCTCCCTCTCTATGTCTGAACTGGACGGAGCTCACTCTCTATGAATGAACTGGACGGTGCTCCCTCTCTATGTATGAAGTGGAAGGACCTCCCGCTCTATGTATAAACTGGAAGGAGCTCCCTCTCTATGTATAAAGTGGAGGGAGAACCCTCTCTCTGCACAAACAGGACTGAGCTCCCTCTCTTTGTATCCAATGGAGGGAGCTCCATCTCTATCTATAAAGTGGAGGGAGCTCCCTCCCTTTTTATAGAGTGGAAGGAACTCCCTCACTATGTATAAACTTGACGGAGCTCCCTTTCTATGTACAAACTGGATGGAGCTCAATCTCCATGTATAAAGTGGACGGAGCTCCCTCTGTTTTTAGAAAATGGAAGGAGCTCCCTCTCTCTGTATAAACTGGACGGAGTTCCCTCTCTATGTATAAACTGGACGGAGCTCCCTCTCTATGTATAAACTGAAGGGAGCTCCCGCTCTATGTATAAAGTTGAGGGGGATCCCTCTCTATGTATAAAGTGGACAGAGATCCCTCTCCATGTATAAAGTGGAGAGAGCTCCCTCTCTATGTATAAACTGGACGGAGCTCCCTCTCTATGTATCAACAAAACGGAGGTCCCTCTCTCTGTATGAAGTGGAGGGAGCTCCCTCTCTATGTATAAACTGGACGGAGGTCCCTCTCTATGTATAAAGTGGACGGAGCTCCCTCTCTATGCATGATGTGGAATTACCTCCCGCTCTGTGTATAAACTGGAAGGAGCTCCCTCGCTATGTATAAAGTGCATGGAGCTCCCTCTCTATGGACAAAAAGGACTGAGCTCCCTCTCTTTGTATCCAATGGAGGGAGATAAATCTCTATTTATAAAGTGGTGGGAGCTCCCTCTCGATGCATCGAGTGGAAGGAAATCCCCCTCTGTATAAACTGGATGGAGCTCCCTCTCTTTGTATAAACTGGACGGTGCTCCCTCTCTATGTATAAACTGGACGGAGCTCCCTCTCTATGTATAAGCTGGATGCAGCTCCCTTTCTACAGATAAAGTGAACGGAATTCCCTCTCTCCGAATAAAGTGGAGGGAGCTCGCTCTCTCCATACAAACTGGTCGGAGCTCCCTCTCTATGGACAAAGTGGAGGCAGCTCCTTCCCGATGTATAAACTGGACTGAGCACCTCTCCATGTATAAACTGGTCGGAGCTACCTCTCTATGTATAAACAGGACGGAGCACCCTCTCTATGTATAAAGTGGAGGGAGCTCCCTCTCCATGTACAAAGCGGACGGAGCTCCCTCTCTATGTTTAAACTGGAGGGAGCTCCCTCTCTACGTATAAAGTGAAGGGAGATCCTTCTCTACGTACAAACTGGTCGGAGGTCCCTCTCTGTAGACAAAGTGGAGGCAGCTCCCTCCCGATGTATAAACTGGACGGTGCTCCCTCTCTGTGTATAAACTGGACGGAGCTCCCTCTCCATGTATAAACTGGACGGAGTTCCCTCTCTATGTATAAACTGGACGGAGTTCCCTCTCAATGTATAAAGTCGACGGAGCTCCCTCTCTATGTGTAAGGTGGAGGGAGCTCCCTCTCTTTTTATAAAATGGAAGTAGCTCCCTCTCTGTATAAACTGTACAGAGCTCCCTCTCTGTGTCTGAACTGGTCGGAGTTCCCGCTCTATGTATAAGGTGGAGGGAGCTCCCTCTCTTTTTATAAAATGGAAGGAGCTCCCTCTCTGTATAAACTGTACAGAGCTCCCTCTCTATGTACAAAGTGGGCGAAGCTCTCTCTCTCTATGTATAAACTGGACGGAGCTGCCTCTCTATGTATAAACTGGACTGAGCTCCCTCTTTCTGTGTAAACTGGACGGAGCTCCCTCTCTATGTATGAACTGGACGGTGCTCCCTCTCCATGTATGATGTGGAAGGACCTCCCGCTCTGTGTATAAACTGGAAGGAGCTCCTTCGCTATGTATAAAGTGCTGGGAGCTCCCTCTCTATGTACAAAAAGGACTGAGCTCCCTCTCTTTGTATCCAATGGAGGGAGCACCATCTCTATTTATAAAGTGGTGGGAGCTCCCTCGCAATGTATCGAGTGGAAGGAACTCTCTCTCTCTGTGTATAAACGGAACGGAGCTCGCTCTCGATGAATAAACTGGATGGAGCTCCCTCACGATGTCTAAACTGGACGGTGCTCCCTCTCTGTGTATAAACTGGACGGAGCTCCATCTCTATGTATAAACTGGACGGAGCTCCCTCCCTATGTACAAACTGGACGGAGCTCCCTCTCTCTGTATAAAGTCGACGGAGCTCCCTCTCTATGTATAAAGTGGAGGGAGCTCCCTCTCTATGTATGAACTGGACGGAGCTCCCTCTCTATCTAAAAACTGGACTTAGCTCCCTCTCTGCGTATAAAGTGAACGGAATTCGCTCTCTACGTAAAAAGTGGAGGGAGTTCCCTCTCTCCGTACAAACTGGTCGGAGCTCCCTCTCTATGGACAAAGTGGAGGCAGCTCCTTCCCGATGTATAAACTGGACTGAGCACCTCTCCATGTATAAACTGGTCGGAGCTACCTCTCTATGGAGAAACAGGACGGAGCACCCTCTCTATGTATAAAGTGGAGGGAGCTCCCTCTCCATGTACAAAGCGGACGGAGCTCCCTCTCTATGTTTAAACTGGAGGGAGCTCCCTCTCTACGTATAAAGTGAAGGGAGATCCTTCTCTACGTACAAACTGGTCGGAGGTCCCTCTCTGTAGACAAAGTGGAGGCAGCTCCCTCCCGATGTATAAACTGGACGGTGCTCCCTCTCTGTGTATAAACTGGACGGAGCTCCCTCTCCATGTATAAACTGGACGGAGTTCCCTCTCTATGTATAAACTGGACGGAGTTCCCTCTCAATGTATAAAGTCGACGGAGCTCCCTCTCTGCGTGTAAGGTGGAGGGAGCTCCCTCTCCTTTTATAAAATGGAAGGAGCTCCCTCTCTGTATAAACTGTACAGAGCTCCCTCTCTGTGTCTGATCTGGACAGAGTTCCCGCTCTATGTATAAGGTGGAGGGAGCTCCCTCTCTTTTTATAAAATGGAAGGAGCTCCCTCTCTGTATAATCTATACAGAGCTCCCTCTCTCTGTACAAAGTGGGCGAAGCTCTCTCTCTCTATGTATAAACTGGACAGAGCTGCCTCTCTATGTATAAACTGGACGGAGATCCCTCTCGATGTATAAACTGGACGGAGCTCCCTCTCTATGGACAAAGTGGAGGCAGCTCCTACCCGATGTATAAACTGGACGGTGCTCCTCTCCATGTATAAACTGGTCGGAGCTACCTCTCTATGTATAAACAGGACGGAGCTCCCTTTCTATGTGTACACTTTTCGGAGCTCCCTCTCTATGTATAAAGTTGACGGAGCTCCCTCTCTATGTATAAAGTTGAGGGAGCTCCCTCTCTTTGTATGATGTGGAGGGAGCTCCCTCTCTATGTACATAGTGGAAGGAGCTCCCACTCTATGGATGAACTGGACGGAGCTCCCGCTCTATGTTTAAAGTGGAGGGAGCTCCCGCTCTATGTACATAGTGGAAGGAGCTCCCACTCTATGGATGAACTGCACGGAGCTCCCGCTCTATGTTTAAAGTGGACGGAGCTCCCTCTCTATGTATAACCTGTACGGAGCTCCCACTCGATGTCTGAACTGCACGGAGCTCCTTCTCTATGTATAAACAAACGGAGCTCACTCTCTATGTATGAACTGGACGGAGCTCCCTCTCTATCTAAAAACTGGATTAAGCTCCCTCTCTGCGTATAAAGTGAACGGAATTCGCTCTCTACGTAATAAGTGGAGGGAGCTCCCTCTCTCCGTACAAACTGGTCTGAGCTCCCTCTCTATGGACAAAGTGGAGGCAGCTCCTACCCGATGTATAAACTGGACGGTGCTCCTCTCTATGAATAAACTGGACGGTGCTCCCTCTCTGTGTATAAACTGGACGGAGCTCCCTCTCTGTGTATAAACTGGACGGAGCTCCCTCCCTATGTACGAACGGGACCGAGGTCCCTCTCTATGTCTCAAGTCGACGGAGCTCCCTCTCTATGTATAAAGTGGAGGGAGCTCCCTCTCTTTTTATAAAATGGAAGGAGCTCCCTCTCTGTATAAACTGTACGGAGCTCCCTCTCTATGTGTAAACTGTACAGAGCTCCCTCTCTCTGTCTGAACTGGACGGATCTCCCTCTTTATGTATATACTGGACGGAGCTCCCTCTCTATGTATGAACTGGACGGTGCTCCCTCTCTATGTATGATGTGGAAGGACCTCCCGCTCTGTGTATAAACTGGAAGTAGCTCCCTCGCTACGTATAAAGTGCAGGGATCTCCCTCTCTGTGTGCAAAAAGGACTGAGCGCCCTCTCTTTGTATCCAATGCGGGGAGCTCCATCTCTATTTATAAAGTGGTGGGAGCTCCCTCTCTATGTATCGAGTGGAAGGAACTCCCTCTCTATGTATAAAATGGACTGAGCTCCTTCTCTATGTATAAACTGGACGGAGCTCCTTCTCGATGTATAAACTGGACGGCGCTCCTTCTCTATGCATAAACTGGACGGAGCTCCCTCTCAACATATGAACTGGACGGAGCTCCCTCTCTATCTAAAAACTGGATTTAGCTCCCTCTCTGCTTATAAAGTGAACGGAATTCGCTCTCTACGTAAAAAGTGGAGGTAGCTCCCTCTCTCCGTACAAACTGGTCTGAGCTCCCTCTCTATGGACAAAGTCGAGGCAGCTCCTACCCGATGTATAAACTGGACGGTGCTCCTCTCCATGTATAAACTGGTCGGAGCTACCTCTCTATGTATAAACAGGACGGAGCTCCCTTTCTATGTGTAAACTTTTCGGAGCTCCCTCTCTATGAAAAAAGTTGACGGAGCTCCCTCTCTATGTATAAAGTGGAGGGAGCTCCCTCTCTTTGTATAATGTGGAGGGAGCTCCCTCTCTATGTACATAGTGGAAGGAGCTTCCACTCGATGGATGAACTGGACGGAGCTCCCGCTCTATGTTTAAAGTGGAGGGAGCTCCCTCTCTTTGTCTGAAATGGACTGAACTCCCTCTCTCTGTGTAAACTGGACGGAGCTCCCTCTCTATTTATGAACTGGACGGTGCACCCTCTCCATGTCTGATGTGGAAGGACCTCCCGCTCTGTGTATAAACTGGAAGGAGCTCCGTCGCTATGCATAAAGTGCAGGGAGCTCCCTCTCTATGTACAAAAAGGACTGAGCTCCCTCTCTTTGTATCCAATGGAGGGAGCTCCATCTCTATTTAGAAAGTGGTGGGAGCTCCCTCGCTATGTATCGAGTGGAAGGAACTCCCTCTCTCTGTATAAACTGGACGGAGCTCGCTCTCTATGAATAAACTGGATTGAGCTCCCTCACGATGTATAAACTGGACGGTGCTCCCTCTCTGTGTATAAACTGGACGGAGCTCCCTCTCTATGTATAAACTGGACGGAGCTCCCTCCCTATGTACAAACTGGACGGAGCTCCCTCTCTATGTATAAAGTCGACGGAGCTCCCTCTCTATGTATAAATAGGAGGGAGCTCCCTCTCTTTTTATAAAATGGAAGGAGCTCCCTCTCTGTATAAACTGGACGGAGCTCCCTCTCCATGTATAAACTGTACGGAGCTCCCTCTCTATGTGTAAACTGGACAGAGCTCCCTCTCTCTGTCTGAACTGGACGGATCTCCCTCTTTATGTATATACTGGACGGAGCTCCCTCTCTATGTATGAACTGGACGGTGCTCCCTCTCTATGTATGATGTGGAAGGACCTCCCACTCTGTGTACAAACTGGAAGTAGCTCCCTCGCTACGTATAAAGTGCAGGGAGCTCCCTCTCTGTGTGCAAAAAGGACTGAGCTCCCTCTCTTTGTATCCAATGCGGGGAGCTCCATCTCTATTTATAATGTGGTGGGAGCTCCCTCTCTATGTATCGAGTGGAAGGAACTCCCTCTCTATGTATAAAATGGACGGAGCTCCTTCTCTATGTATAAACTGGACGGAGCTCCTTCTCTATGTAGAAACTGGACGGAGCTCCCTCTCTATGTATGAACTGGACGGTGCACCCTCTCTATCTAAAAACTGGATTTAGCACCCTCTCTGCGTATAAAGTGAACGGAATTCGCTCTCTACGTAAAAAGTGGATTGAGCTCCCTCTCTCCGTACAAACTGGTCTGAGCTCCCTCTCTATGGACAAAGTGGAGGCAGCTCCTACCCGATGTATAAACTGGACGGTGCTCCTCTCCATGTATAAACTGGTCGGAGCTACCTCCCTATGTATAAACAGGACGGAGCTCCCTTTCTATGTGTAAACTTTTCGGAGCTCCCTCTCTCTGTATAAAGTTGACAGAGCTCCCTCTCTCTGTATAAACTGGACGGAGCTCGCTCTTTATGAATAAACTGGATGGAGCTCCCTCACGATGTATAAACTGGACGGTGCTCCCTCTCTGTGTATAAACTGGACGGAGCTCCCTCTCTATGGACAAAGTGGAGGCAGCTCCTACCCGATGTATAAACTGGACGGTGCTCCTCTCCATGTATAATCTGGTCGGAGCTACCTCTCTATGTATAAACAGGACGGAGCTCCCTTTCTATGTGTACACTTTTCGGAGCTCCCTCTCGATGTATAAAGTTGACGGAGCTCCCTCTCTATGTATAAAGTTGAGGGAGCTCCCTCTCTTTGTATGATGTGGAGGGAGCTCCCTCTCTATGTACATAGTGGAAGGAGCTCCCACTCTATGGATGAACTGGACGGAGCTCCCGCTCTATGTTTAAAGTGGAGGGAGCTCCCGCTCTATGTACATAGTGGAAGGAGCTCCCACTCTATGGATGAACTGGACGGAGCTCCCGCTCTATGTTTAAAGTGGACGGAGCTCCCTCTCTATGTATAACCTGTACGGAGCTCCCACTCGATGTCTGAACTGCACGGAGCTCCTTCTCGATGTATAAACTGGACGGAGCTCACTATCTATGTATGAACTGGACGGAGCTCCCTCTCTATCTAAAAACTGGATTAAGCTCCCTCTCTGCGTATAAAGTGAACGGAATTCGCTCTCTACGTAATAAGTGGAGGGAGCTCCCTCTCTCCGTACAAACTGGTCTGAGCTCCCTCTCTATGGACAAAGTGGAGGCAGCTCCTACCCGATGTATAAACTGGACGGTGCTCCTCTCCATGTATAAACTGGTCGGAGCTACCTCTCTATGTATAAACAGGACGGAGCTCCCTTTCTATGTGTAAACTTTTCGGAGCTCCCTCTCACTGTAAAAAGTTGACGGAGCTCCCTCTCTATGTCTCAACTGGACTGAGCTCCCTCTTTCTGTGTAAACTGGACGGAGCTCCCTCTCTATGTATGAACTGGACGGTGCTCCCTCTCCATGTATGATGTGGAAGGACCTCCCGCAGTGTGTATATACCGGAAGGAGCTCCTTCGCTATGTATAAAGTGCAGGGAGCTCCCTCTCTATGTACAAAAAGGACTGAGCTCCCTCTCTTTGTATCCAATGGAGGGAGCTCCATCTCTATTTATAAAGTGGTGGGAGTTCCCTCGCTATGCATCGAGTGGAAGGAACTCTCTCTCTCTGTGTATAAACTGGATGGAGCTCCCTCACGATGTCTAAACTGGACGGTGCTCCCTCTCTGTGTATAAACTGGACGGAGCTCCCTCTCTATGTATAAACTGGACGGAGCTCCCTCCCTATGTACAAACTGGACGGAGCTCACTCTCTATGTATAAAGTCGACGGAGCTCCCTCTCTATGTATAAAGTGGAGGGAGCTCCCTCTCTTTTTATAAAATGGAAGGAGCTCCCTCTCTGTATAAACTGGACGGAGCTCCCTCTCTATGTGTAAACTGTACAGAGCTCCCTCTCTGTGTCTGAACTGGACGGATCTCCCTCTTTATGTATATACTGGACGGAGCTCCCTCTCTATGTCTGAACTGGACGGTGCTCCCTCTCTATGTATGATGTGGAAGGACCTCCCGCTCTGTGTATAAACTGGAAGTAGCTCCCTCCCTGCGTATAAAGTGCAGGGAGATCCCTCTCTGTGTGCAAAAAGGACTGAGCTCCCTCTCTTTGTATCCAATGCGGGGAGCTCCATCTCTATTTGGAAAGTGGTGGGAGCTCCCTCTCTATGTATCGAGTGGAATGAACTCCTTCTCAATGTATAAAATGGACGGAGCTCCTTCTCTATGTATAAACTGGACGGAGCTCCCTCTCTATGTATAAACTGGACGGAGCTCTCTCTATATATAAAAACTGGATTTCGCTCCCTCTCTGCGTATAAAGTGAACGGAATTCCCTCTCTCCGTAAAAAGTGGAGGGAGCTCCCTCTCTCCGTACAAACTGGTCTGAGCTCCCTCTCTATGGACAAAGGGGAGGCAGCTCCTACCCGATGTATAAACTGGACGGTGCTCCTCTCCATGTATAAACTGGTCGGAGCTACCTCTCTATGTATAAACAGGACGGAGCTCCCTTTCTATGTGTACACTTTTCGGAGCTCCCTCTCTATGTATAAAGTTGACGGAGCTCCCTCTCTATGCATAAAGTGGAGGGAGCTCCCTCTCTTTGTATGATGTGGAGGGAGCTCCCTCTCTATGTACATAGTGGAAGGAGCTCCCACTCGATGGATGAACTGGACGGATCTCCCGCTCTATGTTTAAAGTGGAGGGAGCCTCCGCTCTATGTACATAGTGGAAGGAGCTCCCACTCTATGGATGAACTGGACGGAGCTCCCGCTCTATGTTTAAAGTGGAGGGAGCTCCCTCTCTATCTATAACCTGTACGGAGCTCCCACTCGATGTCTGAACTGCACGCAGCTCCTTCTCTATGTATAAACTGGACGGAGCTCCCTCACTATGTATGAACTGGACGGAGCTCCCTCTCTATCTAAAAACTGGATTTAGCTCCCTCTCTGCGTAGAAAGTGAACGGAATTCGCTCTCTACGTAAAAAGTGGAGGGAGCTCCCTCTCTCCGTACAAACTGGTCTGAGCTCCCTCTCTATGGACAAAGTGGAGGCAGCTCCTACCCGATGTATAAACTGGACGGTGCTCCTCTCCATGCATAAACTGGTCGGAGCTACCTCTCTATGTATAAACAGGACGGAGCTCCCTTTCTATGTGTAAACTTTTCGGAGCTCCCTCTCTCTGTATAAAGTTGACGGAGCTCCCTCTCAATGTATAAAGTGGAGGGAGCTCCCTCTCTTTGAATAATGTGGAGGGAGCTCCCTCTCTATGTACATTGTGGAAGGAGCTCCCACTCCATGGATGAACTGGACGGAGCTCCCACTCTATGTTTAAAGTGGAGGGAGCTCCCTCTCTATGTCTAAACTGGACTGAGCTCCCTCTCTCTGTGTAAACTGGACGGAGCTCCCTCTCTATTTATGAACAGGACGGTGCTCCCTCTCCATGTATGATGTGGAAGGACCTCCCGCTCTGTGTATAAACTGGAAGGAGCTCCTTCGCTATGTATAAAGTGCAGGGAGCTCCCTCTCTATGGACAAAAAGGACTGAGCTCCCTCTCTTTGTATCCAATGGAGGGAGCTCCATCTCTATTTATCAAGTGGTGGGAGCTCCCTCGCTATGTATCGAGTGGAAGGAACTCCCTCTCTCTGTATAAACTGGACTGAGCTCGCTCTCTATGAATAAACTGGATGGAGCTCCCTCACGATGTATAAACTGGACGGTGCTCCCTCTCTGTGTATAAACTGGACGGAGCTCCCTCTCTGTGTATAAACTGGACGGAGCTCCCTCCCTATGTACGAACGGGACCGAGGTCCCTCTCTATGTATAAAGTCGACGGAGCTCCCTCTCTATGTATAAAGTGGAGGGAGCTCCCTCTCTTTTTATAAAATGGAAGGAGCTCCCTCTCTGTATAAACTGTCCGGAGCTCCCTCTCTATGTGTAAACTGTACAGAGCTCCCTCTCTCTGTCTGAACTGGACGGAACTCCCTCTTTATGTATATACTGGACGGAGCTCCCTCTCTATGTATGAACTGGACGGTGCTCCCTCTCTATGTATGATGTGGAAGGACCTCCCGCTCTGTGTATAAACTGGAAGTAGCTCCCTCGCTACGTATAAAGTGCAGGGATCTCCCTCTCTGTGTGCAAAAAGGACTGAGCGCCCTCTCTTTGTATCCAATGCGGGGAGCTCCATCTCTATTTATAAAGTGGTGGGAGCTCCCTCGCTATGTATCGAGTGGAAGGAACTCCCTCTCTCTGTATAAACTGGACTGAGCTCGCTCTCTATGAATAAACTGGATGGAGCTCCCTCACGATGTATAAACTGGACGGTGCTCCCTCTCTGTGTATAAACTGGACGGAGCTCCCTCTCTGTGTATAAACTGGACGGAGCTCCCTCCCTATGTACGAACGGGACCGAGGTCCCTCTCTATGTATAAACTGGAAGTAGCTCCCTCCCTGCGTATAAAGTGCAGGGAGATCCCTCTCTGTGTGCAAAAAGGACTGAGCTCCCTCTCTTTGTATCCAATGCGGGGAGCTCCATCTCTATTTGGAAAGTGGTGGGAGCTCCCTCTCTATGTATCGAGTGGAATGAACTCCTTCTCAATGTATAAAATGGACGGAGCTCCTTCTCTATGTATAAACTGGACGGAGCTCCCTCTCTATGTATAAACTGGACGGAGCTCTCTCTATATATAAAAACTGGATTTCGCTCCCTCTCTGCGTATAAAGTGAACGGAATTCCCTCTCTCCGTAAAAAGTGGAGGGAGCTCCCTCTCTCCGTACAAACTGGTCTGAGCTCCCTCTCTATGGACAAAGGGGAGGCAGCTCCTACCCGATGTATAAACTGGACGGTGCTCCTCTCCATGTATAAACTGGTCGGAGCTACCTCTCTATGTATAAACAGGACGGAGCTCCCTTTCTATGTGTACACTTTTCGGAGCTCCCTCTCTATGTATAAAGTTGACGGAGCTCCCTCTCTATGCATAAAGTGGAGGGAGCTCCCTCTCTTTGTATGATGTGGAGGGAGCTCCCTCTCTATGTACATAGTGGAAGGAGCTCCCACTCGATGGATGAACTGGACGGATCTCCCGCTCTATGTTTAAAGTGGAGGGAGCCTCCGCTCTATGTACATAGTGGAAGGAGCTCCCACTCTATGGATGAACTGGACGGAGCTCCCGCTCTATGTTTAAAGTGGAGGGAGCTCCCTCTCTATCTATAACCTGTACGGAGCTCCCACTCGATGTCTGAACTGCACGCAGCTCCTTCTCTATGTATAAACTGGACGGAGCTCCCTCACTATGTATGAACTGGACGGAGCTCCCTCTCTATCTAAAAACTGGATTTAGCTCCCTCTCTGCGTAGAAAGTGAACGGAATTCGCTCTCTACGTAAAAAGTGGAGGGAGCTCCCTCTCTCCGTACAAACTGGTCTGAGCTCCCTCTCTATGGACAAAGTGGAGGCAGCTCCTACCCGATGTATAAACTGGACGGTGCTCCTCTCCATGCATAAACTGGTCGGAGCTACCTCTCTATGTATAAACAGGACGGAGCTCCCTTTCTATGTGTAAACTTTTCGGAGCTCCCTCTCTCTGTATAAAGTTGACGGAGCTCCCTCTCAATGTATAAAGTGGAGGGAGCTCCCTCTCTTTGAATAATGTGGAGGGAGCTCCCTCTCTATGTACATTGTGGAAGGAGCTCCCACTCCATGGATGAACTGGACGGAGCTCCCACTCTATGTTTAAAGTGGAGGGAGCTCCCTCTCTATGTCTAAACTGGACTGAGCTCCCTCTCTCTGTGTAAACTGGACGGAGCTCCCTCTCTATTTATGAACAGGACGGTGCTCCCTCTCCATGTATGATGTGGAAGGACCTCCCGCTCTGTGTATAAACTGGAAGGAGCTCCTTCGCTATGTATAAAGTGCAGGGAGCTCCCTCTCTATGGACAAAAAGGACTGAGCTCCCTCTCTTTGTATCCAATGGAGGGAGCTCCATCTCTATTTATCAAGTGGTGGGAGCTCCCTCGCTATGTATCGAGTGGAAGGAACTCCCTCTCTCTGTATAAACTGGACTGAGCTCGCTCTCTATGAATAAACTGGATGGAGCTCCCTCACGATGTATAAACTGGACGGTGCTCCCTCTCTGTGTATAAACTGGACGGAGCTCCCTCTCTGTGTATAAACTGGACGGAGCTCCCTCCCTATGTACGAACGGGACCGAGGTCCCTCTCTATGTATAAAGTCGACGGAGCTCCCTCTCTATGTATAAAGTGGAGGGAGCACCCTCTCTTTTTATAAAATGGAAGGAGCTCCCTCTCTGTATAAACTGTCCGGAGCTCCCTCTCTATGTGTAAACTGTACAGAGCTCCCTCTCTCTGTCTGAACTGGACGGAACTCCCTCTTTATGTATATACTGGACGGAGCTCCCTCTCTATGTATGAACTGGACGGTGCTCCCTCTCTATGTATGATGTGGAAGGACCTCCCGCTCTGTGTATAAACTGGAAGTAGCTCCCTCGCTACGTATAAAGTGCAGGGATCTCCCTCTCTGTGTGCAAAAAGGACTGAGCGCCCTCTCTTTGTATCCAATGCGGGGAGCTCCATCTCTATTTATAAAGTGGTGGGAGCTCCCTCGCTATGTATCGAGTGGAAGGAACTCCCTCTCTCTGTATAAACTGGACTGAGCTCCTTCTCTATGTATAAACTGGACGGAGCTCCTTCTCGATGTATAAACTGGACGGCGCTCCTTCTCTATGCATAAACTGGACGGAGCTCCGTCTCAACATATGAACTGGACGGAGCTCCCTCTCTATCTAAAAACTGGATTTAGCTCCCTCTCTGCTTATAAAGTGAACGGAATTCGCTCTCCACGTAAAAAGTGGAGGTAGCTCCCTCTCTCCGTATAAACTGGTCTGAGCTCCTTCTCTATGGACAAAGTAGAGGCAGCTCCTACCCGATGTATAAACTGGACGGTGCTCCTCTCCATGTATAAACTTGTCGGAGCTACCTCTCTATGTATAAACAGGACGGAGCTCCCTTTCTATGTGTAAACTTTTCGGAGCTCCCTCTCTATGTATAAAGTTGATGGAGCTCCCTCTCTATGTATAAAGTGGAGGGAGCTCCCTCTCTTTGTATAATGTGGAGGGACCTCCCTCTCTATGGACAATGTGGAGGCAGCTCCCTCCCGATGTATAAACTGCACGGTGCTCCGTCCCGATGTATAAACTGGACGGTGCTCCCTCTCTATGTATAAGGTGGATGGAGCTCCCTCTCTCTGTATAAACTGGGCGGAATTCCCTCTCTGTGTATAAAATGGTCGGACCTCCCTCTCTATGGACAAAGTGGAGGCAGCTCCCTCCCGATGTATGAACTGGACGGTGCTACCTCCCCATGTATAAACTGGACGGTGCTCCCTCTCAATGTATAAAGTGGATGGAGCTCCCTCTCTCTGTATAAACTGGGCGGAGCTCCCTCTCTATGTATACAATGGTTGGAACTCCCTCACTATACGTAAAGTGGACGGAGCTCCCTCTCTATGAATAAAGATAAAGGAGCTCCTGCGCTATGTATAAACTAGACGGAGCTCCCTTTCTATTTATAAACAGGATGGAGCTCCCTCTCTATATGTAAAGTGGACGGAGCTCTCTCTCTCTCTATGTATAAACTGGACGGAGTTGCCTCTCTATGTATAAAGTGGTGGGAACTCCCTCTCTCTGCATAAACTGTATGGAGCTCCCTCTCTCTGTATAAACTGGACGGAGCTCCCTCTCTATGTATAAACTGGATGGAGCTCCCTCTCTACGTGTAAAGTGAACGGAATTCCCTCTCTACGTATAAAGTGGAGGGAGCTCCCTCTCTCCGTACAAACTGGTCGGAGCTCCCTCTCTATGGACAAAGTGGATGCAGCTCCTTCCCGATGTATAAACTGGACGGTGCTCCTCTCCATGTATAAACTGGTCGGAGCTCCCTCTCTATGTATAAACAGGACGGAGCTCCCTTTCCATGTGTAAACTTTTCGGAGCTCCCTCTCTATGTATAAAGTGGTCGGAGCTCCCTCTCCATATGTAAAGTGGACGGAGCTCCTTCTCTATGATAAAGTGAAAGGAGCTCCTGCGCTCTGTATCAACTATTATAAACAGGACGGAGCTCCCTCTCCATGTGTAAAGTGGACGGAGCTCTCTCTCTCTCTGTATAAAGTGGACGGAGCTCCCTCTCTATGTATAAAGTGGCCGGAGCACCCTCTCATTGTATTCAGTGGAGTGAGCTCCCTCTCTATGTATGAAGTGGAGGGAGCTCCCTCTCTATGAATAAAGTGGAGAGAGCTCCCTCTCTATGTATAAAATGGAGAGAGCTCCCTCTCGATGTTTAAAGTGGAGAGAGCTCCCTCTCTATGTATAAACTGGACGGAGCTCCCTCT
Organism: Heterodontus francisci; assembly: GCF_036365525.1. Classification (NCBI taxonomy): domain Eukaryota; kingdom Metazoa; phylum Chordata; class Chondrichthyes; order Heterodontiformes; family Heterodontidae; genus Heterodontus; species Heterodontus francisci. Next base: position 894,814 of record NW_027140454.1, on the reverse strand, counting down.
CTTTGCATAAAGTGGAGAGAGCTCCCTCTCTATGTATAAAATGGACGGAGCTCCCTCTCTATGTATAAAGTAGAGAGAGCTCCCTCTCTATGAATAAAGTGGAGAGAGCTCCCTCTCGATGTTTAAAGTGGAGAGAGCTCCCTCTCTATGTATGAAGTGGAGGGAGCTCCCTCTCCATGCATAAACTGGACGTAGCTCCTTCTCTATGTATAAAGTGAAGGGAACTCCCGCTCGATGTATAAAGTTGAGGGAGATCCCTCTCTGTGTATAAAGTGGACAGAGCTCCGCCTCTCTGTATCAACTGGGCGGAGCTCCCTCTCTATGTATAAACTGGACGGAGCACCCTCTCATTGTATTCAGTGGAGTGAGCTCCCTCTCCATGTATGAAGTGGAGGGAGCTCCCTCTCCATGCATAAACTGGTCGTAGCTCCCTCTCCATGTATAAAGTGAAGGGGGATCCCTCTCTATGTGGAAAGTGGACAGAGCTCCCTCTCTATGTGTAAAGTGGAGAGAGCTCCCTCTCGATGTTTAAAGTGGAGAGAGCTCCCTCTCTATGTATAAACTGGACGGAGTTCCCATTCTATGTTTAAAGTGCAGGGAGATCGCTCTCTATGTATAAACTGGGCGGAGCTCCCTTTCTATGTGTAAAATGGTCGGAGGTCCCTCTCTATGTATAAGGTGGACGGAGCCCCCTCTCAGTATAAACAGGACGGAGCTCCATCTCTATGTATAAACTGGAAGGAGCTCCCTCTCTATGGATGATCTGGACGGTGCTCCCTCTCTATGTATGAAGTGGAAGGACCTCCCGCTCGATGTATTAACAGGAAGGAGCTCCCTCTCTATGTATAAAGTGCAGGGAGATCCCTCTCTATGTACAAACAGGACTGAGCTCCCTCTCTTTGAATCCAATGGAGGGAGCTCCATCTCTATATATAAAGTGGAGGGAGCTCCCTCTCTATGAAAAGAGTGGACGGAACTCCCTCTCTGTGTATAAACTGGACGGTGCTCCCTCTCGATGTATAAACTGGACGCTGCTCCCTCTCTATGTATAAACTGGACGGAGCTCCCTCTCTATGTATAAAGTCTAGGGAGCTCCCTCTCTTTGCATAAAGTGGAGGGCTCTCTCTCTGTGCACAAAGTGTACGGAGTTCCCTCTCTATGTATAAACTGGGCGGAGCTCCCACTCGATGTACAAAATGGTCGGAGCTCCCTCTCTATGTATAAACTGGACCGAGCTCCCTCTCTCTGTATAAAGTCGACGGAGCTCCCTCTCTTTGTATAAAGTGGAGGGAGCTCCCTCTCCTTTTATAAAATGGAAGGAGCTCCCTCTCTGTATGAACAGGACGGGGCTCACTCTCTATGTATAAACTGGACGGAGCTCCCTCTCTATGTATAAACTGGGTGGAGCTCCCTCTCTATGTATAAAATGGTCGGAGCTCCCTCTCGATGTATAAGGTGGACGGAGCTCTCTCTCTCTGTAGAAACATTACGGAGCTCCCTCTCTCTGTATAAACTGGACGGAGCTCCCTCTCTTTGTATAAACTGGACGGAGCTACCTCTCTATGTATAAAGTGGACGGAGCTCCCTCTCTTTTTATAAAATGGAAGGAGCTCCCTCTCTGCATAAACTGGACGGAGCTCCCTCTCTATTTATAAACTGGGCGGAGCTCCCACTCGATGTATAAAATGGTCGGAGCTCCCTCTCTATGTATAAACTGGACGGAGCTCCCTCTCCATGGATCAACAGGAAGCAGCTCCCTCTCTTTTTATAAAATGGAAGGAGCTCCCTCTCTGCATAAACTGGACGGAGCTCCCTCTCTATTTATAAACTGGGCGGAGCTCCCTCTCTACGTATAAAGTGAATGGAGCTCCCTCTCTCCGTATAAAGTGGAGGGAGCTCCCTCTCTATGGAAAAGGTGGAGGCAGCTCCCTCCCGATATATAAACTGGACGGTGCTCCCTTTCTATGTGTAAACTTTTCGGAGCTTCCTCTCTATGTATACAGTGGACCGAGCTCCATCTCTGTGTATAAAGTGGAGGGAGCTCCCTCTCTTTGCATAAAGTGGAGGGATCTCCCTCTCTCTGCACAAAGTGGACGGAGCTCCCTCTCTATGTATAAACTGGACGCAGCTCCCGCTCTATGAATAAAGTGGAGGGAGCTCCCTCCCTCTGTCTGAAGTGGACTGAGCTCCCTCTCTCTGTGTAAACTGGACGGAGCTCCCTCTCTATTTATGAACTGGACGGTGCTCCCTCTCTATGTATGAAGTGGAAGGATCACCCGCTCTGTGTATAAACTGGAAGGAGCTGCCTCTCTGTGTTCAAGCAGGACTGAACTCCCTCTCTTTGCATCCAATTAAGGGAGCTCCATCTCTATATATGAAGTGGAGGGCTCTCGCTCTCTGCGTATGAACTGGACAGAAATCCCTCTCAATGTATAGACTGGACAGTGATCCCTCTCTTTGGACAAAGTGGAGGCAGCTCCCTCTCTCTGTATAAACTGGACGTTGCTCCCTCTCCATGTCTAAAGTGGACGGAGCTCCCTCTCCATGTATAAAGTGGGCGGATCTCACGCTCTATGTATAAAATGGACGGAGCTCCCTCTCGATGTATAAACTGGACTGAGCTCTCATTCTATGTTTAAAGTGCAGGAAGATCGCTCTCTATGTATAAACTGGAAGGAGCTCCCTCTCTATGGATGAACTGGACGGTGCTCCCTCTCTATGTATGAAGTGGAAGGACCTCCCGCTCGATGTATTAACAGGAAGGAGCTCCCTCTCTATGTATAAAGTGCAGGGAGATCCCTCTCTATGCACAAACAGGACTGAGCTCCCTCTCTTTGAATCCAATGGAGGGAGCTCCATCTCTATATATAAAGTGGAGGGAGCTCCCTCTCTATGAAAAGAGTGGACGGAACTCCCTCTCTGTGTATAAACTGGACGGAGCTCCCTCACTATGTATGAATTGGATGGAGCTCCCTCTCTATGTATAAACTGGACGGAGCTCCCTCTCTATGTGTAAACTGGACGGTGCTCCCTCTCTGTGCATAAACTAGACGGAGCTCCCTCTCTATGTATAAACTGGACGCTGCTCCCTCTCTATGTATAAACGGGACGGAGCTCCCTCTCTATGTATAAACTGGACCGAGCTCCCTCTCTCTGTATAAAGTCGACGGAGCTCCCTCTCTTTGTATAAAGTGGAGGGAGCTCCCTCTCCTTTTATAAAATGGAAGGAGCTCCCTCTCTGCATAAACAGGACGGGGCTCACTCTCTATGTATAAACTGGACGGAGCTCCCTCTCGATGTGTAAAATGGTCGGAGCTCCCTCTCTATGTTTAAACTGGACGGTGCTCCCTCTCTATGGATCAACAGGAAGGAGCTCCCTCTCTATGTATAAACTGGACGGAGCTGCCTCTCGATGTTTGAAGTGGAGGGAGCTCCCTCTCTACGTATAAACTGGACGGAACTCCCTTTCTATGTGTAAAGTGGACGGAGCTCCCTCTCCATGAAGAAAGTCCAGGGAGCTCCCTCTCAACGGATAGAGTGGAAGGAGCTCCCACTCTTTGTATAAACTGGACGGAGATCCCTCTCTATGTATGAACTGGACGGAGATCCCTCTCTATGTGTAAAGTGCAGGGAGATCCCTCTCTATGTGCAAACAGGACTGAGCTCCCTCTCTTTGAATCCAATGGAGGGAGCTCCATCTCTATGTATGAAATGGACGGAGCTCCCTCTCGATGTCTGAACTGGACGGAGCACCCCTCTATGTATAAAGTGGATGGAGCTCCCCCTCTGTGTATAAACTGGACGGAGCTCAATCTCTCTTTGTATAGACTGCTCGGAGCTCCCTCTCTATGTATAAAGTGGACGGAGCTCCCTCTCCATGGATAAACTGAACAGAGCTCCCGCTGTATGTTTGAAGTGGAGGGAGCTCCCTCTCTATGTTTACACTGTTCGGAGCTGCCTCTCCATGTCTGAACTGAACGGATCTCCCTCTCTATGTATAAACTGGACAGAGCTCCCTCTCTATGTATGATCTGGACGGTGCTCCCTCTCGATGTATCAAGTGGAAGGAGCTCCCGCTCTGTGCATGAACTGGAAGGAGCTCCCTCGCTATGTATAAAGTGCAGGGAGCTCCCTCTCTATGTACAAAAAGGACTGAGCTCCCTCTCTTTGTATCCAATGGAGGGAGCTCCATCTCTATATATAAAGTGGTGGGAGCTCCCTCTCTATGTATCGAGTGGAAGGAACTCCCTCTCTCTTTTTAAACTGGATGGAGCTCCCTCTCTATGTATAAAGTGGACGGAGCTCCCTCTCTACGTATAAACTGGACGGAGCTCCCTCGCTACGTAGAAAGTGAACGGAGCTCCCTCTCTCCGTATAAAGTGGAGGGAGCTCCCTCTCTATGGAAAAAGTGGAGGCAGCTCCCTCCCGATGTATAAACTGGACGGTGCTCCCTTTCTTTGTGTTAACGTTTCGGAGCTCCCTCTCTATGTATCCAGTGGACGGTGCTCCGTCTCTATGTATAAAGAGGAGGGAGCTCCCTCTCTTGTATAAAGTGGAGGGATCTCCCTCTCTATGCACAAAGTGGACGGAGCTCCCTCTCTCTGTATAAACTGGACGCAGCTCCCGCTCTATGTATAAAGTGGAGGGAGCTCCCTCTCTCTGTCTGAAGTGGACTGAGCTCCCTCTCTCTGTGTAAACTGGACGGAGCTCCCTCTATATTTATGAAATGGACGGTGCTCCCTCTCGATGTATGAAGTGGAAGGATCACCCGCTCTATCTATAAACTGGAAGGAGCTGCCTCTCTGTGCTCAAGCAGGACTGAACTCCCTCTCTTTGCATCCAATGGAGGGAGCTCCATCTCTATATATGAAGTGGAGGGAGCTCACTCTCTGCGTATGAACTGGACAGAAATCCCTCTCAATGTATAGACTGGACAGTGATCCCTCTCTTTGGACAAAGTGGAGGCAGCTCCCTCTCTCTGTATAAAGTGGAGGGAGCTCCCGCTGTATGTATAAAGTGGACGGAGCTCCCTCTCCATGTATAAACTGAACTGAGCTCCCTCTCTCTGTTTAAACTGGATGGAGCTCCCTCTCTATGTATAAACTGGATGGAGCTCCCTCTCTATGTATAAACTGGACGGAGCTCCCTCTCTATGTATAAACTGGACGGAGCTCCCTCTCTCCATATAAAGTGGAGGGAGCTCCCTCTCCATGGACAAAGTGGAGGCAGCTCCCTCTCTAAGGACAAATTGGAGGCAGCTCCCTCCCGATGGAAAAACTGGACGGTGCTCCTCTCCATGTATAAAGTGGTCGGAGCTCCCTCTCTATGTATAAACTGGACGGAGCTCCCTTTCTATGTGTAAACTTTTCGGAGCTCCCTCTCTATGTATAAAGTGGAAGGAGCTCCGTCTCTATGTATAAACTGGAAGGAGCTGCCTCTCTGTGTTCAAGCAGGACTGAACTCCCTCTCTTTGCATCCAATGGAGGGAGCTCCATCTCTATATATGAAGTGGAGGGAGCTCACTCTCTACGTATGAACTGGACATAAATCCCTGTCAATGTATAAACAGGACGGTGATCCCTCTCTTTGGACAAAGTGGAGGCAGCTCCCTCTCTCTGTATAACCTGGACGGAGCTCCCTCTCTATGTATAAAATGGTCGGAGCTCACTCTCTGTGGACAAAGTGGAGGCAGCTCCCTCCCGATGTATAGACTGCTCGGAGCTCCCTCTCTATGCATAAACTAGACGGAGCTCCCTTTCTATGTGTAAACTTTACGAGCTCCCTCTCTATGTATAAAGTGGACGGAGCTCCCTCTCCATGTATAAAATGAACGGAGCTCCCGCTGTATGTATAATGTGGACGGAGCTCCCTCTCCATGTCTAAACTGAACGGAGCTCCCTCTCGATGTCTGAACTGGACGGATCTCCCTCTCTATGTATAAACTGGAAAGAGCTCCCTCTCTATGTGTGATCTGGACGGTGCTCCCACTCTATATATCAAGTGGAAGGAGCTCCCGCTCTGTGTATAAACTGGAAGGAGCTCCCTCGCCATGTATAAAGTGCAGGGAGATCCCTCTCTATGTACAAACAGGACTGAGCTCCCTCTCTTTGAATCCAATGGAGGGAGCTCCATCTCTATATATAAAGTGGAGGGAGCTCCCTCTCTATGAAAAGAGTGGACGGAACTCCCTCTCTGTGTATAAACTGGACGGAGCTCCCTCTCGATGTATAAACTGGACGCTGCTCCCTCTCTATGTATAAACTGGACGGAGCTCCCTCTCTATGTATAAAGTGGAGGGAGCTCCCTCTCTTTGCATAAAGTGGAGGGCTCTCTCTCTGTGCACAAAGTGTACGGAGTTCCCTCTCTATGTATAAACTGGGCGGAGCTCCCACTCGATGTACAAAATGGTCGGAGCTCCCTCTCAATGTATAAACTGGACCGAGCTCCCTCTCTCTGTATAAAGTCGACGGAGCTCCCTCTCTTTGTATAAAGTGGAGGGAGCTCCCTCTCCTTTTATAAAATGGAAGGAGCTCCCTCTCTGTATGAACAGGACGGGGCTCACTCTCTATGTATAAACTGGACGGAGCTCCCTCTCTATGTATAAACTGGGTGGAGCTCCCTCTCTATGTATAAAATGGTCGGAGCTCCCTCTCGATGTATAAGGTGGACGGAGCTCTCTCTCTCTGTAGAAACATTACGGAGCTCCCTCTCTCTGTATAAACTGGACGGAGCTCCCTCTCTTTGTATAAACTGGACGGAGCTACCTCTCTATGTATAAAGTGGACGGAGCTCCCTCTCTTTTTATAAAATGGAAGGAGCTCCCTCTCTGCATATACTGGACGGAGCTCCCTCTCTATTTATAAACTGGGCGGAGCTCCCACTCGATGTATAAAATGGTCGGAGCTCCCTCTCTATGTATAAACTGGACGGAGCTCCCTCTCCATGGATCAACAGGAAGGAGCTCCCTCTCTTTTTATAAAATGGAAGGAGCTCCCTCTCTGCATAAACTGGACGGAGCTCCCTCTCTATTTATAAACTGGGCGGAGCTCCCACTCGATGTATAAAATGGTCGGAGCTCCCTCTCTATGTATAAACTGGACGGAGCTGCCTCTCGATGTATGAAGTGGAGGGAGCTCCCTCTCTATGTATTAACTGGACGGAGCTCCCTCTCTATGTGAAAACTAGACGGAGATCCCTCTCTATGTGTAAACTGGACGGAGCACCCTTTCTGTGTGTAAAGTGGACGGAGCTCCCTCTCCATGTATAAAGTCCAGGGAGCTCCCTCTCAACGGATAAAGTGGAAGGAGCTCCCACTCTATGTATAAACTGGACGGAGCTCGCTCTCTATGTATAAACTGGACGGAGCTGCCTCTCGATGTATAAAGTGGAGGGAGCTCCCTCTCTATGTATAAACTGGACGGAGCTCCCTCTCTATGTATAAAGTGGACGGAGCTCCCTCTCTCTGGAGAAAGTGGAAGGACCTCCCGCTCGATGTATTAACAGGAAGGAGCTCCCTCTCTATGTATAAAGTGCAGGGAGATCCCTCTCGATGTACAAACAGGACTGAGCTCCCTCTCTTTGAATCCAATGGAGGGAGCTCCATCTCTATGTATGAAATGGACGGAGCTCCCTCTCTATGTATGAAATGGACGGTGCTCCCTCTCGATGTCTGAACTGGACGGAGCACCCCCTCTATGTATAAAGTGGATGGAGCTCCCCCTCTGTGTTTAAAATGGACGGAGCTCAATCTCTCTTTGTCAAAACTGGACGGAGCTCCCTCTCTACGTATAAAGTGGAGGGAGCTCCCTCTCTGTGGACAAAGTGGAGGCAGCTCCGTCCCGATGGATAGACTGCTCGGAGCTCCCTCTCTATGTATAAACTGGACGGAGCTCCCTTTCGATGTATGAACTTAACGGAGCTCCCTCTCTATGTATAAAGTGGACGGAGCTCCCTCTCCATGGATAAACTGAACGGAGCTCCCGCTGTATGTTTGAAGTGGAGGGAGCTCCCTCTCTATGTTTACACTGTACGGAGCTGCCTCTCCATGTCTGAACTGAACGGATCTCACTCTCTATGTATAAACTGGACAGAGCTCCCTCTCTATGTGTGATCTGGACGGTGCTCCCTCTCTATGTATCAAGTGGAAGGAGCTCCCGCTCTGTGTATAAACTGGAAGGAGCTCCCTCGCTACGTATAAAGTGCAGGGAACTCCCTCTCTATGTACAAAAAGGACTGAGCTCCCTCTCTTTTTATCCAATGGAGGGAGCTCCATCTCTATATATAAAGTGGTGGGAGCTCCCTCTCTATATATCGAGTGGAAGGAACTCCCTCTCTCTTTTTAAACTGGATGGAGCTCCCTCTCTATGTATAAACTGGACGGAGCTCCCTCTCTGCGTATAAAGTGAATGGAGCTCCCTCTCTCCGTATAAAGTGGAGGGAGCTCCCTCTCTATGGAAAAGGTGGAGGCAGCTCCCTCCCGATATATAAACTGGACGGTGCTCCCTTTCTATGTGTAAACTTTTCGGAGCTTCCTCTCTATGTATACAGTGGACCGAGCTCCGTCTCTGTGTATAAAGTGGAGGGAGCTCCCTCTCTTTGCATAAAGTGGAGGGATCTCCCTCTCTCTGCACAAAGTGGACGGAGCTCCCTCTCTATGTATAAACTGGACGCAGCTCCCGCTCTATGAATAAAGTGGAGGGAGCTCCCTCCCTCTGTCTGAAGTGGACTGAGCTCCCTCTCTCTGTGTAAACTGGACGGAGCTCCCTCTCTATGTATGAAGTGGAAGGATCACCCGCTCTGTGTATAAACTGGAAGGAGCTGCCTCTCTGTGTTCAAGCAGGACTGAACTCCCTCTCTTTGCATCCAATTAAGGGAGCTCCATCTCTATATATGAAGTGGAGGGCTCTCGCTCTCTGCGTATGAACTGGACAGAAATCCCTCTCAATGTATAGACTGGACAGTGATCCCTCTCTTTGGACAAAGTGGAGGCAGCTCCCTCTCTCTGTATAAACTGGACGTTGCTCCCTCTCCATGTCTAAAGTGGACGGAGCTCCCTCTCCATGTATAAAGTGGGCGGATCTCACGCTCTATGTATAAAATGGACGGAGCTCCCTCTCGATGTATAAACTGGACTGAGCTCTCATTCTATGTTTAAAGTGCAGGAAGATCGCTCTCTATGTATAAACTGGAAGGAGCTCCCTCTCTATGGATGAACTGGACGGTGCTCCCTCTCTATGTATGAAGTGGAAGGACCTCCCGCTCGATGTATTAACAGGAAGGAGCTCCCTCTCTATGTATAAAGTGCAGGGAGATCCCTCTCTATGCACAAACAGGACTGAGCTCCCTCTCTTTGAATCCAATGGAGGGAGCTCCATCTCTATATATAAAGTGGAGGGAGCTCCCTCTCTATGAAAAGAGTGGACGGAACTCCCTCTCTGTGTATAAACTGGACGGAGCTCCCTCACTATGTATGAATTGGATGGAGCTCCCTCTCTATGTATAAACTGGACGGAGCTCCCTCTCTATGTGTAAACTGGACGGTGCTCCCTCTCTGTGCATAAACTAGACGGAGCTCCCTCTCTATGTATAAACTGGACGCTGCTCCCTCTCTATGTATAAACGGGACGGAGCTCCCTCTCTATGTATAAACTGGACCGAGCTCCCTCTCTCTGTATAAAGTCGACGGAGCTCCCTCTCTTTGTATAAAGTGGAGGGAGCTCCCTCTCCTTTTATAAAATGGAAGGAGCTCCCTCTCTGCATAAACAGGACGGGGCTCACTCTCTATGTATAAACTGGACGGAGCTCCCTCTCGATGTGTAAAATGGTCGGAGCTCCCTCTCTATGTTTAAACTGGACGGTGCTCCCTCTCTATGGATCAACAGGAAGGAGCTCCCTCTCTATGTATAAACTGGACGGAGCTGCCTCTCGATGTTTGAAGTGGAGGGAGCTCCCTCTCTACGTATAAACTGGACGGAACTCCCTTTCTATGTGTAAAGTGGACGGAGCTCCCTCTCCATGAAGAAAGTCCAGGGAGCTCCCTCTCAACGGATAGAGTGGAAGGAGCTCCCACTCTTTGTATAAACTGGACGGAGATCCCTCTCTATGTATGAACTGGACGGAGATCCCTCTCTATGTGTAAAGTGCAGGGAGATCCCTCTCTATGTGCAAACAGGACTGAGCTCCCTCTCTTTGAATCCAATGGAGGGAGCTCCATCTCTATGTATGAAATGGACGGAGCTCCCTCTCGATGTCTGAACTGGACGGAGCACCCCTCTATGTATAAAGTGGATGGAGCTCCCCCTCTGTGTATAAACTGGACGGAGCTCAATCTCTCTTTGTATAGACTGCTCGGAGCTCCCTCTCTATGTATAAAGTGGACGGAGCTCCCTCGCCATGGATAAACTGAACAGAGCTCCCGCTGTATGTTTGAAGTGGAGGGAGCTCCCTCTCTATGTTTACACTGTTCGGAGCTGCCTCTCCATGTCTGAACTGAACGGATCTCCCTCTCTATGTATAAACTGGACAGAGCTCCCTCTCTATGTATGATCTGGACGGTGCTCCCTCTCGATGTATCAAGTGGAAGGAGCTCCCGCTCTGTGCATGAACTGGAAGGAGCTCCCTCGCTATGTATAAAGTGCAGGGAGCTCCCTCTCTATGTACAAAAAGGACTGAGCTCCCTCTCTTTGTATCCAATGGAGGGAGCTCCATCTCTATATATAAAGTGGTGGGAGCTCCCTCTCTATGTATCGAGTGGAAGGAACTCCCTCTCTCTTTTTAAACTGGATGGAGCTCCCTCTCTATGTATAAAGTGGACGGAGCTCCCTCTCTACGTATAAACTGGACGGAGCTCCCTCGCTACGTATAAAGTGAACGGAGCTCCCTCTCTCCGTATAAAGTGGAGGGAGCTCCCTCTCTATGGAAAAAGTGGAGGCAGCTCCCTCCCGATGTATAAACTGGACGGTGCTCCCTTTCTTTGTGTTAACGTTTCGGAGCTCCCTCTCTATGTATCCAGTGGACGGTGCTCCGTCTCTATGTATAAAGAGGAGGGAGCTCCCACTCTTGTATAAAGTGGAGGGATCTCCCTCTCTATGCACAAAGTGGACGGAGCTCCCTCTCTCTGTATAAACTGGACGCAGCTCCCGCTCTATGTATAAAGTGGAGGGAGCTCCCTCTCTCTGTCTGAAGTGGACTGAGCTCCCTCTCTCTGTGTAAACTGGACGGAGCTCCCTCTATATTTATGAAATGGACGGTGCTCCCTCTCGATGTATGAAGTGGAAGGATCACCCGCTCTATGTATAAACTGGAAGGAGCTGCCTCTCTGTGCTCAAGCAGGACTGAACTCCCTCTCTTTGCATCCAATGGAGGGAGCTCCATCTCTATATATGAAGTGGAGGGAGCTCACTCTCTGCGTATGAACTGGACAGAAATCCCTCTCAATGTATAGACTGGACAGTGATCCCTCTCTTTGGACAAAGTGGAGGCAGCTCCCTCTCTCTGTATAAAGTGGAGGGAGCTCCCGCTGTATGTATAAAGTGGACGGAGCTCCCTCTCCATGTATAAACTGAACTGAGCTCCCTCTCTCTGTTTAAACTGGATGGAGCTCCCTCTCTATGTATAAACTGGATGGAGCTCCCTCTCTATGTATAAACTGGACGGAGCTCCCTCTCTATGTATAAACTGGACGGAGCTCCCTCTCTCCATATAAAGTGGAGGGAGCTCCCTCTCCATGGACAAAGTGGAGGCAGCTCCCTCTCTAAGGACAAATTGGAGGCAGCTCCCTCCCGATGGAAAAACTGGACGGTGCTCCTCTCCATGTATAAAGTGGTCGGAGCTCCCTCTCTATGTATAAACTGGACGGAGCTCCCTTTCTATGTGTAAACTTTTCGGAGCTCCCTCTCTATGTATAAAGTGGAAGGAGCTCCGTCTCTATGTATAAACTGGAAGGAGCTGCCTCTCTGTGTTCAAGCAGGACTGAACTCCCTCTCTTTGCATCCAATGGAGGGAGCTCCATCTCTATATATGAAGTGGAGGGAGCTCACTCTCTACGTATGAACTGGACATAAATCCCTGTCAATGTATAAACAGGACGGTGATCCCTCTCTTTGGACAAAGTGGAGGCAGCTCCCTCTCTCTGTATAACCTGGACGGAGCTCCCTCTCTGTGTATAAAGTGGATGGAGCTCCTTCTCTATGTATAAACTGGGCGGAGCTCCCTCTCTATGTATAAAATGGTCGGAGCTCACTCTCTGTGGACAAAGTGGAGGCAGCTCCCTCCCGATGTATAGACTGCTCGGAGCTCCCTCTCTATGCATAAACTAGACGGAGCTCCCTTTCTATGTGTAAACTTTACGAGCTCCCTCTCTATGTATAAAGTGGACGGAGCTCCCTCTCCATGTATAAAATGAACGGAGCTCCCGCTGTATGTATAATGTGGACGGAGCTCCCTCTCCATGTCTAAACTGAACTGAGCTCCCTCTCGATGTCTGAACTGGACGGATCTCCCTCTCTATGTATAAACTGGACAGAGCTCCCTCTCTATGTCTGATCTGGACGGTGCTCCCACTCTATATATCAAGTGGAAGGAGCTCCCGCTCTGTGTATAAACTGGAAGGAGCTCCCTCGCCATGTATAAAGTGCAGGGAGCTCCCACTCTATGTACAAAAAGGACTGAGCACCCTCTCTTTGTATCCAATGGAGGGAGCTCCATCTCTATATATAAAGTGGTGAGAGCTCCCTCTCTATGTATCGAGTGGAAGGAACTCTCTCTCTCTGTTTAAACTGGATGGAGCTCCCTCTCTATGTATAAACTGGACGGAGCTCCCTCTCTATGGATAAACTGGACGGTGCTCCCTCTCTATGTATAAACTGGACGGAGCTCCCTCTCTATGTATAAAGTGGAGGGAGCTCCCTCTCTATGGACAAAGTGGAGGCAGCTCCCTCTCTAAGGACAAATTGGAGGCAGCTCCCTCCCGATGTATAAACTGGACGGTGCTCCTCTCCATGTATAAACTGGTCGGAGCTCCCTCTCTATGTATAAACTGGACGGAGCTCCCTTTCGATGTGTAAACTTTTCGGAGCTCCCTCTCTATGTATAAAGTGGACGGAGCTCCGTCTCTATGTATAAACTGGAAGGAGCTGCCTCTCTGTGTTCAAGCAGGACTGAACTCCCTCTCTTTGCATCCAATGGAGGGAGCTCCATCTCTATATATGAAGTGGAGGGAGCTCACACTCTACGTATGAACTGGACATAAATCCCTCTCAATGTTTAAACAGGACGGTGATCCCTCTCTTTGGACAAAGTGGAGGTAGCTCCCTCTCTCTGTTTAACCTGGACGGAGCTCCCTCTCCATGAATAAAGTGGAAGGAGCTCCTGCGCTATGTATAAACTGGACGGAGCTCCCTTTCTATGTATAAACAGGACGGAGCTCCCTCTCTATGTGGAAAGTGGACGGAGCTCTCTCTCTCTATGTATAAACTGGACGGAGCTGCCTCTCTATGCATAAAGTGGAGGGAGCTCCCTCTCTATGTATTAACTGGACGGTGATCCCTCTCTATGTATAAATTGGAGGGTGCTCCATATCGATGTTTCAAGTGGACAGAGCTCCCTCTCTATGTATAAACTGGACGGAGCTCCCTCTACATGTATAAACTGGATGGAGCTCCCTCTCTATGCATAAACTGGATGGAGCTCCCTCTCTATGTATAAACTGGACAGAACACCCTCTCGATGTATAAACTGGAAGGAGCTCCCTCTCTATGTACAAACTGGAAGGAGCTCCCTCTCTATGTATAAACTGGACGGAGCTCCCTCTCTATGTGTAAACTGGACGGAGCTCCCTTTCTGTTTATAAACAGGACGGAGCTCCCTCTCTAGGTGTAAAGTGGACGGAGCTCTCTCTCTCTATGTATAAACTGGACGGAGCTCTCTCTCTATGTACAAACTGGAAGGAGCTCCCTCTCGATGTATAAACTGGACAGAACTCCCTCTCTATGTATAAACTGGAAGGAGCTTCCTCTCTATGTACAAACTGGAAGGAGCTCCCTCTCCATGTATAAACTGGACGGAGCTCCCTCTCTATGTGTAAACTGGACGGAGCTCCCTCTCGATGTATAAACTGGACAGAACTCCCTCTCTATGAATAAACTGGAAGGAGCTCCCTCTCTATGTACAAACTGGAAGAAGCTCCCTTTCTGTTTATAAACAGGACGGAGCTCCCCCTCTCGGTGTAAAGTGGACGGAGCTCTCTCTCTCCATGCATAAACTGGACGGAGCTCCCTCTCTATGTACAAACTGGAAGGAGCTCCCTCTCGATGTATAAACTGGACAGAACTCCCTCTCTATGTATAAACTGGACGGAGCTCCCTCGCTATGTATAAACAGGACAGAACTCCCTCTCTATGTATAAACTGGAAGGAGCTCCCTCTCTATGTACAAACTGGAAGGAGCTCCCTCTCGATGTGTAAACTGGACGGAGCACCCTCTCTATGAACAAACTGGAAGGAGCTCCCTCTCTATGTATAAACTGGACGGAGCTCCCTTTCTCTTTCTAAACAGGACGGAGCTCCCTCTCTACGTATAAAGTTGACAGAGATCCCTCTCGATGTATAAAGTGGAAGGAGCTCCCGCTCTGTGTGTAAACTGGTGGGAGCTCCCTCTCTATGTACAAAGTGGACGGAGCTCCCTCTCTATTTATAAAGTGGAGGGAGCTCCCTCTCTTTGTATAAAGTGGAGGGAGCTCCCGCTCAATGTTTATAGTGGAGGGAGCTCCCTCTCTATGTCTGATCTGGACTGAGCTCCCTCTCTCTGTGTCAACTGGACGGAGATCCCTCTCTATTCATGAACTGGACGGTGTTCCCTCTCTCTGTATAAACTGGATGGAGCTCCCTCTCTATGTATAAACTGGACGGAGCTCCCTCTTTCTATGTTTCAACTGGACGGAGCTCCCTCTCTATGTATAAACTGGACGGAGCTGCCTCTCTATGTGTAAAGTGGACGGAGCTCTCTCTCTCTATGCATAAACTGGATGGAGCTGCCTCTCGATGTATAAAGTGGAGGGAGCTCCCTCTCTATATATAAACTGGACGGAGATCCCTCTCTATGAATAAAGTGGAGGGAGCTCCATCTCGATGTATAAAGTGGACAGAGCTCCCTCTCTATGTATAAACTGGACGGAGCTCCGTCTCTATGTATAATCTGGGCGGAGCTCCCTCTCTTTGCATAAAGTGGCCGGAGCTCCCTCTCTATGTGTAAAGTGGACGGAGCTCCCTCTCTTTTTACAAAATGGAAGGAGCTCCCTCTCGCTATAAACTGGACGGAGCACCATCTCCATGCATTAAGTGGAGGGATCTCCCTCTCTATGTTTCAAGTGGAGGGAGCTCCCTCACTATGTTTTGAGTGGAAGGAACTCCCTCTCGGTGTATAAACTGGACGGAGCTCCCTCTCTCTGTATTAAACTGTACAGAGCTCCCTCTCTATGTATAAAGTGGACGGAGCTCCCTCTCTATGTATAAAGTGGAGGGAGTTCCCTCTCTCCGTACAAAGTGTAGGGCGCTCCCTCTCTACGTACAAATTGGTCGGAGCTCCCTCTCTACGTACAAACTATTCGGAGCTCTCTCTCCATGCATAAACTGGACGGAGCTCCCTCTCTATGCATAAACTGGACGGATATCCCTTTCTATGTGTAAACTTTACGGAGCTCCCTCTCTTTGGATAAAGTGGAGGGAGCTCCCTCTCTCCGTATAAAGTGGAGGGAGTTCCCTCTCTCCGTACAAACTGTTCGGAGCGCCCTCTCTACGTACAAACTGGTCAGTGCTCCCTCTCCATACATAAACTGGACGGAGCTCCCCCTCTATGGACAAGGTGAAGGCAGTTCCCTCCAGATGTATAAACTGGACGGTGCTCCTCTCCATGTATAAACTGGAAGGAGCTCCCTTTCTATGTGTAAACTTAACGGAGCTCCCTCTCTATGTATAAAGTGGACGGTGTTCCCTCTCTCTGTATGAAGTGGAGGGAGCTCCCTCTCTCTGTCTGAACTGGACTGAGCTCCCTCTCTCTGTGCAAACAGGACTGAGATCCCTCTCTTTGTATCCACTGGATGGAGCTCCATCTCTATATGTGAAGCGGAGGGATCTCACTCTCGACGGATGAAATGGACAGAAATTACTCTCAATGTATAAACTGGACGGTGATCCCTCTCTTTGGACAAAGTGGAGGCAGCTCCCTCTCTCTGTATAAACTGGACGGTGCTCCCTCTCTGTGTATAAAGTGGATGGAGCTCCCTCTCTCTGTATAAACTGGGCGGAGCTCCCTCTCTATGTGTAAAATGGTCGGAGCTCCCTCTCCATGTATACGGTGGACGGAGCTCCCTCTCTATGAATAAAGAGAAAGGAGCTCCTGCCCTATTTATAAACAGGACGGAGCTCCCTCTCTTTGTGTAAAGTGGACGGAGTTCTCTCTCTCCATGTATAAACTGGACGGAGCTGCCTCTCTATGTATAAAGTGGAGGGAGCTTCCTCTCTATGTATAAACTGGACGGAGATGCATCTCGATGTATAAAGTGGACAGAGATACCTCTCTATGTATAAAGTGGAAGGAGCTCCCGCTCTGTGTATAAACTGGAATGAGCTCCCTCGCTATGTATAAAGTGCAGGGAGCTCCCTCTCTATGTACAAAAAGGACTGAGCTCCCTCTCTTTGCATGCAATGGAGGGAGCTCCAAATCCATATATAAAGCGGTGGGAGCTCCCTCTCTATGTCTTGAGTGGAAGGAACTCCCTCTCTCTGTATAAACTGGATGGAGCTCCCTCTCTATGTATAAACTGGACGGAGCTCCCTCTTTCTATGTTTCAACTGGACGGAGCTCCCTCTCTATGTATAAACTGGACGGAGCTGCCTCTCTATGTGTAAAGTGGACGGAGCTCTCTCTCTCTATGCATAAACTGGATGGAGCTGCCTCTCGATGTATAAAGTGGAGGGAGCTCACTCTCTATATATAAACTGGACGGAGATCCCTCTCTATGAATAAAGTGGAGGGAGCTCCATCTCGATGTATAAAGTGGACAGAGCTCCCTCTCTATGTATAAACTGGACGGAGCTCCGTCTCTATGTATAATCTGGGCGGAGCTCCCTCTCTTTGCATAAAGTGGCCGGAGCTCCCTCTCTATGTGTAAAGTGGACGGAGCTCCCTCTCTTTTTACAAAATGGAAGGAGCTCCCTCTCGCTATAAACTGGACGGAGCACCATCTCCATGCATTAAGTGGAGGGATCTCCCTCTCTATGTTTCAAGTGGAGGGAGCTCCCTCACTATGTTTTGAGTGGAAGGAACTCCCTCTCGGTGTATAAACTGGACGGAGCTCCCTCTCTCTGTATTAAACTGTACAGAGCTCCCTCTCTATGTATAAAGTGGACGGAGCTCCCTCTCTGTGTATAAAGTGGAGGGAGTTCCCTCTCTCCGTACAAAGTGTAGGGCGCTCCCTCTCTACGTACAAATTGGTCGGAGCTCCCTCTCTACGTACAAACTATTCGGAGCTCTCTCTCCATGCATAAACTGGACGGAGCTCCCTCTCTATGCATAAACTGGACGGATATCCCTTTCTATGTGTAAACTTTACGGAGCTGCAGCATGACCTCGTGGCTCCGAAACTCGATCCCCCAACTAATAAAAGCTAACACACCATATGCCTTCTTAACAGCCCTATTAATCTGGGTAGCAACTTTCAGGGATTTATGTACCTGGACACCAAGATCTCTCTGTTCATCTACACTACGAAGAATCTTCCCATTAGCCCAGTACTCTGCATTCCTGTTACTCCTTCCAAAGTGAATCACCTCACACTTTTCCGCATTAAACTCCATTTGCCATCTCTCAGCCCAGCTCTGCAGCCTATCTATGTCCCTCTGTACCCTACAACATCCTTCGGCACTATCCACAACTCCACCGACCTTAGTGCCATCCGCAAATTTACTAACCCACCCTTCTACACCCTCTTCCAGGTCATTTATAAAAATGACAAACAGCAGTGGCCCCAAAACAGATCCTTGCTTTACACCACTGGTAACTAAGCTCCAGGATGAACATTTGCCATCAACCACCACCCTCTGTCTTCTTTCAGCTAGCCAATCTTTGATCCAAAGCTCGAAATCACCTTCAACCCCATACTTCCATATTTTCTGCAATGGCCTACCGTGGGGAACCTTATCAAACGCCTTACTGAAATCCATATACACCACATCCACTGCTTTACCCTCATCCACCTGTTTGGTCACTTTCTCGTGCTGACTATCGCTAATGAACTTAATCTTTTCAAGATGATTATAAATCCTGTCTCGTATAACCTTTTCCAACATTTTACCCACAACCGAAGTAAGGCTCACAGGTTTATAATTACCAGGGCTGTCTCTACTCTTCTTCTTGAACAAGGGGTCAACATTTGCTATCCTCCAGTCTTCCGGCACTATTCCTGTCGACAATGACGACATAAAGATCAAGGACAAAGGATCTTCAATCTACTCACTGGCTTCCCAGAGAATCCTAGGATAAATCCCATCTGGCCCAGGGGACTTATCTATTTTCACACTTTCCAAAATTGCTAACACCTCCTCCTTGTGAAACTCAATCCCATCTAGCCTCGTAGTCTGAATCTCAGTATTCTCCTCGACAACATTTTCTTTCTCTACTGTAAATACTGACGAAAAATATTCATTTCGCGCTTACCCTATCTCCTCTGATTCCACACACAACTTCCCACTACTATCCTTGATTGGCCCGAATCGAACTCTAGTCATTCTTTTATTCCTGATATACCTGCAGAAAGCCTTAGGGTTTTCCTTGATCCTATCCGCCAATGACTTCTCGTGTCCTCTCCTTGCTCTTCCTAGCTCTCCCTTTAGATGGAGGGAGTGGAGCGAGGGAGTGGAGGGAGCTTCCTCTCTATGTATAAACTGGACGGAGCACCCGCTCTATGTTTAAAGTGGAAGGAGCTCACTCTCGATGTATAAAGTGGACGGAGCTCACTCTCTATGTATCAAGTGGAGAGAGCTCCCTCTCTATGTATAATCTGTTCGGAGCTCACTCTCTATGTATAAAGTGGAGGGAGCTCCCTCTCTATGTATAAACTGTACGGAGCTCCCTCTCTGTGTATGAACTGGACGGCGCTCCCTCTCTATGTATAAACTGGACTGAGCTCCCTCTCTATGTATGAACTGGACGGCGCTCCCTCTCTTTGTATAAGCTGGACGGAGCTCCCTCTCTATTTATAAACTGGACAGTGCTCCCTCTCTTTGTATCCAATGGAAGGATAGACTGAGATAGTGTACAGAGGGAGATAGAGAGAGAAAAGTAGTGATACACTTGGAAAATGAATAACAGAGAGAAGAAATACGGTGTCAGAGAGTAGAAGAGAGGGGAAGAGAGAGATAGGCATTGGGAGAGATTACCAGTAAGAAATATTACCAGAGATTCCGCGTCTCTCCGTGCCTATCAGTCCTTTCGTATTTGCTAGCCTCTCCGTCTATTTTTCACCTCTACCCCGATGTTGCACTCTCCATGCCTCTCTCTCGATTGTCTGTATATACTGCAGTGAAGGATTACGTCAAATGATCATGTTTTCCATTTGCTTTTTCAATCTAACTGAACAATCTCTCTGTCTGTGAACAGAGGGACCTTGGAATGAATGTCCACTGATTCCTGAGTGCAACAGGACTGGTGGATAAGGTGGTTACGAAGGCTTACGGAATACTTTCCTTTATTGGCCGATGTATAGAATATAAGAGCTGAGAGGTTATGTTAGAACTGTATAAAACAGTAGTTAGACCACAGCTAGAGTACTGTGTACAGTTCTGGTGACCACATTACAGGAAGGATGTGATCACACTAGAGAGGGTACAGAGGCGATTTACAGAGGATGTTGTCAGGAATGGAGAATTTTAACGGTGAGGAAAGATTGGATAGGCTGGATTTAGCAGGGGCATAGATTACAGGATTTCCACACCAATATCATGAGGGTGTGATGGCTCCCATGGTGGAATCGCTTGCCGAAGGTTTGCAAAGGAGCATTTCCCTTCTGGATCATCAGAACCGGCCACCTGGGCCCCAACTTCATTTACATTTGTCTCTCTACCAATATTTCACTCTCTACTCCGACCTTTCCCTGTTTCTGTACACAGCACTGAAGGATTACATCAAATGAATATATCTTACATTCTCCCTTTAAATCCATTCCATCAATCTCAATCTCTACAACCTTGTCCCTCTCAACAGCCCTCTCTCTGTCTGCATATCTAACCCTCTCTCCCTCTGTCTCTCTCCCAGTGTCACAGATAGCAGGAGGGAGAGATATAGAGAGGAGGACAGAGACAGACACAGAGAACAACCCTGGCTTCTCCAATTTCCCAGAGATGAAATGAAGGGATAACTTCTGCACATCTACTCTGTCCTATCGAATACACTCAGAGATGGTAAACTCCGTTTAAGTATTCCCTGGAGTGTCCGATTAATCCGGGTCACTCACTGTGCCTGGCTCAGGCTCAAGACTCACCTGCCTCAGTTACTGAGACGCTCCTGTATCACTTGCCTTAATATAAGCGGATTCCGGATTTGGGAGCGGGACAGACACACAGAATTTGTACGACTGATCATGTGGAGGATAAGCATTAGTAATCCCTCAGACAATCAGAACAGACCAGCGAGACTCAGAAAAGGAAACTTCTGTTGAATTTGAGAGACTTGCATTGTGGAATGTTTTAGTATTTGCTGAGAATGTTGAGCCAGTGAAATTTTGCCCCTTTGGGATGAATAGATACTATATGACTTTATTACAACAGTAAGGTACCGTGTGTACTGTAAATATGGACTGAAATAACAATGTAACTGATCAATTTTCAGCTGAATACTATGACTACAGTTTGAGTCATAGAGTCATCGAGTTATACAGCACAGAAACAGGCCCTTCGGCCCATCGTGTCCGTGCCCACCATCAAGCACATACCTGTTCTAATCCCATTTTCCAACACTTGGCCCGTAGCCTTGTATGCTATGGCATTTCAAGTGCTCATCGAAATACTTCTTCAATGTTGTGAGGGTTCCCGCCTCTACGACCTCTTCAGGCAGAGCGTTCCAGATTCCAAGCACCCTCAGGGTGAAATAAATTGTCCTCAAATCCCCTTTAAACCTCCTGCCCCTTACCCTTAAATCTGTGCCCCCTGGTTGTTAACCCCTCCGCAAAGGGAAAAAGTTTCTTCCTATCTAACCTATCAATTCCCTCAAAATTTTGTAGACCTCAATCATGTCCCCCCTCAGCCTTCTCTGTTCGATGGAAAACAACCCCAGCCTATCCAGTCTCTCTTCATAGCTGAAATGCTCCAGCCCAGGCAACATCCTGGTGAATCTCCTCTGCACCCTCTCCAGTGCAATCACACCCTTCCTATTGTGTGGTGACGAGAACTGTACACAGTACTGCAGCTGTGGTCGAACTAGTGTTTGTACAGCTCCATCATAACCTCCCTGCTCTTATATTCTATTCCTCGGCTAATAAAGGAAAGTATCCCATATGCCTTCCTAACCACCTTATCTACCTGTGCTGCTGCCTTCAGTGATCTGTGGACAAGTACACCAAGGTCCCTCTGATACTCTGTACTTCCTATGGTCCTACCATCCATTATATATTCCCTTGCCTTGTTCGTCCTCCCAAAGTGCATCACCTCACACTTCTCAGGATTAAATTCCATTTGCCACTGCTCTGCCCATCTTACCTGCCCACCTGTATCATCCTGTAATCAGAGGCTTTCCACCTCACTATTTACGACACCACCAATTTTTGTGTCGTCTACAAACTTACTGATCATACATCCTAAATTCACATCTAAATAATTAATGTACACTACCAACAGCAAGGGCCCCAGCACTGATCCCTGAGTACACCACTGGTCAGTTATACCTGCTATCCTGTGAGAATGCACATAAGACACGATGGGATGAAGTCAAAGTGGACAGTGTTTTATTTGTGAGCTTGATCTTTGTGGGAGCACAAGTGTTAAGTCAGTTAAAAATATTAAATGGTCACTTCGCTTGTAGAAGTAAACACTCAACAGAAGTGGGTCTGGAATGACATATGTGCTGCATTCCTAAGACAAGATATTGACAGTAAATTACCAAAGGACTGGAATTACAAGAAGGCAAGAAATCAGGTATGGGTGAGGCTTGGAATGTGGAAGCAAATGCAATGTGTGTGTGTGGTGGTCCAGGCAGTATAGGAAAAGATATTGATCACACACAGTGATTGATCATGCAACGAAAGACCCGAACACTGAGCCCAGTGACATGGTGCACGAGTGGAGAGTGAGGGTAAGTCCTGGATATAAGGGGGTCCGTCCTTTATCTGTCACTGCAGTCCAGATAGCTGGGCCAGCTATTGGAAGACGATACCTCCTGAACGACTGATCATCGATCAGTGGGAACTTGGTGAGATTAAAGACACAGACCAGGTGAGAGTCTGTGAGGATCATTTGCAGCATTGATTTTTCCAGGAATATTCACTGGGATTTTAGTGTTATATCACTGGAATTCTATGTAACCTAAGCTACGTGTAATCTTTAATCTTGTCTTGCATGTGTAATGTTTAATTTCTGAAAGCCATACTGAGTAAAGCTTATGGTGCTCCACAAACTCAAGATTGTTGGTATTTATTACCTGAACGGCTCGAATCTGTAGTTAAGTTGGACAAGACCTGTGAATAATTGCTTTTAAGTTGTTTGTCCTACAGTACTAGTGCAAATCGATTTACAGCATCCCATCATATAATATACACTCCTGTCTATATTGTCTGAATACAGACATAAAATAGCCACAAATTTTGATATTCATTCAGGGGCAGACGGTTGAAGTGTCTATTTTGTCTGTGATTTAACTCGACAACGAATGATGACCAACATGGTGGGAGAGAGTGATAGACAGAGAGAGATGGACAGAAGTAGAGTAACAGAGAGATATAAACGGAGAGAAAACAGAGAGATAGTGAGGGATAGACACAGAAGCAGAGAGATAGAAAGTGCCAGGAGAACCTGAGACGCATTAGAAGCAGGGGGACGGGGAGACAGGCGGTGTGGAGACCCTGGGGTAACATTCCACAAAGACAGGGTAGATGCAGGTAAGATGTTTCTCCTGGTTTAGTAGTCTAGAACCAGGGGGCACAATTTCAAAATATGGGGGAAGTCACTTGGGGCAGAGATGAGGAGAAATGTCGTTACACAGGAGGGTTGGGAATCTTAGGAATTCTCTACCCAGGAGGGCTGTGGAACCTCAGTCATTGAGTATGTTTAAAGCAGAGATTGACAGATTTCTAAATACCAATGACACAAAGGGATATGAGGATAGTGTTGCAAAAAGGCATTGAAGTGGATGATCAGCCATGATCGTATTGAATGGCGGAGCAGGCTTGATGGGCTGAATGGCCTACTCCTGTTCCGATCTTCCCAAGCTGCTGAAATAGTTTCTCCCAAACTACTCCATCAGTTCCCCTTAAGATCTCAACAACTTAGATCAAATCACCTTGATCCTCCTAAATTCCAGGGAATAAAACCCTAGTTTGTGTAATATCACCTCGTAATTCAACCCTTGGAGTCCAGTTATCATTCTGGTAAATCTACGCTGCACTCAAATGGACACAGACCTCCCAAGTCTCTTTGGAACTCCAATGTTTCTAGTTTTTCACCATTTATAATGTACTCCGTTCTAGTCCTTTTTATTGACATTGAACTCTCTCGACCACAGTTTTATCCATTCACTTCAGATATTAATAACTTTTTGTAATGTTATGCTTCCAGCTACACTGCTTACAATGATTCCTATTTTTGCGTCATTGGCAAACTGTTGCATTCTCCCACATCATCTTAAATCGTTAATAAATAGAGCAAAACTGAGACACACATGGGCTTTGCATTGGTAGACAGGAGCAAATCATTCCATCCTGGAGGTTTTTTAATTCCAGATTAATGTTTTTTTTTAGAAAAAACAGAATTCAAATGCACAACAGCCCAGTGTGGGTTTTGAACTCCTGCTTTTTAATCATCAGCTCAGGCTTTCAAATTAAAACCCATAAAAAGGAGATTCATTTTCCGACTGCTCTTATCTGACTGAACAAAGAACTATACAGCACAGGATCAGGCTATTCGACCCTCCAAGCCTGCGCTGATCTTGATACCTGCCTAAACTAACAGCTTCTGCACTTCCGGGGTCCATATCACTCTATTTCCTTCCTATTCATATATTTGTCAAGATGTCTCTTAAACGTCGCTATCGTATCTGCTTCCACCACCTCCACCGGCAGCAAGTTCCAGGCACTCACCACCCTCTGTGTAAAAAACTTGCCCCGTACATCCCCTCTAAACTTTGCCCCTCGCTCCTTAAACCTATGTCCCCAAGTAACTGACTCTTCCACCCGGGGAAAAAGCTTCTGACTATCCAATCTGTCCATGCCGCTCATACCTTTGTAAATCTCGATCATGTCGCCCCTCCACCTCCGTCGTTCCAGTGAAAACAATCCGAGCTTTTCCAACCTCTCCTCATAGCTAACGCCCTCCAGACCAGGCAACATCCTGGTAAACCTCCTCTGTACCCTCTCCAAAGCCTCCACGTCCTTCTGGTAGTGTGGTGACCTGAATTGCACGCAATATTCTAAGTGTGGCCTAACTAAGGTTCTGTACAGCTGCAACACGACTTGCCAATTTTTATACTCTATGCCCCGACCAATGAAGGCAAGCATGCCGTATGCCTTTTTGATTACCTTATGCACCTGCGTTGCCACTTTCAGTGACCTGTGGACCTGTACGCCCAGATCTCTCTGCCTGTCAATACTCCTAAGGGTTCTGCCATTTACTGTATACCTCCCACCTGCATTAGTCCTTCCAAAATGCATTATCTCACATTTGTCCGGATTAAACTCCATCAACCATTTCTCGGCCCAAATCTCCAACCGATCTATATCCTGCTGTATCCTTTGACAATCCTCATTATCATCCGCAACTCCACCAACCTTTGTGTCGTCCGCAAACTTACTAATCAGACCAGCTACATTTTCCTCCAAATCATGTATATATACTACACGCAGCAAAGGTCCCAGCACTGATCCCTGCGGAACACCACTAGTCACATCCCTCCATTCAGGAAAATACCCATCCACTGTTACCCTCTGTCTTCTGTGACTGAGCCAGTTCTGTATCCATCTTGCCAGCTCACCATTGATCCCGTGTGACTTCACCTTTTGCACCAGTCTGCCATGCGGGACCTTGTCAAAGACTTTACTAAAGTCCATATAGACAACATACACTGTCCTTCCCTCATCAATTATCTTGATCACTTCCTCAAAAACCTCAATGAAATTAGTAAGACACGACCTCCCCTTCACAAAACCATGCAGTCCCTCGCTAATAAACTCGTTTCTTTCCAAATGGGACTAAATTCTGTCCTGAAGAATCCTCTCTAATAGTTTCCCTACCACTGACGTAAGGCTCACCGGCCTATAATTTCCTGGATTATCCTTGCCACCCTTCTTAAACAAAGGAACAACATTGGCTATCTCCAGTCCTCTGGGACCTCACCTGTCGCCAATGAGGATGCAAGGATTTCTGTCAAGGCCCCAGCAATTTCTTCCCTTGCCTCCGTCAGTTTTCTCGGGAAGATCCCATCAGGCCGTGGGGACCTATCTACCTTAATGCTTTGCTAGACACCCAACACATCCTCCTTTTTGATAATGAGATGACTGAGACTATCTGCACTCCCTTCCCTTGGTTCATCATCCACCAAGTCCATTTCCTTGGTGAATACGGATGCAAAGTAATCATTTAGCACCTCACCCATTTCCTCTGGCTCCACGCAGAGATTCCCATCTCTGTCCTTGAGTTGGCCAACCCTTTCCCTGGTTACCTTCTTGTTCTTTATATATGTATAAAAAGCCTTGGGATTTTCCTTAATCCTGTTTGCCAATGACTTTTCGTGACCCCTTTTAGCCCTCCTAACTCCTTGCTTAAGTTCCTTCCTACTGTCTTTATATTCCTCAAGTACTTCATCGGCTCCTAGCCTTCCAGCCCTGACAAATGCTTCCTTTTTCTTTTTGACTCGGCTCACAATATCCCGTGTTATTCAAGCTTCTTGAAACTTGCCAAACTTGTCTTTCTTCCTCACAGGATTTATCCTCAAACAGCCGCCCCCAATCTAAATTCTTCAGTTCCTGCCGAATATTGTTATAATTAGCCTTCCCCCAATTTAGCACCTTCACCCGAGGACTACTCTTATCCTTCTCCACAAGTACCTTAAACCTTATGGAATTATGGTCACTGCTCCCCAAAAACTCCCCCACTGAAACTTCGACCACCTGGCCGGGCTCATTCCCCAATACCAGGTCCAGAATGGCCCCATCCCGAGCTGGACTATCTACATAATGTTTCAAGAAGCCCTCCTGGATGCTCCACACAAATTCTGCCCCAAAAAGCCCCTAGCACTAAGTGAGTCCCAGTCAATATTGGGGAAGTTAAAATCACCCACCACCACAACCCTGTTACCTTTACATCTATCCAAAATCTGTCTGCATATCAGCTCCTCTACCTCCTGCTGGCTGTTGGGAGGACTGTAGTAAACCCCCAACATCGTGACTGCACCCTTCCTATTCCTGAGCTCCACCCATATTGCCTCGCTGCATGACGCCTCCGAGGTGTCCTCCCGCAGTACAGCTGTGATATTCTCCTTAACCAGTAATGCAACTCCCCCACCCCTTTTATATCCCCCTCCATCCCGCCTGAAGCTTCTAAAGCCAGGAACATTTAACTGTCAATCCTCCCCTTCCCTCAACCAACTCTCTGTAATAGCAACAACATCATATTTCCAAGTACTAATCCAAGCTCTCAGTTTATCTGCCTTACCTGTTATATTTCTCACATTGAAACAAACGCACTTCAGACCACCAGTCCTGCTGTGCTCAGCAACATCTCCCTGCCTGCTCTTCCGCTTAGTCCTTCTGGCCTTATTTACTGTGTCCTCCTCATTTATTTCACTAGCTGTCCTACTGCTCTGGTTCCCACCCCCTGCCACACCAGTTTAAACCTCCCGAGTGACGCTAGCAAACCTTGCAGCCAGGATATTTGCGCCCCTCCAGTTTAGATGCAACCCGTCCTTCTTGTACAGGTCCCATCTGTCCCTGAAGAGAGCCCAATGGTCCAGATATCTGAAATCCTCCATTCTACACCATGAGCTCAACCATCGTGGAAGCAGAAGACCCTGCGTGAGCGACGCGGTGACGACATAGAAGAGGGAGAGAACGGAACGCCCGGCCAGCGTTAACTCTCCCTTTTTCGGGTAATATCCTTTGTATTCTGTGACTAAGACAGGGAAAGGTCAGAGGAACCTAGTGGGTGTGCTTATGAATTCTAGCTAGTTTTGTTATTAACTGTATAACTCAGGGGAGTCGGATGTTTTTGTCTAACTAGGTGTATAAGCCTTATTTTTACATTGCACAACAAGGTGAATAAAGTAAATTGATAGTTAAAGAAAGGACTGAGTTCCCCCTCTTTGTACTAAGCCAGTAACTGTAGCTGTGGACGAAGGGGAGTTGACTCCACTCCATGGTTAACAGATGATATTCTGTTCACAGGAGGGGTATTAGAGGGAGGTCTGTTCACGGGAGGGGTATTAGATGATATTCTATTCACAGGAGGGGTATTAGCGGGGGGTCTGTTCACAGGAGGAGTATTAGATGGGGGACTGTTTGCAGAAGGGGTATTAGAGGGAGGTCTGTTCACAGGAGGCGTATTAGATTGGATTCTGTTCACAGGAGGGGTATAAGATGGGGGTCTGTTCACCACAGGAGGGGTATAAGATGGGTGTCTGTTCAAAGGAGAGGCAGAACAAAGAACAAAGAACAAAAGAACAAAGAAAATTACAGCACAGGAACAGGCCCTTCGGCCCTCCAAGCCTACGCCGATCCAAATCCTCCATCTAAACCTGTCGCCTATTTTCTAAGGGTCTGTATCTCTTTACTTCCTGCCCATTCATGTATCTGTCTCGATACATCTTAAAAGACGCTTTGGTGCCCGCGTCTACCACCTCCGCTGGCAATGCGTTCCATGCAGCCACCACCCTCTGCGTAAAGAACTTTCCACGCATATCCCCCTAAACTTTTCCCCTTTCACTTTGAACTCGTGTCCCCTTGTAATTGAATCCCCCACTCTGGGAAAAAGCTTCTTGCTATCCACCCTGTCTATACCTCTCATGATTCTGTACACCTCAATCAGGTCCCCCCTCAACCTTCGTCTTTCTAATGAAAATAATCCTAATCTACTCAACCAGTCTTCATAGCTAGCGCCCTCCAT
The DNA here is from genome assembly GCF_036365525.1 of Heterodontus francisci. NCBI lineage: Eukaryota > Metazoa > Chordata > Chondrichthyes > Heterodontiformes > Heterodontidae > Heterodontus > Heterodontus francisci. The sequence goes on along the minus strand of NW_027140454.1, from coordinate 866,462 downwards.
ACCAGGCAACATCCTGGTGAACCTCCTCTGCACCCTCTCCAAAGCATCCACATCCTTTTGGTAATGTGGCGACCAGAACTGCACGCAGTATTCCAAATGTGGCCGAACTAAAGTCCTATACAACTGTCACATGACCTGCCAACTCTTGTACTCAATACCCCGTCCGATGAAGGAAAGCATGCCGTATGCCTTCTTGACCACTCTATTGACCTGCGTTGCCACCTTCAGGGAACAATGGACCTGAACACACAAATCTCTCTGTACATCGATTTTCCCCAGGACTTTTCCATTTACTGTATAGTTCACTCTTGAATTGGATCTTCCAAAATGCATCACCTCGCATTTGCCCTGATTGAACTGCATCTGCCATTTCTCTGCCCAACTCTCCAGTCTATCTATATTCTGCTGTATTCTCTGACAGTCCCCTTCAGTATCTGCTACTCCACCAATCTTCGTGTCGTCTGCAAACTTTCTAATCAGACCAGCTATACTTTCCTCCAAATCATTGATGTATATCACAAACAACACTTCTGCAAGCACGGATCCCTGTGGAATACCACTGGTCACACGTCTCCATTTTGAGAAACCCCCTTCCACTGCTACTCTCTGTCTCCTGTTGCCCAGCCAATTCTTTATCCATCTAGCTAGTACACCCTGGACCCCATGCGACTTCACTTTCTCCATCAGCCTACCATGGTGAACCTTATCAAACGCCTTACTGAAGTCCATGTATATGACATCTACAGCCCTTCCCTCATCAATCAACTTTGTCACTTCCTCAAAGAATTCTATTAAGCCGGTAAGACATGACCTTCCCTGCACAAAAGCATGTTGCCTATCACTGATAAGCCCATTTTCTTCCAAATGGGAAGATATCCTATCCCTCAGTATCTTCTCCAGCAGCTTCCCTACCACTGACGTCAGGCTCACCGGTCCATAATTACCTGGATTTTCCCTGCTACCCTTCGTAATCAAGGGGACAACATTAGCAATTCTCCAGTCCTCCGGGACCTCACCCGTGTGTAAGGATGTTGCAAAGAAAATTGTAGTCTGTTCACAGGAGGGCTGTTAGAGGGAAGTCTGCTCACAGGAGCGGTGTTCGATGGGATTCTGCTCACAGGAGCGGTGTTAGATGGGATTCTGTTCACAGGAGCGGTGTTAGATGGGATTCTGTTCACAGGATGGTTATTCGATGGGAGTCAGTTCACAGTAGGGGTATTAGATGGGAGTCTGTTCACAGGACGGTTATTAGATGGGAGTCAGTTCACAGGAGGGTATGTAGATGGGAGGCTGTTCACAGGAGGTGTATTAGATGGGAGTCTGTTCACAGGAGGGTATTAGAGGAGAGTCTGTTCACAGGAGGGGCATTAGATGGGAGTCTGTTCACAGGAGGGGTATAAGATGGGGGTCTGTTCACAGGAGGGGTATAAGGTGGGGGTCTGTTCACAGGAGAGGTAGAAGATTGGAGTCTGTTCACAGGAGGGCTATTAGAGAGAAGTCTGTTCACAGGAGGGGTATTAGAGGGCAGTCTTCTCACATGAGCGGTGTTAGATGGGATTCTCTTCACAGGAGGGGTATTAGAAGGGGGTCTGTTCACAGGAGGGGTATTAGGGAGGAGTCCGTTCACAGGAGGGGTATTAGAGGCGCCTCTGTTCACAGGAGGTGCTGTAGATGGGAGTCTGTTCACAGGAGTGATATTAGATGGGGGCCTGTTCGCAGGAGTGGTTTTGGAGGGAAGTCTGTTCGCAGTAGGGGTATTAGATGGGGTCTGGTAGCAGGAGGGTTATTAGAGGGAACTCTGCTCACAGGTGTATTAGATGGGAGCCTGATCACAGGAGGGGTATTAGATGGGGCTCTGTTCGCAGGAGGGGTAGTAAATGGAAGTCAGTTCACATGAGTGGTATTAGATGGGAGTCAGTTCACAGGAGTGGTATTAGATGGGGGTCTGTTCACAGGAGGGTTATTAGATTGGAGTCAGTTCACAGGAGGGGTATTAGATGGGAGTCTGTTCACAGGAGTGGTATTAGATGGGGGTCTGCTCACAGGAGGGTTATTAGATGGGAGTCAGTTCACAGCTGGGGTATTAGATGGGAGACAGTTCACAGGAGGGGTATTAGACGGGGGGGTCTGTTCGCAGGAGGGGTATTAGATGGGAGTCAGTTCACAGCAGGGGTATTAGATGGGAGACAGTTCACAGGAGGGGTATTAGATGGGGCTCTGTTCGCAGGAGGAGTATTAGATGGGGATCTTTTCGCAGGGGGGTATTAGATGGGGGTCTGTTCGCAGGAGGGGTATTAGATGGGGAGGGGCCTGTTGCAGGGAGGCATGTGCACGGCGGGGGAAATATTGCAGTGTAAATTAATTGCAGGGGCAGCTTTTCAGGGGGTGGAAGTGGAATTTGCATAAGGAAATAATTGGTTGCGGTGGTTTAGCGGGGGGGATATTTTTCGGAGGGGAGGGAAATATTTACCGTGGTGGGGAGACAAAGAAAGCAGAGAAAGTGAAAGAGAGAGACAGAGAAAGTCGGAAAGGGGCAGCAAAGAGAGAGATCAGAGGGAAAGAGAGAGAGAGGGACAAAGTTGCAAAGCGGCAAAAAAGAGAGAGAAAGCAGACAAAAAGAGAGAGAGTGATAGAGAGAGAAAGCAGAGAAAGAGAGGGAGAGAGAGACAGTCGGAAAGGGGCAGAAAAGAGAGAGAAAGTCGGAAAGGAGCAAAAGAGAGAGAGAGAAAGTCGGGAAAGGGAGAGAGAGGGCGAAATTTGAAAAGCGGCAAAGAAGGAGTGAGAAAGCAGAGAGAGAGAGAGAAAATAGAGAAAGTGAAAGAAAAAGGGAAAGTCGGAAAGGGGCAAAGCAAAAGAGAGAAAGCAGAGAAAGGGAGAGAAGGAGAGAAAGCAGAGAAAGAGGGAGAGAAAGCAGAGAAAGAGGGAGAGAAAGCAGAGAAAGAGAGAGAAAGTGGGAAAGAGGCAAAGGAAGAGAGAGGGAGAGCAATAGAGAGAGAAACACAATGACTCAGAGAGACAGAGACTGAAGGGAAGAGACTGCGATTGAGGGAGAGAGAGATAATAAAGATGTGATACTCACCATCCCACAACGTCTGTGGTCCATTGTTTCACTCTAACTCCTTCCCTCCATCAGCTTGTCCATGGGGAAAAGATCCTGGACAGAAGCATTGGGGTGGGAATTGGAGTAAAGGGTCAGGACTGGGACAGAGAGAGGAATTCAGACTGGACTCTCTCTCACACACACAGTGCAATCAATTCCAATTCACCTGGGCACAGAGACTGAGACACAGAAACTCACCTTCAAAAACCAGCCGCATGGAAAGAAAGAATGGAGGCTGATGTTGTCCTAATGTATCCCAGAACCTGTCACTCAAAACAGACAGTCCACCCAAAATACAGCTCATCCAACCAGCTCTCAGTTTCTTCCATCTGGACACTCCCTCCCAGGTATGGGACATTCCAAGGTGAGTCTCTGTGTAAACAGGGAATGGGGGAGAGAGGGATATTCCAGCCATATCCCAAATGGACCATTCCAGACAGAAACCTGTCTGTCTCTCTCTCGCTCCCTCCTCCAAAAACCTCATCAACAGTGCAGAAAAGCTGCTGCAATTTAAAACACGGAGAGGCCTGTTTGGATAATGGGCATTTAACACTCATTGCTCGAAATGTCTTTCACTATTCACCTCCAGTTCACAGAAAGTTCAGAAAATTACTGACAATGTCTCCCTGCAGTTACCTTGAAATTCTGGCAAAGAGTTTTTGCTGGAGATGCCTGTTTGACTGCAGTATAAACAGGCAGTTTTTATTCGGATTGTCAATTCCACTGTGTGACAAAGCCTGAAACTGGAGCCAAGTTAATGATGCAGCCAATGATTCTTTGTACTTTATTTAAGGCTGCTGTATTTATGTATGACCCTTTAGTAATTGGAAAACAAATCTTTCTTGACATTTACCACTTTAATGTTACAAGGGTTTACAAACTGGGAAATGGCCATTTAACACAAATTGTATGAAATAGCTTCCACTTTTCAACTCCAGTTTATATAAAGCTCAGTGATAAAGACCTCCACATTCTGACAAAGTGTTTTTACTGCTGCAATAAAGTGTCACTTGTTTCCCTTTGCTTCCTGACTGTTTCTGTCCGATGCGTTCCTGGGGGATTCAGAGGGATTTTTGTTCATCGCTTGTCCAAATTAAGAAGGTTCCAGATCCTCTGCAGCAGCTGTCCTGGAGAAATTGATTGCAGTCAAAGTCTTTCCCTCAGTTTGGAGTCTTGAGGAGAGACTGTTTACACTAGCAGAGCAAAAAAAAAAAAGGACTCGGTTGTGTGTCGGTAAGGTAAGGCTTTTTCTATTTCTCTTCTTGTTTTATCGTGTGATTGGTTAAAAACTTGGGAATTTAGAATAGTGGGAATGGAGGTTAAGGCAGTTGAATGTTCCTCCTGCAGAATGAGCCACATTGAGCCAAGGGTGTCCCTGCTGACTGCATCTGCGGGAAGTGCACCCAGCTCCAGCTCCTCGAGGACCGCGTTAGGGAACTGGAGCTGGAGCTGGAGGGACTTCGGATCATTGGGGAGGCGGAGGGGATTATTGAGAGGAGTTATCGGGAGGCAGTCACACCTCAGGTAAAAGAAGAAGGTAGATGGGTTACCGTCAGGGGAAGGAGAGGGAACCAGCAGGCAGTGCAGGGATCCCCTGTGACCGTTTCCCTCAACAACAGGTATACCGTTTTGGATACTGTTGGGGGAGACGACTTACCAGGGGTAGGCAATGGGGTGCAGGTCTCTGGCGCAGAGTCTGTCCCTGTTGCTCAGAAGGGAGGGGGTAAGAGGAGCAGAGCATTAGTAATTGGGGACTCCATAGTTAGGGGAACAGATAGGAGGTTTTGTGGGAACGAGAGAGACTCACGGTTGGTGTGTTGCCTCCCAGGTGCCAGGGTACGTGATGTCTCGGATCGTGTTTTTGGGATCCTCAAGGGGGAGGGGGAGCAGCCCCAAGTCGTGGTACACATAGGCACCAACGACATAGGTAGGAAGACAGATGGGGATTTACGGCAGACATTCAGGGAGCTAGGGTGGAAGCTTCGAGCGAGAACAAACAGAGTTGTTATCTCTGGGTTGTTGCCCGTGCCACGTGCTAGCGAAGTGAGGAATAGGGAGAGAGAGGAGTTGAACACGTGGCTGCAGGGATGGTGTCGGAGGGAGGGTTTTGGTTTCCTGGATAATTGGGGCTCTTTCTGGGGTCGGTGGGACCTCTACAAACAGGATGGTCTTCACCTGAACCAGAGGGGTACCAATATCCCGGGGGGGAGATTTGCTAGTGCTCTTCGGGGAGGGGTTTAAACTAATTCAGCAGGGGAATGGGAACCTAAATTGTAGATCCAGTGTACAGGATGTTGAGAGTAGTGAGGTCAGGGATAAGGTTATAAGGACACAAGAGGGCACTGACAAGCAAGAGCCTGGTTTAAAATGTGTCTACTTCAACGCCAGGAGCATCCGGAATAAGGTGGGTGAGCTTGCAGCATGGATTGGTACCTCGGAACTCGATGTTGTGGCCATTTCAGAGACATGGGTAGAGCAGGGACAGGAATGGATGTTGCGGGTTCCGGGATTTAGATGTTTCACGAAGAACAGAGAAGATGGTAAAAGGGGGGGGGGGTGTGGCATTGTTAATCAAGGAAAGTATTACAGCGGCAGAAAGGACGTTTGAGGACTCGTCTACTGAGGTGGTCTGGGCCGAGGTTAGAAACAGGAGAGGAGAGGTCACCCTGTTGGGAGTTTTCTCTCGACCTCCAAATAGTTCCAGAGATGGAGAGGAAAGGATAGCAAAGATGATTCTTGACAGGAGCGAGAGTAACAGGGTAGTGGTTATGGAGGACTTTAACTTTCCAAATATTGACTGGAAATACTATAGTTCGAGTACTTTAGATGGGTCTGTTTTTGTCCAGTGTGTGCAGGAGGGTTTTCTGACACAGTATGTAGACAGGCCAACCAGGGGCGATGCCACATTGGATTTGGTACTGGGTAATGAATCCGGCCAGGTGTTAGATTTTGAAGTTGATGAGCCCTTTGGTGATAGTGATCACAATTCGGTTAGGTTCACCTTAGCGATGCGCAGGGACAGGCATATCCAGCAGCGCAAGAATTATAGCTGGGGGAAAGGAAATTATGATGCGATTAGGCAAGATTTAGGATGCGTAGGATGGGAAGGAAACTGCAGGGGATGGGCACAATCGAAATGTGGAGCTCATTCAAGGAACAGCTACTGCGTGTCCTTGATAAGTATGTAACTGTCAGGCAGGGAGGAAGTTGTCGAGCGAGGGAGCCGAGGTTTACTAAAGAAGTTGAAGAGCTTGTCAAGAGGAAGAAGAAGGCTTATGTTAGGATGAGCCGTGAAGGCTCAGTTAGGACGCTTGAGAGTTACAAGCTAGCCAGGAAGGATTCAAAGGGAGAGATAAGAAGAGCAAGGAGAGGACACGATAATTCATTGGCGGATAGGATCAAAGAAAACCCTAAGGCTTTCTATAAATATATCAGGAATAAAAGAATGACTGGAGATAGGTTAGGGCCAATCAAGGATAGTAGTGGGAAGTTGTGTGTGGAATCGGAGGAGATAGGGGAAGTGTTAAATGAATATTTTTCGTCAGTATTTACAGCGGAGAAAGAAAATGTTGTCGAGGAGAATACTGAGATATAGACTACTAGGCTAGATGGGATTGAGGTTCACAAGGAGGAGGTGTTAGCAATTTTGGAAAGTGTGAAAATAGATAAGTTCCCTGGGCCAGATGGGATTTATCCTAGGATTCTCTGGGAAGCCAGGGAGGAGTTTGCAGAGCCTTTGTCCATGATATTTTTGTCGTCATTGTCGACAGGAATAGTGCCGGAAGACTGGAGGATAGCAAATGTTGTCCCCTTGTTCAAGAAGGGGAGTAGAGACAGCCCTGGTAATTATAGACCTGTGAGCCTTACTTTGGTTGTGGGTAAAATGTTGGAAAAGTTTATAAGAGATAGGGTTTATAATCATCTTGAAAAGAATAAGTTCATTAGAGATAGTCAGCACGGTTTTGTGAAGGGTATGTCGTGCCTCACAAACCTTATTGAGTTTTTTGACAAGGTGACCAAACAGGTGGATGAGGGTAAAGCCGTGAATGTGGTCTATATGGATTTCAGTAAGGAGTTTGATAAAGCTCCCCACGGTAGGCTATTGCAGAAAATACAGAAGTGTGGGATTGAAGGTGAATTCGTGCTTTGGATCAGAAATTGGCTAGCTGAAAGAAGACAGAGGGTGGTGGTTGATGGTAAATGTTCATCCTGGAGTATAGTTTCTAGTGGTGTACCGCAAGGATCTGTTTTGGGGCCACTGCTGTTTGTCATTTTTATAAATGACCTGGATGAGGGTGTAGAAGGGTGGGTTAGTAAATTTGCAGATGACACTAAGGTCGGTGGAGTTGTGGATAGTGCCGAAGGATGTTGTAGGTTACAGAGGGACATAGATAGGCTGCAGAGCTGGGCTGAGAGATGGCAAATGTAGTTTAATGCGGAAAAGTGTGAGGTGATTCACTTCGGAAGGAGTAACAGGATTGCAGAATACTGGGCTAATGGGAAGATTCTTGGTAGTGTCGATGAGCAGAGAGATCTTGGTGTCCAGGTACATAAATCCCTGAAAGTTGCCACCCAGGTAAATAGAGCTGTTAAGAAGGCATATGGTGTGTTAGCTTTTATTAGTTGGCGGATCGAGTTTAGGAGCCACGAGGTCATGCTGCAGCTATACAGAACTCTGGTGCGGCCGCACCTTGAGTATTGCGTGCAGTTCTGGTCACCGCATTACAGGAAGGATGTGGCAGCTTTTGAAAAGGTGCAGAGGAGATTTACTAGGATGTTGCCTGGTATGGAGGGAAGGTCTTACGAGGAAAGGCTGAGGAAATTGAGGTTGTTTTCGTTGGAGAGTAGGAGGAGAAGAGGTGACTTAATAGAGACATATAAGATAATCAGAGGGTTGGACAGGGTGGATAGTGAGAGCCTTTTTCCTTGGATGGTGATGGCAAACACGAGGGGACATAGCTTTAAGTTGAGGGGTGATAGATATGGGACAGATGTCGGAGGTAGTACCTTTACACAGAGAGTAGTAGGGGCGTGGAACGCCCTGCCTGCAACAGTAGTAGACTCGCCAACTTTAAGGGCATTTAAGTGGTCATTTGATAGACAAACGGATGAAAATGGTATAGTGTACGTCAGATGGTTTCACAGGTCGGCGCAACATCGAGGGCTGAAGGGCCTGTACTGCGCTGCAATGTTCTAATGTTCTATGTTCTTTGCATTCGAAGTAGTTCAAAGAAGGTTCACTGGGCTGATTCCTGGGATGAAGGGGTTATCTTACTAGGAAAGGTTGAACAGGTTGGGTCTATACCCACTGGAGTTTCGAAGAATGAGAGGTGATCTGAGTGAAACATCTCAGGTCCCGAGGGGACTGGACAGGGTGGCTGCTGAGAGAATGTTTCCCCTTGTTGGGGAGACTAGAACTAGGGGACACAGTTTAGAAATTAGGGACGTCCCATTTAAAAATGAGCTGAGGAGAAATGTTTTTCTCTCAGAGGGGGGTCAGTCTGTGGATTTCTCTTCCCCAGAGAGCAGTGGAGGGTGGATCATAGAATATATTCAAGGCTGAGTTCGATAGATCTTTTACCAGTTAGGGAGTCAAGGGTTTTGGGACACAGACAGGAAAGTGGTGTTGAGTTCACAATCAGATCAGCCATTGAACGGCAGAGCAGACACGAGGGGCCGAATAGCCTACTCCTGCTCCTAATTCGTTTGTTCTTGTGTGTTCCATTTCACCAGACTGCCTCTATCCTCCTGAAGCCAGCTACTAGTCCCTTCCCTTTTATTACATTGCAGATGACTCAAACATTGGCAACATTGAAGTTATGCCCTGTAAACACAAGTCCAAGTCATTAGTATATATCAAAAAGAGCAGTGGTCCTAATATAAACCTCCACTGTATGCCTCCCTCCAGTCTGAAACAACCATTGTCCACTCTCTCAGCCAATGTCGTATCCACTCAGCCAATGTCCTTTTCATCCCTGGAGCACCAATATTGCTAACTGGTCAATTAGGAGACAGCATTAAGTCGTCCCCATGAGGACCCTGGTCCCAGACCTCTCTCTTTCCACTGTCCCATCCAACAGTCCCAGGACAGGAACAGCATGGATTAGATACAGAGTGAATCTCACTCTACACTGTCCGAAACAGAGAGAGAGAGAGAGAGAGATTGAAAGAAATAGAGGGAGACACAGACAGACAGGGTGACTGAGAGTGAAAGAAGGATATTTAACATCTGACATAGGAAGATGAAGAGGCAATTTAACCCCTTGACCCTGTTCCAGAATTCAATGAGATCAGGGCTAAACTGTGATCCAGCTAACACCACATCTTCCACCTTTGCCCTTTATCTCTTCATCCCGCTGGTTAAAAAAATCTATCTTTCTCATATTTAAAAATTTACAAGGGTCTCAGCATGAATTGCTGTTTGTGGAAGAGAGTTCCAAACTGAAACCACACCTGGTGTGTTGAAGTGTTTCTTCATTTCACTCCTGAAAGCTTTTGAAACTAAGTTTAGATTTTTAGACTATGCCCACAAGTTCCTGACTGCGCAGCCAGTGGGAATAGTTACTCTCTGTCTACCCGATCAGTTTCGCTTATTATCTTGAAAACATTCATCTAATCACCCCATAACCTTCTAAATTCCAGGGATACAGAGTAAATCTCCAGCTACACTGTCCCATTAAACATTCCCAAGCGAGGCACAATGCTGGGTTTGACACAGAGTAAATTTCCCTCTACACTGTCCCATCACCCACTCTCAGGGCAGGAACATCATGGGTTGGATACAAAGTGAATCTCACTCTACATTGTTCGATAGAGACAGAGAGAGAGACAGAAGGAGAGAAACAGAGAGACATAGACTGACAGGGTGACTGACAGAGAAAGAAGGATATTTAACAGGGGATATTGAAAGAGGAGGATGCAATTTAACCCCACAACTCTGTTCCTGCATTCAATGAGATCATGGCTGATCTGTGATCAGTCTTCGACCATATGTCCTGCCTTTGCCCCTTATCGCTTAATACCTTTGGTTAACAAGATTCTATCAATCACTGGTTTAAAAATTAACAAATAAGCCAGCATGAGATATCCACAACCAATATCATGAGGGTTTGATGGTTCCCACAGTGGAATAGTTGGCTGAATATTTAAAATGGAGGCTATTCCTTATGGATCATCAAAAGTGTCTGCCTGGGCCCCAACTTCATCTGCATTCCTCCCTCTCCCGATGTTTTTTTCTCTCCATGCCTATCTCAAATATGCTTGTGTGCACAGCAGAGAAGGATTAAATCAAGTTAATGTATCTTACATTATCCTCTTCATCCAACTCAACAATCTCTTTCTCTCTCCAAGTTTGTCCCTCTCTGCAGCCCTCTCTATGCCTTCATATCTAAACCTCCGTCCCTCTGTCTCTCTCCTGGTGTCAGTGATAGCAGAGAGAGAGAGACAGAGATCGAAGGAGAGGGAGGGAGTGACAGAGAGGGAAAGACAGATGGAGAGACAGAGAGAGAGACTGAGACAGAGAGAGAAGGAGAGAGAGGGAGAGACAGGGAGGGAAAGACAGATGGAGAGACTGAGAGAGAGACTGAGATAGGAGAGAGAGGGAGAGACAGAGAGGGAAAGACAGATGGAGGGACAGAGAGAGACAGAGAGAGGAGTGAGAGGGAGTGTCAGGGAGGGAAAGACAGATGGAGGGATAGAGTGAGAGACAGGGAGAGAAGGAGACAGATGGAGTGACAGGGAGGGAAGGACAGATGTAAGGACAGAGTGAGAGACAGAGAGCGAAGGAGACAGATGGAGTGACAGGGAGGGAAGGACAGATGGAAGGATAAAGGGATACAGAGAGCGAGACAGTGATACAAGGACAGAGAGGGAGTGTCAGGGAGGGAAAGACAGATGGAGAGACAGAGAGAGAGAGAAGCAGAGATGGAAGGAGTGAGATGGAGTGACAAGGAGGGAAAGACAGATGGAATGACAGAGAGAGAGAGACTGAGAGAGAAGGAGAGAGAGGGAGCGTCAGGGATCAAAAGACAGATGGAGGGACAGAGTGAGAGACAGAGAGAGAAGGAGAGAGAGGGAGTGACAGGGAGGGAAAGACAGATCGAGGAACAGAGTGAGAGACAGAGAGAGAAGGAGAGAGATGGCGTGACGGAGGGAAGGACAGATGGAGGGATAGAGAGAGAAACAGAGAGAGAAGGACAGAGAGGGAGTGACAGAGAGGGAAAGACAGATGGAGAGACAGAGACAGAGAGGCAGAGGTGGAAGGAGAGAGAGGGAGTGACAGGGAGGGAAAGACAGATCGAGGGACAGAGTGAGAGACAGAGAGAGAAGAAGAGAGATGGAGTGACGGAGGGAAGGACAGATGGAGGGATAGAGAGAGAAACAGAGAGAGACACAGAGACAGAAGGAGAGAGAGGGAGTGTCAGGGAGGGAAAGACTGATGGAGGGACAGAGAGAGAAACAGAGAGAGAAGGACAGAGAGGGAGTGGCAGGGAGGGAAAGACAGATGGAGAGAGAGAGAGAGAGGCAGAGATGGAAGGAGAGAGAGGGAGAAACAGAGAGGGAAAGACAGATGGAGGGACAGAGAGAGAGACAGAGATAGAAGGAGAGAGAGGGAGAGACAGAGAAGGAAAGACAGTTGTAGGGATAGAGAGAGAGACAGAGATAGAAGGAGAGAGAGGGAGTGTCAGGGAGGGAAAGACAGATGGAGGGACAGAGAGAGAGAGAGACAGAGAGAGAAGAAGAGAGAGGGAGTGTCAGAGAGGGAAAGACAAAGTGAGAAGGAGAGAGAGGGAGCAACAGAGAGGGAAAGACAGATGGAGAGACAGAGAGAGAGACAGAGAGAGAAGAAGAGATTGGGAGATACAGAGAGGGAAAGACACATGGAGAGACAGGGAGAGAGACAGAGATCTCTGCCGATGTTTCTGTCTCCATACCTATCTCTTAAATTTTTGTGCACAGAGCAGTGAAGGATTACATCAAATTAATTTCTCTTACATTCTCCCTTTCAATCGACCCCGCAATCTCTCTCTCTCTCCAGCCCTGTCCCTCTCCACAGCACTCCCTCTGTCTGCATATCTAACCCTCTCTCCCTCTGTCTCTCTCTTCGTGTCAGAGATAGCAGGAGGGAGAGAGAGAGAGGAAGACAGAGAGAGAACGTTGAAGGAACTATACTCTATTCCTAAACTGTGCTGAACCTGCTCTGGGAGTGTGTGATGGGCGACATTAATCGGCCGTGTGCAGTCCTGTATCAGGCTGAGAAGAAGCACAGCTTGTTCAGTGTCCAACGGGTCAAAGGGAACGATTCACTCCTGTCTGCTACTGGGAAGAGAGACTGACCTTAACATCAAGGCAGCGTTTGACCGAGTGTGACATCGAGGAGCCAGAGTAAAACTGAAGTCAGTGGGAATCCGCTGGTTGGAGTCATACCGAGCACAAAGGAAGATGGTTGTGGTTGTTGGAGGTCAATCATCTCAGTCCCAGGACATCACTGTAGGAGTTCCTCAGGGTAGTGTCCGAGGCTCAACCATCTTTAGCTGAGATCCCAGGAGAAAGTACTGGAAATACTGAGCAGGTCAAGCAGCATCTGTAGAGAAAAACAGAGTTAGTGATTCAGCTCGATGCTTTCCTGATTTCCAGCATCCACAGTAATTTGCCTCCGATAATAAAGCAATCCATAGCCACATGCACCAACACCAGGACAACATACAGGCTTGGGCCGACCAGTGGCAAGAAACATTCACGTCACACAAGTGCCAGGCAATGACCATCTGCAACAAGAGAGAATCCAACCACCTCCGCTTGGCATTCAAAGCATTATCCCATCGCTGAATCCCCCAGCGTCAACATCCTGGGGTAACATTGACATCAAACTTAACTGAACGAAACACATCAATAGTTTCTTCACCCAGTGGTTGGTGGGTGTCTGGAACTCACTGCCTGAAAGGATTAGTATAAAATGGGTGGTTGATGGCCGGCACAGACTGGGCAGGCCGAAGGGTCTGTATAAGTGCCGTATCTCTCTATGACTCTAAAGGATGGTAGAGGCAGAAATCCTCATCACATTTAAAACAATCTCTTAGATCTTCACTTCTCTACATTTAAAATGGGTAAGGAATAACTCTCCTCGTCTGCACTGCCCCATCAAACGCTCTCAGAGAAGGTACAGCACAGGTTAGATACAGAGTAAAGCTCCGTTTAAACTGTCCCTTGAGTGTCTGATTAACCCGTGTCACTCACTGTCCCCGGCTCAGCTTCAAGACTCACCTGCCTCAGTCACTGAGACGCTCCTGTATCACTTGCCTTCATGTAAGTGGATGCCAGGTTTGGGAGCGGGACAGGCACACGGGATTAGGACGACTGCTCATGTGGAGGATAAGCATCAGTAATCCCTCAGAGAATCAGAAAAGACCAGCGAAACTCAGAAAAGGAAACTTGTGTTCAATCTGAGAGTCTTGCATTGTGAAATGCTTTAGTATTTGGTGAGAATGTTGAGCCAGTGACATTTTGCCCCAGTGGGATGAATAGATACTATATGACTTTGTTACAACAGTAAGGTACCGTGTGTACTGTAAATATGGACTGAAATGACTGAAATAACAATGTAACTGATCAATTTTCAGCTGAATTCTAAGACAACAGTTAGAGTCATAGAGTTATACAGCACAGAAACAGGCACTTCGGCCCATCGTGTCTGTGCCCACCATCAAGCACCTACCTATTCTCGCCCCATTTCCCAGCACATGGCCCGTAGCCTTGTATGCTACGGCATTTCAAGTGCTCATCGAATTACTTCTTAAATGTTGTGAGGGTTCCTGCCTCTACCACCCCTTCAGGCAGAGCGTTCCAGATTCCAAACACCCTCTGAGTGAAAAATCTTTTCCTCAAATCCCCTCTAAACCTCCTGCCCCTTGCCTTCAATCTATGCCCCCTGGTTATTGACCCCTTCACTAAGGGAAAAAGTTTCTTCTTGTCTAACCTATCAATGCCCCTCATAATTTTGTACACCTCAATCAGGTCCCCCCTCAGCCTTCTCTGCTCTAAGGAAAGCAACTCCAGCCTTTTCAGTATCTTTTCATAGCTGAAATGCTCCAGCCCAGGCAACATCCTGGTGAATGTCCTCTGCATCCTCTCCAGTGCAATCACATCCTTCCTATAGTGTGATGCCCAGAACTGTACACAGTACTCCTGCTGTGGCCTAACCAGTGTTTTATATGGCTCCATCATAACCTCCCTGTTCTTATATTCCATGCCTCAACTAATAAAGGCAAGTATCCTATATACCTTCCGAACCACCTTGTCTACCTGCGCTGCAGCCTTCAGTGATCTGTGGACAAGTGCACCAAGATCCCTCTGACGCTCGGTACTTCCTGTGGTCCTACCATTCATTGGATATTCCCTAGCCTTGTTAGTCCTTCCAAAATTCTATGTAACCTAACCTATGTATCATCTTTAATCTTGCAGTGCATGGGTAATGTTTAATTTCTGAAAGCCAGACAGAGTAAAGTTTAACTTACTCCAAAAAACTCAAGACTTTTGGCATTTATTACCTTATCGGGTCATATCTGTCGTTAAGTTGCACTAGACTTGTGAATAATTATTTTTAAGTTGTTTTTCCGACAGTACCAGTGTAAATCGATTTGCAGCATCCCATCATATAATATACACTGCTGTCTATATTGTCTGAAAACAGACATAAAATAGCCACAAATTTTGCTATTTGTTCCGAGGCAGACAGGTGAAGTGTTTATTTTGTCTGTGATTTAACTCAACCCCCAATGATAACCAACATGGTGGGAGAGAGTGATAGACAGAGAGAGTGGAACAGAGGTGGAGTATCAGAGAGATAGGGAGAGATAGCAACGGAGAGACAACAGAGAGATAGTGAGGGATAGAGACAGAAGCAGAGCGATAGAAAGTGCCAGGAGACCCCGAGACACTTTAGAAGCAGTGGGACGGGAAGACAGGCTGTGTGGGGACCCTGGCGTAACGTTATAGATAGACAGGGTAGATGCAGGCAAGATGTTTCTCCTGGTTGAGGAGTCTAGAACCAGGGGACACGATTTCAAAATAAGGCAGAAGCAACTTGGGACAGAGATGAGGAGAAATGTCATTACTCAGAGGGTTGTGAATCCTTGGAATTCTCTACCCCAGAGGGCTGTGGAAGCTCAGTCATTGAGTATGTTTAAAGCAGAGATTGAAAGATTTCTAAATACCAATGCCATAAAGGTTATGAGTATAGTCTGGGAAAACACATTGAAGTGGATGATCAGCCATGATCGTCTTGAATGGCGCAGCAGGCTCCATGGGCTGAATGGCCTAATCCTGTCCCTGTATTCCAAAGCTGCCGAGATAGTTTCTCTCAAATGACCCCATCAGTTCCCCTTAATATCTCAACATCTTTGATCAAATCACCATGATCCTCCGAAATTCCAGGGAATAAATCCCCAGTTTGTGTAATATCACCTTGTAATTGAACCCTTGGAGTCCAGTTATCATTCTGGTAAATCGACACTGCACTCAAATGGACATGGACCCCTCTTTTCACCATTTATAAAGTAGTCTGTTCTGGTCTTTTTTACATTCATTGAAATCTATCTACCACAGTTTTGTCCATTCACTTCAGATATCTCTTTGCAATGTTATGCTTCCAGCTACACTGCTTACAATGCTGCCTATTTTTGTGTCATTGGTAAACTTGGGTATGTTGCATTCGACCACATCATCTTAAATCGTTAATAAATGCAGCTAAACTGACACACACACGGGCTTTGCACGAGTAGACAGCAGTGAATCATTCCATCCGAGAGGTTGTTTAATTCCAGATTTATGTTTATTTTTAGAAAAAGGAGAATTCAAATTCACAACAGCCCAGCGTGGGAATTGAACTCCTGCTTTTTCAATCATCAGCTCAGGACATCAAATTAAAACCCATAAAAAGAGATTAATTTTCCTACAGCTGTTGTCTGACTGTCTCAGGTTTTGTATATTGTTCCCTTCGCCTCTTCTTTCATGTGTTTCAAGTCTTTGAAGTTTGTCAGACATTGGTAAACTACTTCATGTAGTGTTGTGTAAAGACCTTCAATTCTGTGTATCTGGAGGGAACACAATTCAATTTCTCACCTTATTGCATCAACCAAAACCTGCAGGTCCATTCAAACAACTCTATTTCCTGTCTCTGCAAAGATAGCTCACACTTCCACAATGCAGGAATGTCTGAATGGAAACAGCTTTTGACACATTTCCCAACACGTTTGCTAATATTTTTCAGGATGAAGCTAAATTCAACTCACAGAATCCAAGCCCCAAATTGAGCTTTTGGGTAGAACAGGGAACATTGATGAAATCCCAGATCTCTCTGTCCTGTCACCCATTCTATCATTGTAACATTTAATTTATATCACTCAGTCTTCCTTCCAAAATGCATCACTTCACATTTCTCAGCATTGAAGTTAACCTGCCCTGTGTCTGTCCAATGATAGGTTGGATAGTAAGCTGTCAAGAGGCCATTTACTGTCTGCAAAGAGATTTCCATAGGTTACGTGAGTGAGGAAAAAATTGGGAGATGGAGTACAATGTGGGAAAATGTGAGCTTGTCCACTTTAGCAGGAAGATTACAAATCAGTATATTATTGAAATGGAGAGAGACTGCAGAACTGTACGGTACAGAGGGATCTGGGTGTCCTGGGACATGAATCACAATATGTTCCCGTGTAGCTACATCGAGTGATTAGGAAGACACATGGAATGTTGTTGTTTATTGCAAGGTGAATAGAATTTAAAAGTAGGGAAGTGTTGTTACAGCTGTACAGGGCATAAGTTAGACGACCTCTGCAGGATTGTGGACACTTTTGGTCTCCTTACTGAAGAAATTATATAATTGCATTCGAAGTAGTTCAGAGAAGGTTCACTGGGCTGATTCCTGGGATGAAGAGGTTATCTTATGAGGAAAGGTTGAACAAGTTGGGTCTATACCCACTGGAGTTTAGAAGAATGAGAGGTGATCTGAGTGAAACATCTCAGGTCCCGAGGGGACTGGACAGGGTGGATGCTGAGAGGATGTTTCCCCTTGTTGGGGAGACTAGAACTAGGGGACACAGTTTAAAAATTAGGGACGTCCCATTTGAAAGTGAGCTGAGGAGAAATGTGTTTCTCTCAGAGGGGGGGTCAGTCTGTAGAATTCTCTTCCCCAGAGAGCAGTGGAGGCTGGATCATTGAATATATTCAAGGCTGAGTTCGATAGATTTTTGATCAATTAGGGAGTCTAGGGTTATGGGACACAGACAGGAAAGTGGAGTTGAGTTCACAATCAGATCATCCATTGAATGGCAGAGCAGGCTCGTGGGGCCGAATGGCCTACTCCTGCTCCTAATTCATTTGTTCTTCTGTTCCATTTCACCAGACTGCCTCTATCCTCCTGAAGTCTGCTACTAGTCCCTTCCCGGTTTATTACATTGCAGATGTCACAAACATCGGCAAACATTGAAGTTCTGCTATGTAAACACAAGCCCAAGTCGTTAGTAAATATCAAAAAAGAGCAGTGGTCCGAAAATAAACCTCCACTGTATACCTCCCTCCAGTCTGAAACAACCATTGTCCACTCTCTCAACCAATGTCGTATCCAATCAGCCAATGTCCCTTTCATCCCTGGAGCACCAATATTGCTAACTGATCAATTACGAGGCACCATTAAGTCCTCCCCATGAGGACCCTGGTCCCAGACCTCTCTGTTTGCACTCTCCGTTCAACATTCCCCAGACAGGTAGAGCATGGATTAGATATAGAGTAATGCTCCTTCTTTATTTTCCAATCCAACAGTCCCAGGACAGGAACATCACGGGGTGGATCCAGAGTGAATCTCACTCTGCACTATCCGATAGAGACAGAGAGAGAGACTGAAAGAGAAAAACAGAGAGACATAGACTGACAGGGTGACTGACAGAGAAAGAAGGATATTTAACAGGGGATATTGGAAGAGGTGGATGCAATTTAACCCCACAACTCTGTTCCAGCATTCAATGAGATCATGGCTGATCTGTGATCAAACTTACACCATATATCCTACCTTTGCCCCTTATCTCTTAATACATTTGGTTAACAAGAATCTATCAATCACAGGTTTAAAAATTAACCAATAAGCCAGCATGAAATTTCCACAAACAATATCAAGAGGGTGTGATGGCTACCACAGTGGAATAGCTTGCTGAATATTTAAAATGGAGGCTATTCCTTCTGGATCATCAAAAGTGTCCGCCTGAGCCCCAACTTCATCTGCATTCCTCCCTCTCCCGATGTTCGTTTTCTCTCCTTACTTATCTCTTATATGTTTGTGTACACAGCAGTGAGGGACTTCATCAAATTAATATATCTTACGTTATCCTCTTCATCCACCTCAACAATCTCTCTCTCTCCACGTTTCTCCCTCACTACAGCACTCTCTATGCCGTCATGTATAACCCTCCCTCCCTCTGTCGCTCTCCTCGTGTCAGTCAGAGCAGAGAGAGAGACAGTGAGAGAAGGAGTGAGAGGGAGTGTCAGGGAGGGAAAGACAGATGGAGGGACAGAGAGAGAGAGAAGGAGAGAGATAGAGTGACAGGGAGTGAAAGACAGATGGAGGGACAGAGAGAGAGACAGAGAGAGAGGCAAAGACAGAGAGAGAAGGAGAGAGTGGGAGAGACAGAGAGGTAAAGACAGATGGAGAGACAGAGAGGGACAGACAGAGAGACAGAGAGAGAGACAGAGACAGAGATAGACGGAGAGAGACGGAGAGCCAGAGAGGGAAAGACAGATGGAGGGACAGAGAGAGACAGAGAGAGTGGCAGAGACAGAGATAGAAAGAGAGAGAGGGAGTGTCAGGGACGGAAAGACAGATGGAGAGACAGAGAGATAGAGGCAGAGATGTAAGGAGAGAGAGGGATTGACAGGGAGGGAAAGGCAGATGGAGGGACAGAGAGAGAGAGAAGGAGAGAGAGGGTGACAGAGAGGGAAAGACAGATGGAGGGACAAAGTGAGAGACAGAGAGAGAAGGAGAGAGAGGGAGTGCAAGAGAGAGAAAGACAGCTGGAGGGACAGAGAGAGAGAGACAGAGAGAGGGCGTGACGGGGTGGGGAAGACAGATAGAGGGACAGAGAGAGAGAGAAGGAGAGAGTGGGAGAGACAGAGAGAAGGAGAGAGGGTGTGACAGAGAGGGAAAGACCGATGGAGGGACAGAGAGAGAGACAGAGAGAGAGCTGGAGACAGAGAGAAGTAGAGAGAGGGAGAGACAGATGGGCAGACAGAGATAGAAGGAGAGAGAGCGAGAGACAGAGAGGGAAAGACAGATGTAGGGACAAAGTGAGAGATGGAGAGAGAAGGAGAGAGATGGAGTGACAGGGAGGGAAGGTCAGATAGAGGGATAGAGAGAGAGAGACGGAGAGAGAGGGAGTGACGGGGGGAAGACAGATGGAGGGACAGAGAGAGAGAGAAGGAGAGAGAGGGAGAGACAGACAGAAGGATAGAGGGAGTGACAGAGAGGGAAAGACCGATGGAGGGACATAGACAGAGACAGAGAGAGTGGCAGAGACATAGAGAGGAGAGAGTGGGTGTGTCAGAGAGGGGAAGACAGATGGAAGGATAGAGTGAGAGACAGAGAGAAGGAGAGAGATGGAGCGACAGGGAGGAAAGGACAGATGGAGGGATAGAGAGAGGCAGAGACAGAGAGAGAAGGAGAGCGCGGAAGAGACAGATAGGGAAAGGCAGTTGGAGAGACAGAGAGTGAGAGAGGCAGCGATGCAAGGAGAGAGAGGGAGTCACAGGAAGGGAAAGACAGATGGAAAGACTGAGAGCGAGAGAGACAGAGATAGAAGGAGAGTGTGGAGAGACAGAGAGGGAAAGACAGATGGTGGGACAGACAGAGAGAGACAGGGAGAGAGATGGGGTTACAGGGAGGGAAGGACAGATGGAGGGATAGAGAGAGAGAGAGACAGAGATAGGAGATTGAGGGAGTGACAGAGATTGAATGGCAGATGGAGGGAGAGACATAGAGAGAGAGACAGAGATAGAAGGAGAGAGAGGGAGTGACAGGAAGGCAAAGCCAGTTGGAGGGACAAAGTGATCGTCAGAGAGAGAATGAGAGAGATGGAGTGACAGGGAGGGAAGGAAAGATGGAGGGATAGAGAGAGAGAGAGACAGAGACAGAAGGAGAGAGGAGGAGTGACAGGAAGGGAAGGACAGATGAAGGGACAGAGTGAGAGACAGAGAGAGTGGCAGAGACAGAGATAGTCGGAGAGAGAGGGAGTGACAGGGAGGGAAAGACAGATGGAGGGACAGAAAGAGTGGCAGAGAGAGTGGCAGAGACAGAGATAGAAGGAGCGAGAGGGAGTGACGGGGGGGAAGACAGATGGAGGGACAGAGAGAGACAGGAGGAGAGAGAGGGATAGACAGAGAGAAGGAGAGAGGGAGCGACAGAGAGGGAAAGACCGATGGAGGGACAGAGAGAGAGACAGAGAGAGTGGCAGAGACAGAGAGAGAAGGAGAGAGAGGGAGTGTCAGAGAGGTGAAGACAGATGGAGGGACAGAGTGAGAAACAGAGAGAAGGAGAGAGATGGAGTGACAGGGAGGAAAAGACAGATGGAGGGATAGAGAGAGGCAGAGACAGAGAGAGAAGGAGAGAGTGGGAGAGACAGAGAGGGGAAGGCAGTTGAAGAGACTGAGAGATAGAGAGGCAGCGATGGAAGGAGAGAGAGGGAGTGACAGGGAGGGAAAGACAGATGGAAAGACAGAGTGCGAGAGAGACAGAGATAGAAGGAGAGTGTGGAGAGACAGAGAGGGAAAGATAGATGGAGGGACAGACAGAGAGAGACAGGGAGAGAGATGGAGTTACTGGGAGGGAAGGACAGATGGAGGGATAGAGAGAGCGACAGAGATGGGAGAGTGAGGGAGTGACAGAGAGGGAAGGACAGACGGAGGGACAGACAGAGAGACAGAGACAGAGATAGACGGAGAGAGAGGGAGTGACAGGGGTGGAAAGACAGATGGAGGGACAGAGAGAGAGACAGAGAAAGAAGGAGAGAGAGGGAGTGACAGAGAGTGAAAGACAGATGGAGGGACAGAGAGATAGACAGAGAGTGAGGCAGAGAGAGAAGGAGAGAGAGGGAGATACAGAGAGGGAAAGACAGATGGAGAGACAGAGATAGAAGGAGAGAGAGGGTGAGACAGAGAAGGAAAGACAGATGGAGGGACAAAGTGAGAGACAGAGAGAGAAGGAGAGAGATGGAGTGACAGGGAGGGAAGGAAAGATGGAGGGATAGAGAGAGAGAGACAGAGACAGAAGGAGAGAGGAGGAGTCACAGAGAGGGAAAGACAGATGAAGGGACAGCGAGAGAGACAGAGAGAGTGGTAGAGACAGAGATAGTTGGAGAGAGAGGGAGTGACAGAGAGGGAAAGACAAATGGAGGGACAGAGAGCGAGACAGAGAGAGAGCGGGATTGACAGAGATAGAAAGAGTGAGACGGAGAGACAGAGAGGGAAAGACAGATGGAGGGACAGAGAGGGAGACAGAGAGCGAAGGAGAGAGAGGGAGTGTCAGGAAGGGAAAGCCAGATGGAGGGATAGAGAGACAGAGACAGAGATAGGAGGAGAGAGGAGGAGTGACAGAGAGGGAAAGACAGATGAAGGGGCAGTGTGAGAGACAGAGAGCGTGGCAGAGACAGAGATAGTTGGAGAGAGAGGGAGTGACAGAGAGGGAAAGACAGATGGAGGGACAGAGAGAGAGACAGAGAGAGAGACAGAGAGAGTGGGAGAGATGGTGTAAGGGAGGCACAAATGGAGTCACGGAAATAGGCAGAGACAGTGAATGAGAGAGATGTAAACAGAGTCATGGACAGAGGGTGAGAAAGAGAGATATGGAGAGACAAAGTAAAATAATGAGAGAGATAGTGAGAGAGATAGAGAGCGAGAGAGAGAGAGAGATGGAGAGAGGGAGAGTAGACGGTGTGAGAGAGACAGAGGCATGGACAGAGGCAGAGAGAGAGAGAGGGAGAGACACTGAGAGACAGAGAGAGCCAGAGAGAGAGAAAGAAACAGAGAGGGAGGGAGAGAGAGAGAGAAAGGGAGAGACTGGGATTCAGAGGGTAACAGAGAGGGATAGACTGGGATTCAGAGGGTAACGGAGAGGGAGAGACTGGGATTCAGAGGGTAACGGAGAGGGAGAGACTGTGATTCAGAGGGTAACAGAGGGAGAAGTAGAGATGAAGAGTGAGGATGGGAGAAAGACAAAGTCCAGTGTTCGTAATACATGGATGAAGAGGAACATAGAGGTGAGACAGGGCTTGAGAGAGCAAAAGACAGAGGAAGGAGAGATGGAGATGGAGAGATTACCAGGAACATAAATCTCCAGCAGTCTCTTCATGCTGATCACTCCTTTTCTCTGGATGTGGCAGGATTGCAGAGCTTAGATCTGATCCGTTGGTTATGGGATCGCTTTGCTCTGTCTATCGCATGCTGCTTACACAGTTTGGCACGCAGATAGTCCTGGTGCTGCTCCTGGCATGCCCTCCTGCACACTTCACTGAACCGGGATTGGTCTCCTGGCTTGATGGTAATGGTACAGTGGGGGATATGCCGGGCCATGAGGTTACAGATTGTCTTTCTTTCTGTCTGTCTGTCTCTCGTTCCCTCCTCTCTCAGAACATCAGTCAGCCATTTTAGGTTTGTTCACGGTGGCCATTTTATGTTACAGCAGCACTGGGACATTTATTTCAGAGACTGACTCCTCACTAATGCAATGTTAGTGCTTTACACGTGACAGAGAAACGGGTCCTGGGGTTCAGTTGAATGTAGCCTCTCATCCGGAAAAGTGTTAGCAAGCGTGTTTTTCAAATCAACAGGAGGAAAAACACCAACAAATGCAACAACAACTTCAACATGAGAAAAAGACACCACCAAATGCAACAGCAACCTCAACAGGCGAAAAAAAACACTAACAAATGCAACAACAACCTCAACAGGAGAAAACACACCAACTAATGCAACAACAACCTCAACAGGAGAAAAAACACCAACAAATGCAACAATTTCAATTTTAAAAGAACAGCTTCCCGAGGACTTAAAAAACCTAACAAATACAACAACTTCAGTAGGAGAAAAGCCACTAACAAATTCAACATCATCAGAAGGGGAAAACACACCGATAAATAGGGCAGTGGCACAAGCTGTTCGAGGGACATGAAATGGTTTACGAAGGGACAGAGTATCTGATCACACCCAGGATGGTGGAATTGAGTATTTATTAAATGGTAAGACATTAGAAAGCGTAGATGGACAAAGCGACCTGGGTGGCCCCGTCAATAAGTCACTGAAAACTAACATGCAGGTGCAGAATGCAATTCAGAAGGCGAATGGGATGTTAGTCTTCATCACAAGAGGATTTGAGTACAGGAGTAGTGAAGTCTTGCATCAATCACATAGAAGCTTGGTTAGACCGCAACTGGAGTACTGTGTGCAGTTTTGGGCCCCTTACCTTAGGAAGGATATTATTGCCAGAGAGGGGGTGCAATGAAGGTTCACCAGACTTGTTCCCGGGATGACGGGACTGTCCTATGGTGAGAGATTGGGGAAACTGAGACACAGAGAGAGAGAGATAGAGACAGGGAGAGGCAGAGAGACAGAGGCAGAGAGAGAGAAATGGTGTGAGAGAGACACAAACAGAGTCATGGACAGAGAGAGAGAGAGAAACAGACAGAGAGAGACAGGAAGAGGTAGAGAGAGAGGCTGTGAGAGAGACAGAGAGAGAGGGAGTGTGAGATAGAGGGGGAGTGTGAGATAGAGGGGGAGAGTGAGATAGAGGGGAAGAGTGAGATAGAGGGGGAGAGTGAGATAGAGGGGGTGTGTGAGGTAGAGAGGGGCTGTGAGATAGAGGGGGGGTGTGAGATAGAGGGGGTGTGTGAGACAGAGGGAGTGTGTGAGATAGAAGAGGAGAGGGCGATAGAGGGGGAGAAGAAGATAGAGGGGAGAGGGAGATAGAGGGGGAGAGGGAGATAGAGGGGATGTGTCGGATAGAGGGGGGAGAGGGAGATAGAGGGGGAGAGAGAGATAGAGGGAGAGAGTGAGATAGAGGGCGAGAGACAGATAGAGGTAGAGAGACAGATAGAGGGGGAGTGTGAGATAGAGGGGGAGTGGGAGATAGAGGGGCAGAGGGAGATAGAGGGTAAGAGGGAGATAGAGGGGGAGAGGGAGATAGAGGAGGAGAGGGAGATAGAGGGGGAGACAGAGGGAGGAGAGGGAGGTAGAGGAAGGTATGGGAGATAGAGGGTGAGAGGGAGATAGAGGGGAGAGGGAGATAGAGTGGGAGAGGGAGAGAGGGAGATAGAGGGGCAGAGACAGATAGAGGGAGAGAGTGAGATAGAGAGCGAGAGACAGATAGAGGTAGAGAAACAGATAGAGGGGGAGCGTGAGATAGAGGGGGAGTGGGAGATAGAGGGGCAGAGGGAGATAGAGGGGCAGAGGGAGATAGAGGGGGGAGAGGGAGATAGAGGAGGAGAGGGAGATAGAGGAAGGTGTGGGAGATAGAGGGTGAGAGGGAGATAGAGGGGAGCGGGAGATAGAGTGGGAGAGGAGGATAGAGGGGGAGAGGGAGATAGAGGGGGAGAGGGAGATAGAGGGGGAGAGGGAGATAGAGGGGAGAGGGAGATAGAGGGGATGTGTGAGATAGAGGGGATGTGTGAGATAGAGGTGGGAGAGGGAGATAGTGGGGAGAGGGAGAGAGAGCGGGAGAGGCAGAGAGTGAGATAGAGGGCGAGAGACAGAGGGGGAGAGACAGATAGAGGGGGAGAGACAGATAGAGGGGGAAAGTGAGATAGAGGGGGAAAGTGAGATAGAGGGGGAGAGTGAGATAGTGGGGAGTGGGAGATAGAGGGCAGAGGGAGATAGAGGGCAGAGGGAGATAGACGGTGAGAGGGAGATAGAGGGGGAGAGGGAGATAGGGCGGGAGAGGGAGGGAGAGCGGGAGAGGGAGAGAGGGAGATAGAGGGGGAGAGACAGATCGAGGGAGAGAGGTAGATAGAGGGGGAGAGTGAGATAGAGGCGAGTGGGAGATAGAGGGGCAGAGGGAGATAGAGGGGCAAAAGGAGATAGAGGGGGGAGAGGGAGAAAGAGGGGAGATAGAGGAAGGTAGAGGAAGTTCTGGGAGATAGAGGGTGAGAGGGAGATAGAGGGGAGAGGGATATCGAGTGGGAGAGGAGGACAGAGGGGGAGAGGGAGATAGAGGGGGAGAGGGAGATAGAGGGGGAGAGGGAGATAGAGGGGGAGAGGGAGATAGAGGGGATGTGTGAGATAGAGGGGATGTGTGAGATAGAGGGAGGAGTGTAAGATAGAGGAGGGAGAGGGAGATAGAGGGGGGAGAGGGAGAGAGAGCGGGAGTGGGAGAGAGGGAGAGAGGGAGATAGAGGGCGAGAGACAGATAGAGGGGTAGAGACAGATTGAGGGGGAGAGACAGATAGAGGGGGAAAGACAGATATAGGGGGAAAGTGAGATAGAGGGGGTGAGTGAGATAGAGGGGGAGAGTGAGATAGAGGGGGAGTGGGAGATAGAGGGGCAGACGGAGATAGAGGGGGGAGAGGGAGATAGAGGGGGAGAGGGAGATAGAGGGGGAGTGGGAGATAGAGGGGCAGAGGGAGATAGAGGGGCAGAGGGAGATAGAGGGGCAGAGGGAGATAGAGGAGGAGAGGGAGATAGAGGGGGAGATAGAGGTAGGAGAGGGAGGTAGAGGAAGGTATGGGAGATAGAGGGTGAGAGAGAGATAGAGGGGAGAGGGAGATAGAGTGGGAGAGGGAGAGAGGGAGATAGAGGGGCAGAGACAGATAGAGGGAGAGAGTGAGATAGAGAGCGAGAGACAGATAGAGGTAGAGAAACAGATAGAGGGGGAGCGTGAGATAGAGGGGGAGTGGGAGATAGAGGGGCAGAGGGAGATAGAGTGGCAGAGGGAGATAGAGGGGGGAGAGGGAGATAGAGGCGGAGAGGGAGATAGAGGAAGGTGTGGGAGATAGAGGGTGAGAGGGAGATAGAGGGGAGCGGGAGATAGAGTGGGAGAGGAGGATAGAGGGGGAGAGGGAGATAGAGGGGGAGAGGGAGATAGAGGGGGAGAGGGAGATAGAGGAGAGAGGGAGAGAGAGCGGGAGAGGCAGAGAGGGAGATAGAGGGCGAGAGACAGAGGGGGAGAGACAGATAGAGGGGGAGAGACAGATAGAGGGGAAACGTGAGATAGAGGGGGAAAGTGAGATAGAGGGGGAGAGTGAGATAGAGGGGAGTGGGAGATAGAGGGCAGAGGGAGATAGAGGGGCAGAGGGAGATAGACGGTGAGAGGGAGATAGAGGGGGAGAGGGAGATAGGGCGGGAGAGGGAGAGAGAGCGGGAGAGGGAGAGAGGGAGATAGAGGGGGAGAGACAGATCGAGGGAGAGAGGTAGATAGAGGGGGAGAGTGAGATAGAGGCGAGTGGGAGATAGAGGGACAGAGGGAGATAGAGGGGCAGAGGGAGATAGAGGGGGAGAGGGAGATAGAGGGGAGATAGAGGGAGGAGAGGGAGGTAGAGGAAGTTCTGGGAGATAGAGGGTGAGAGGGAGATAGAGGGGAGAGGGAGATAGAGTGGGAGAGGAGGATAGAGGGGGAGAGGGAGATAGAGGGGGAGAGGGAGATAGAGGGGGAGAGGGAGATAGACGGGAGAGGGAGACAGAGGGGATGTGTGAGATAGAGGGGATGTGTGAGATAGAGGGAGGAGTGTGAGATAGAGGAGGGAGAGGGAGATAGAGGGGGGAGAGGGAGAGAGAGCGGGAGAGGGAGAGAGGGAGATAGAGGGCGAGAGACAGATAGAGGGGTAGAGACAGATTGAGGGGGAGAGACAGATAGAGGGGGAGAGACAGATATAGGGGGAAAGTGAGATAGAGGGGGTGAGTGAGATAGAGATGGAGAGTGAGATAGAGGGGGAGTGGGAGATAGAGGGGCAGACGGAGATAGAGGGGGAGAGGGAGATAGAGGGGGAGAGGGAGATAGAGGGAGAGAGGGAGATAGAGGGGAGAGGGAAAGAGAGGGGGGAGAGGGAGAGAGAGGGGTGGAGATGGAGAGAGAGGGTGGAGAGGGAGTGAGAGGGGGGAGATGGAGAGAGAGTGGGGGAGAGGGAGAGAGAGGGGGTAGAGGGAGAGAGAGGGGGAGAGTGAGATAGAGGTTGTGTCTGAGATAGAGGGTGTGTGTGAGATAGAGGGGGTGTGTGAGATAGAGGGGGCGAGGGAGATAGAGGGGGAGAGGGAGATAGAGGGGGAGAGGGAGATAGAGGGGAGAGGGAGATAGAGGGGGGTGAGACAGATAGAGGGGGAGAGTGAGAAAGAGGGGGATAGTGAGATAGAGGGGGAGAGTGAGATAGAGGGGGAGAGTGAGATAGAGGGTGTGTGTGAGATAGAGGGGGTGTGTGAGATGGAGGGGGTGTGAGAGATAGAGGGGGAGAGGGAGATAGAGGGGGAGAGGGAGATAGAGGGGAGAGGGAGATAGAGAAGGAGAGACCGATAGAGGGAGTTAGTGAGATAGAGGGAGAGAGTGAGATCGAGGGGGAGAGTGAGTTCGAGGGGATGTGTGAGATAGAGTGGGAGAGGGAGATAGACAGGCAGAGGGAGACAGAGGGGGAGAGACAGATAGAGGGAGAGAGTGAGATAGAGGGGGAGAGTGAGATAGGGGAAGAGAGAGATCGAGGGGATGTGTAAGATAGAATGGAAGAGGGAGCTAGAGGGGTTGAGGGAGATAGAGGGGGAGAGGGAGATAGAGGGGGAGAGGGAGAGAGAGCGGGATTGGGAGATAGAGGGGGAGCGGGAGATAGAGGGTGGAGAAGGAGATAAAGGGGGAAAAATGAACGGGGTAGAGAGTGGTGAACCTGTGGAACTCTCTACCGCAGAAGGCAGTGGAGGCCAAGTCATTAAATATATTCATGGAGGCGAGAGAGATATTTCTAAATGTCAAAGGGTTCAAGGGTAATGGGGAGAATGTGGGAACAGGGTACTGAATTAAACCATTGCTCATGATCTTTACTGAATGACGGAGCAGGCCCAAAGGGACGAATGGCCTGCTCCTGCTCCTATTTTCTATGTTTCGATGAGAGAGGCGGATTGAGAGAGGGAGAGAGAAGAAGAAACAGAGAGAGAAGGAGAGATAGAGATGTAGCGAGGTGACCCTGAGATTCTCTCCTCTCTCACACACACACATCCAGACACACACAGACACATACATAAAGGGACACACAGAGACACACACACACACAGACACACACACACACACAGACAGATTTTACAATCCACACTGATGTCACTAAAAATGACCAACAGAACCTCAGTAACAATCCCCAGTGTCTGCCCAGTCCCGAGAGAGACAGAGAGAGAGATAGGGCAGTGACAGAGAAAGACAGTGAAAGAGGGAGGACAAAACAGCTTGCAGGAGAAACATTACATTTATTTGTGTTCCACAGATTTTATTAAAAGTTGAAAGGGAATGGACATTGGAAAAGCTGTCAACACACAACAACAACACTGAGAGACTTTAGATGTGAGGGAAGGGGAGACACACTTTAAAATCCACACTGATGTCAGTAAAAATCCCCAAACACAACCTCAGTAACAATCCCCATTATCTGCCCAGTCCTGTATTGTGGGTTTCTTCTTTGGCTTCCTTATCTCGAGAGACAATGGGTAAGTGCCTGGAGGTGGTCAGTGGTTTGTGGAGCAGCGCCTGGAGTGGCTATAAAGTCCAATTCTCGAGTGACAAGCTCTTCCACAGGTGCTGCAGAGAAATGTGATTGTCGGGGCTGTTGCACAGTTGGCTCTTCCCTTGCGCCTCTGTCTTTTTTGTGGGTTTAGTGTGAGGGTTTGAGGGGGGAGGGTTGGATCAGTGTTTGATATTTTGAAACTGCAGGGAAAGAATGAAAGGTTTAAAATGAACTAAGAGATGTCTGAAAGCATTGCTGTGCTGGGATTAACATATCAATGGACTGTAAAAGTCAGGAAGGTGCTGTCCTGGGATTAACATATCAATGGACTGGAAAAGTCAGGAAGGTCCTGTCCTGGGATTAACATATCAATGGACTGTAAAAGTCAGGAAGGTCCTGTCCTGGGATTAACATATCAATGGACAGGCCCCCTCCCCCGCCCCCGAGGCAGGAGATTGAGAGACAGCCCAACATGTCAGAGGCTCAAGGGGTGGAGTTTGCAAACAGCTCACTCAGGATATAAACTGGGTTTGAAGATCTCAGTTCCAATCACAAAACCCACCTTTCACTCTCTCTCTGGAGAGAGTGGACACATTCCCCAGTCTGATTCAGTGTGTGTGTCTGTGTATCTGTGTGTGTGCTCTCTCTGTCTCAATCTGCTTTATAACTGTGATTTGATTGTATTTGAATATTGCTGATTGTCTGTGTAACTGAGAGAGGAAACTCTGGGCTCTTGCTGTGCAATTTTGTTTAAAAATGTCTTCGCTTTGTATTTTAATCCAATTTTTTTCTCCTTCTTTCCCCTGAGGAATTTTCATTCTGAAAACTGCACCGTGAAGATGAAAAGAGTGAAAGTTTGGGACGAGGAATCCTTGGACAGGAGCTTCCTCCAGAAGGGACTCACTGAGGCCTTGTCGCAGGCTGCACCCAAAGGGCCCACGTGAGTTGTGTCTGTTTGTTACCCTGAGGTTTAATATCCTCTCTGGGGCCCACCTCGCAAGACTAAATGAAACATCGGAAAGGTGTAGCTGTATAAAGGCTTGTTATAATTCCCGAGTAATGCTCGTGTTTTGGGCAGTGCTGTGAATTTGAGGGTGAAATGAAATGTGCAGCATCCATTTGAATTAACAGTGAGGTTCTGAGAATGGATTTCTCTGTCTGTCTGAATGAGAGTAATAGGAGGGAGAGAGACGCAGGAGAGTGAGGGAAACATGGAGGGAATCAGAGGGGGAGAGGAGGGGTTATCCGGCTGTTATCACACTGCTGCTTGTGGGATCTTGCTGTGGGACCAATGGCCTGCAATATTTCCAACATTGCAACAGTGACGACCACTTTAAAAAATTAACTCTGAGCTTCAAAAGCTCGGAATTAAGTCACAAATGTGATAGTTTCTAAAGGCTTGTAATAAATCTAGACTAACCTGTGTGCTTTGGACAATGTTCTGAAGCTTTGCTGTTAAATAAAATGTACGGAGCCCATTTCAATTCATTTTACTGAAGTTCTGAGTTGAGATTTCTCTCTCTGTCTCTCTCCAGCTTTCTTTCCCTCTGTCTCTCTATTTAAACCTTTAATAGTTAAAAACAGATCGCACACTGCAATATGATTTGTTGTTGTTTTAAATGGTGAGACAGAAATATTTCATAGCTTATTTCAACTAAGATCAGATACGAAAGTGAGGGGAAAAAGCCCGATATGGAGAGAGAGAGAGAGAGAAGAGAGAGGGTCACAGGGGTGACTGAGATAGGAAGAGAGAGAGAGATACAGAGAGACGGAGAGAGATAAAGAGACAGACACACAGACACACACTGGTGGAGGGAACTGTCTGAACCATTTTAGCCTCTGCTTTATTAACTGATTTGTTTGCATTTGGGTGTTGCTGAGAGATTATCTGTGTAACCGAGGGCAATTGCTGGGCTCTTGCTGTGCTATTTTGTTTAACAATACCTTTTCATCAATTTTATCTCCCTCCCTCTTGCCTTAGGAATTTTCATTCTGAAAACTGCATGGTGAAGGTGAAAAGAGGGAAAGTCTGGGACGAGGAATCCTTGGACAGGAGCTTCCTCCCGAGGGGATGGACTGAGGCCTTGTCCACAGGCTGCACCCAAAGGGCCCACGTGAGTTGTGTCTGTTTATTAGCCTGAGGTTTTATTTCCTCTCTGGGGCCCTGGGTTAACCATTTCATGTTGGATTGGGGCTCCTGGTGTTTTATACAGATTGAAAGCCTGGGGTTAAAGGAGCAGCCCCAGGAGGGAGTCCCATTTGCCCCTTGCTCCTTCCAGCCCTGTTTGTGAGGTTTGCTGGTGTTTTGGGCAATGCGAGGAAGCTAACAGTGAAATGAGATGCACGGTGCCCATTTTAATTCATTTTACTGTAGGTCTGATCTTTCTCTCTGTCTCCACATTCTTTCCCTGTGTCTCTATCTCCCCCCATGCTTTCTCTTCTCTGTCTCGGTTTCACACTCTCCTTCTCCAATTAAACCTTTAATAAATAAATAAACATACCACACACGGCAATGTGATTTGTCGTTATTTGAAATGGTGAGACAGAATCAGCAGCTTGTTCCCAGTTTAAAGAGGGAGTTTCACCCTTTCTGGGGACTGAAATCTAGCTATTATCACATTGCAGCATGTGGGATCTTGCTGTGCATCTCGTGCCCTTAAGCATTTTTCTGCACAACAATGAGGACACTTTAAAATTCAGCTTCCTGAGGGTCAGATTGTAGATTTCTCTGTGTTTTCTCTCCATCTTCCTCTGCTTTTCTCTCCCCCGCACTTTCTCTATTTTAACCATTAATCAACAGGTGCCACAATGTGTGCACAGCAAGATCCCACAGGCAGCAATATGATAATATGCAGATAATGTGTTTTCAGTGATGTAAGTTTCGGGATCGCAGAGGGAGGGACTTTCCTGCAGCGGCTAAGTGGTTAGTACCGCAGCCTCACAGCTCCAGCAACCCAGGTTGGGTTCTGGGTACTGCCTGTGTGGAGTTTGCAAGTTCTCCGTGTGGGTTTACTCCGGGTGCTCTGGTTTCCTGCCACATGCCGAAGACTTGCGGGTTGACAGGTAAATTGGCCATTATAAAAATTGCCCCTCGTGTAGGTAGGTGGTTGGAGAATTGAGGGAAGGTGGGGATGTGAGAGGGGGAAAAATGGCATGAATGTAGGATTAGCATAAATGGATGGCTGATAGTCAGCGTTGGGCCGTAGGGCCTGTTTTAATGCTGTATCTCTCCATGAATCGAACGGGACGTGTGGTTATTTTAAACGGTGACAGAAACAATTCAGCGGACGTTTCAATCTGGATTAAATCCCAGATCGAGAGAAAAAGAAACAGATGTGGATGGGGTGCAGGGGGGAGGGTGCAGGAGAAAGACAGGGAGAGGGGTGTTTGAGATTTTCAAAATGCAGGAATGTCCCTCCCTCTGGGATCTCGAAACTTACGTCACTAAAAACAGATTATCTGCATATTAGCAAATTGTTGCCTTTGGGATCTTGCTGTGCACAGATTGCCTGCAGGTTTCCTGCATTGCAACAGTGAGGACCACTTTAAAAATTAGTTCATTGATTCTCAACTGCTCCTGAGGGCCAATAATTACAAGAGCTGAACGCGAAGCTGTATAAAGGCTTGTGAAAAGTTTAAAGATGGAGTTCAGCATTTTCAGAGGACTGTGATAGGATATCTGGCTATGATCACATTGTGGGATCCTGCTGTGCATACATTCCCTGCATCAATTCTTACATTACAACAGGTGGAGAGAGAGAAACAGCTGGAGGTGGCAGGTAAATGAGAGAGAGAGAGAGAGAGAGAGAGACAGGCGGAGTGTGGATGAGGGAGGGAAGACAGAGAAAGATGGAGAAAGACAGAGAGAGAGAGAAATCCACACTCAAAATCTTGGTAAACTGAATTTTGAAGTGTCACCATTCCTGGGATCTTGCTGTGCACAGCTTGCCTGCAGAATTCCCTGCATTGTAACAGTGACTGCATTTTAGAAGTGAATTCATTGTGTGTAAAGCTCTCCTGAAGGCCTGGAATTTAAGTCCGGAGCTTGAAGCCGGTATAATTCCCAAATAATGCTGGTGTTTTGGGCAGTGCCGTGAATTTCTCTCTCTCTCTCCATCTGTCTCTCTGAATGAGAGTAACAGGAGGGAGAGAGATGCAGGAGAGTAAGGGAATCAGAGGGGGAGAGAGGGGTAGCCGGCTGCAAGCACACTGCTGCTTGTGGAATGTTGCTGTGCATAAATGGCCGACAGCATTTCCAACGTTGCAACAGTGCGAACCACTTTAAAAATTGATTCATTGAGTGTCAAATACTTCTGTGAATCAGCAATGAAATGGGTGAAATGTGAAGGTTTGTAAAGGCTTGTTCTCATTCCCGAATATTGCTGGTGTTTTAGGCTGTGGGCTGAATTTGACAGTGAAATGAAACACCGGGGGACCATTTGAATTCAGATTTTCAGGGATGGGAATGTGGATTTCTCTCTCTATCCTTCTACAGGAGAGGGGATGGGGGGTCACCCGTGTTTGTGTGCTTTTACAATGAGGCAGAAACAGGTGTCGAGAGACACAGAGAGAAATAGAGAGAGAGAGGGAGAGAGAGACAGCAGGAAATGACAGGGTAAACACATCCACACTTCCCAGTCTCTGGCTCTGTGTCAGGGGATGTGTTTGTAAGTCACTGAGAGATTGTTTTATGTCAGTGAGTTTGAGAGAGAGTCCTGGGCTCTCGCTGTGTTTTATTTCTGTGCAAAAATGCTTTGCTTTGTTTGAATCAATTTTATTTCTCTTATTCCCAAGGAGAATCTTTTCGGAAGCTGCAGCTGTGATGATGCAGAGGGAGAATCGTTTGGCCACGTGGAATTCTCCGACAAGAGCTTTAACCAGTGAGGGAAAGTAATAATAAAAATATATTTGTCATTGTCAAATTAATTTCTAGATCCAGAAAAGAAGACTGTGTGATGTCGGGGTTGATAGAAAAACAGAGTGCTGGAAATGCTCAGTATTTCCAGAAGAGTTTTTATTTCAGATTTCCAGCATCCTCAGTATTTTGATTTTGTGTTTTCGGGGGTCTGTGGATTTTTTTTACCACAAGGGAGGGGGCTGGATGGTGCTCCAAAGGGTATAGTTTGGGAATCGCTGCTCCAGAACAGTCAATGTAATCCCATAGATTTCCCTCTCTCCATCGCTTGCTGCAACTTGTTCCCTGCACCTTCCTCCTTGTTCCTAACTCTGTTTCTTCACATCTTTAAATCCCTATCTCTGTATCTCTCAACATCCTTTCTATCTTTGCCTCTCTCCGGAGTCTCACAAGTTTCCATTGTCAGTCTCTTTCTGCGACTCTCTGTATCTTTATCTGTCTCTCTCTCTCACCCCATTTCTTCTCTCACTGACTTCCAAATCCCTGAATCTTTCCATCTCTGCTCCTCCTTTCCTGCAAGATTATCTCTGCATTTCCCTCCCACCTGTCCTGGGACACCCCTCTCTATTCTGTGAACACATCTTACTTTGTATCTCTGCCCCTCCACAACTTTCTGTCTCTGCATATTCAGATGGTATTTAGATGGGGGTCTGTCCCCGGAGATGTATTTAGATGGGGGTCTGTCCCCGGGGATGTATTTAGATGGCAGTCTGTCCCCGGGGATGTATTTAGATGGCGATCTGTCCCCGGGGATGTATTTAGATGGCGATCTGTCCCCGGGCATGTATTTAGATGGCAGTCTGTCCCCGGGGATGTATTTAGATGGCGATCTGTCCCCGGGGATGTATTTAGATGGGGGTCTGTCCCCGGGGATGTATTTAGATGGGGGTCTGTCCCTGGGGTGGGTATTTAGATGGGGGTCTGTCCCCGGGGATGTATTTAGATGGGGGTCTGTCCCCGGGGATATATTTAGATGGCGTTCTGTCCCCGGGGGGGGGGGTATTTAGATGGGGGTCTGTCCCCCGGGGATTTATTTAGATGGCGGTCTGTCCCCGGGGAATTATTTAGATGGGGGTCTGTCCCCTGGGGGGGTATTTAGATGGGGGGTCTGTCCCACGGAGATTTATTTACATGGGTGTCTGTCCCCGGGGATTTAATTTGATGGTGGTCTGTCCCCGGGGATCTATTTAGATCGGGGTCTGTCCCCGGGGGGGTACTTAGATGGGGGTCTGTCCCCGGGGATCTATTCCGATGGGGGTCTGTCCCCGGGGGGTATTTCGATGGGGGTCTGTCCCCGGGGGGGTATTTCGATGGGGGTCTGTCCCCGGGTGGGCTATCTAAATAGGGGTCTGTCCCCGGGGATTTATTTAGATGGGGGTCTGTCCCCGGGTGGGCTATCTAATTAGGGGTCTGTCCCCGGGGATGTATTTAGATGGGGGTCTGTCCCCGGGTGGGCTATCTAAATAGGGGTCTGTCCCCGGGGATGTATTTAGATGGGGGTCTGTCCCCGGTGATTTA
Organism: Heterodontus francisci; assembly: GCF_036365525.1. Classification (NCBI taxonomy): domain Eukaryota; kingdom Metazoa; phylum Chordata; class Chondrichthyes; order Heterodontiformes; family Heterodontidae; genus Heterodontus; species Heterodontus francisci. The sequence goes on along the minus strand of NW_027140454.1, from coordinate 831,217 downwards.
TTTAGATGGGGCTCTGTCCCCGGAGTTAGTATTTAGATGGGGGTCTGTTCCCGTCAGGTATTTGTAACAGGGGTATTATAAGGGTATAATTAGATGGGGGTCTGTCCCCGGGGATGTATTTTGATGGGGGTCTGTCTCCGGGGATGTATTTAGATGGGGGTCTGTCCCCGGGGATGTATTTAGATGGTGGTCTGTCCCCGGGGATGTATTTAGATGGGGGTCTGTCCATGGGGATGTATTTAGATGGCGGTCTGTCCCCGGGGATGTATTCAGATGGGGGTCTGTCCCCGGGGATGTATTTAGATGGGGGTCTGTCCACGGGGATGTATTTAGATGGCGTTCTGTCCCCGGGGATGTATTTAGATGGGGGTCTGTCCCCAGGGATGTAATTAGATGGGGGTCTGTCGCCGGGGATGTATTTGCAACAGGGGTTTTATAAGGATATAATTAGATGGGGGTCTGTCCCCGGGGAGATATCTAGATGGGAGTCTGTCCCCGGTGGGTATCCAGATGGGAGTCTGTTATTGGCGGGGTATTTAGATGGGAGTCTGTTCCTGGGGCGGTATTTAGATGGGACTCGGTCCTGGGGGGCTATCTAGATGGGAGTCTGCTCCTGGGGGTGTATCTTTATGGGACTCGGTCCTGGGGGGGGTATCTCGATGGGTTGTCTTGTAACAGGGGGAAGGGGATAATTAGATGTGGTTCTGTTGCTGGGGGGGGTGGAGTCTGTTCCTGGGGGGGATATTTCGATGGGAGTCTGTTCCTGGGGGGGATATTTAGATGGGAGTCTGTTCCTGTGGGGGGTTATCGAGATGGGACTCGGTCCTGGGGGGTATCTAGATGGGAGTCTGTTCCTGGGGGTGTATCTAGATGGGACTCGGTCCTGGGGGGGGTGGTATCTAGATGGGAGTCTGTTCCTGGGGGGGTATCTAGATGGGACTCGGTGCTGGGGGGGTATCTAGATGGGACTCGGTCCTGGGGGGCTATCTAGATGGGAGTCTGTTCCTGGGGAGGTATCTAGATGGGAGTCCGGTTCTGGGGGGTATCTAGATGGGACTCGGTCCTGGGGGGGTATCTAGATGGGACTCGGTCCTGGGGGGTATCTAGATGGGACTCGGTCCTGGGGGGGTATCGAGATGGGAGTCTGTTCCTGGGGGGGTATCCAGATGGGACTCGGTCCTGGGGGGGGTTATCCAGATGGGACTCGGTCCTGGGGGGTGTATCTAGATGGGACCCGGTCCTGGGGGGGTATCTAGATGGGAGTCTGTTCCTGGGGGGGTATCTAGATGGGACTTGGTCCTGGGGGGGGGTATCTAGATGGATTGTCTTGTAACAGGTGGATGGGGATAATTAGATGGGGTCTGTTCCTGGGTCTGTTGATAGTGAGGGTATTAGATGGGGGTCAGTTAACAGGAGATATCAGATAGGGGTCTGTAGATGAGGATTATTTAGATTGGGGTGGGGGTCTGTACAAAAGGGGAATGTTATCCGGCGTGGGGGGTGGGGGGGAAATATTGCAGGGGATAAAATTTACATAGTGGATATAAATTGTGGTTGGAGGAAATTTTGCAGGCGGGCGGGGGGGGTGAAAATGCGGGGGGGGGATTGTCGGGGGATAAAATTGCGGGGGGGGAAATTGCGGGGGGATAAAATTGCAGGGGGACAAAATTGCGGGGAGGGAAATTGCGGGAGGGGGGAAATTGCGGGGGGCGGAATTGCGGGGGGGAAATTGCGGGGGGATAACATTGCAGGGGGGAAAATTGCGGGGGGGAAAATTGCGGGGGGGGGGAAATTGCAAGGGGGAAAATTGCAGGGGGGGAAATTGCAGGGGGGGGTAAATTGCAGGGGGGTAAATAGCAGGGGGTGTAAATTGCAGGGGGATAAAATTGCGGGGGGAAATTGCGGGGGGAAATTGCGGGGGGATGAAATTGCGGGGGGTGAAATTGCGGAGGGGATGAAATTGCGGGGGGGTTGAAATTGCGGGGGGATGAAATTGAGGGGGGATGAAATTGCTGGGGGATGAAATTGCGATGGGTTAAAATTGCGGGGGGGAAATTGCGCGGGGATAAAATTGCGCGGGGATAAAAATGCGGGGGGGGAAACTGCGGGGGGGAAAACTGCGGGGGGGAAACTGCGGGGGGGAAAATTGCGGGGGGAAAAATTGCGGGGGGGAAATCCGGGGGGGAAATTGCGGGGGGATAAAATTGCTGGGCGGGGAAATTGCAGGGGGATAAAATTGCGGGGGGACAAAATTGCAGGGGGGAAATTACCGGGGGGATAAAATTGCTGGGGGGGATATTACCAGGGGGATGAAATTGCGGGGGGGGGGGGGTGGGTGAATTGTGGGGGGGGGAATTGCGGGGGGTTAAAATTGCGGGGGGATAAAATTGCGGGGGGGATAAAATTGCAGGGGGATAAAATTACCGGGGGGATAAAATTACCGGGGGGATAAAATTGCGGGGGGGGGGGTGGGTGAATTGTGGGGGGGGGAATTGCGGGGGGGGAATTGCGGGGGGGGGTGTTAAATTGCGGGGGGGGAAATTGTGGGGGGGAAATTGCGTGGGGATAAAATTGCGGAGGGATACAATTGCGGGGGGGTAAATTGCGGGGGGGGGGAAATTGCGGGGGATAAAATTGCCGGGGGGGAAATTACCGGGGGGATGAAATTGCGGGGGGGAAGTTAAATTGCGGGGGTGGCGAAATTGCGGGGGGGAATTGCTGGGGGGGTGAAATTATAGCGGGGGGGTATATTGCCGGTGGGGTGGATATATTGCGGGGGGGAAAATATGCGGGGGGGAATATTGGGGGGGGGGGAAATATGCGGGGGGGAAATATGCGGGGGGCGGGAATAATTGCGGGGAGCGGTATAATTGCGGGGGGGATAAATTGTGGGGGGATATAATTGCTGGGGGGGAGAAATAGAGAAAAGACAGCAAGTCAGAAATAGAGAAAAGGCAGAGAGTCAGAAATAGAGAAAAGAGAGAAATAGAGAAAAGACAGAGAGTCAGAAATACAGAAAAGACAAAGTCAGAAAAAGACAGAGAGTCAGGAATAGAGAAAAGACAAACTCAGAGAAATAGAGAAAAGACAGAAATAGAGAAAGGCAGAGAGTCAGAAATAGAGAAAAGACAGAAATAGAGAAAAGACAGAGAGTCAGAAATACAGAAAAGACAAAGTCAGAAAAAGACAGAGAGTCAGGAATAGAGAAAAGACAAACTCAGAGAAATAGAGAAAAGACAGAAGGTCAGAAATAGAGAAAAGACAGACATGGAGAAAAGACAGACATGGAGAAAAGACAGACATAGAGAAAAGACAGAGAGTCAGAAATACAGAAAAGACAAACTCAGAGAAATAGAGAAAAGACAGAAAGTCAGAAATACAGAAAAGACAAAGTCAGAAAAAGACAGAGAGTCAGAAATAGAGAAAAGACTGAAAGTCAGAAATAGAGAAAAGACAAAGTCAGAAATCGAGAAAAGACAGAGAGTCAGGAATGGAGAAAAGACAGAGTCAGAAATAGAGAAAAGACAGAAAGTCAGAAATAGAGAAAGGACAGAGAGTCAGAAATAGAGAAAAGAGAGTCAGAAATGGAGAAAAGACAGAAAGTCAGAAATGCAGAAATGACAGAGAGTCAGAAATACAGAAAAGACAGAGAGTCAGAAATACAGAAAAGACAAACTCAGAGAAATACAGAAAAGACAGATAGTCAGAAATAGAGAAAAGACAGAAAGTCACAAGGGAGGGGGCTGGATGGTGCTGCAAAGGGAATAGTTTGGGAATCGCTGCTCCAGAACAGTCATTGTAATCCCGTAGATTTCCCTCTCTCCATCTCTTGCTGCAACTTGTTCCCTGCACCTTCCTCCTTGTTCCTAACTCTGTTTCTTCACATCTTTAAATCCCGATCTCTGTATCTCTCAACATCCTTTCTATCTTTGCCTCTCTCTGGAGTCTCACATGTTTCCATTGCCACTCTCTTTCTGCGACTCTCTGCATCTTTATCTGTCACTCTCTCAGTCCATTTCTTCTCTCACTCACTTCCAAATCCGTGAATCTTTCCATCTCTACTCCTCCTTTCCTGCAAGATTATCTCTGCATTTCCCTCCGACCTGTCCCGGGACACCCCTCTCTATTCTGTGAACACATCTTACTTTGTCTCTCTGCCCCTCCACTTCTTTCGGTCTCTGCATATTTCGATGGTATTTAGATGGGGGTCTGTCCCCGGGGGGGATTTAGATGGTGTTCTGTCCCCCGGGATTTATTGACATGGTGTTCTGTCCCCGGGGATTTATTTAGATGGGGGTCTGTCCCCGGGGATTTATTTAGATGGGGGTCTGTCCCCGGGGATCTATTTAGATGGCGGTCTGTCCCCGGGGATTTATTTTGATGGTGGTCTATCCCCAGGGATTTATTTAGATGGTGGTCTGTCCCCGGGGATTTATTGAGATGGGGTCTGTCCCCGGGGATCTATTTGGATGGTGTTCTGTCCCCGGGGATTTATTTAGATGGGGGTCTGTCCCCGGCGATTTATTTAGATGGTGGCCTGTCCCCGGGGATTTATTTTGATGGCGGTCTGTCCCCGGGGATCTATTTCGATGGGGGTCTGTCGACGGGGATTTATTTTGATGGTGGTCTGTCCCCGGGGATTCTCCAGATGGGGGTCTGTCACCGGGGATCTATTTCGATGGTGGTCTGTCCCCGGGGGGGTATTTCGATGGGGGTCTGTCCCCGGGGGTGTATTTAGATGGGGGTCTGTCCCCGGGGATGTATTTAGATGGGGGTCTGTCCCCGGGGGGGTATTTCAAAGGGGGGTCTGTACCCGGGGGGGGGGGTATTTTGATGGGGGTCTGTCCCAGGGGATGTACTTAGATGGGGGTCTGTCCCCGGGGATCTATTTCGATGGGGGTCTGTCCCCAGGGATTCTTTAGATGGGGGTCTGTTCCCGGGGATCTATTTCGATGGTGGTCTGTCCCCGGGGGGGTATTTCAATGGGGGTCTGTCCCCGCGGGTGTATTTAGATGGGGGTCTGTCCCCAGGGAAGTATTTAGATGGGGGTCTGCCCTGGGGATGTTTTTAGATGGCGGTCTGTCCCCGGGGATGCATTTAGATGGGGGTCTGTCCCCAGGGATGTATTTAGATGGTGGTCTGTCCCCGAGTGGGGTATTTAGATGGCGGTCTGTCCCCGGGGATGTATTTAGATGGGGGTCTGTCCCCGGGGATGTATTTAGATGGGAGTCTGTCCCCGGGGACGTACTTCGATGTGGGTCTGTCCCCGGGGGTGTATTTAGATGGGGGCCTGTCCCCAGGGATGTATTTAGATGGGGTCTGTCCCCGGGGATGTATTTAGATGGTGGTCTGTCCCCGGGGATGCATTTAGAAGGGGTTCTGTCCCTGGGGATGTATTTAGATGGGGGTCTGTCCCCGAGTGGCGTATTTAGATGGCGGTCTGTCCCCGGGGATGTATTTAGCTGGGGGTCTGTCCCCGGGGATGTATTTAGATGGGGGTCTGTCCCCGGGGATGTATTAAGATGGGGGTCTGTCCCCGGGGGGTAGTTAGTTGGGAGTCTGTCCCCGGGGGGTATCCAGATGGGAGTCTGTTCCTGGGGGGTATCTAGATGGGACTCGGTCCTGGGGGGGGGGGGGTATCTAGATGGATTGTCTTGTAACAGGGGGATGGGGATAATTAGATGGGGTCTGTTCCTGGGTCTGTTGATAGTGAGGGTATTAGATGAGGTTCAGTTAACTTGAGATATCAGATAGGGGTCTGTAGATGAGGATTATTTAGATTGGGTGGGGTTCTGTACAAAAGGGGAATGTTATCCGGGGTGGGGGGGGGAATATTGCAGGGGGTAAAATTTACATCGTGGATCTAAATTGCGGTTGGAGGAAATTTTGCAGGCGTTCGGGGTCGGGGGGGTGAAATTGCTGGGGGATAAAATTGCGGGGGGGGGGAATTTGCGGGGGGGGGATTGCATGGGGGGGAATTGCGGGGGGGGAGGGAAATTGCGGGGGGTGGGAATTGCGGGTGTGGTGTTAGAAAAAGCAAGAGAGAAAAGATAGAAAGAGAGATAAAGAAGGAGCAAAAAGATAGATAGAGAAAGAAAGAGCGAAAGGAGAGAGAATAAGAAAGATACAAAGAAGGGAGAGAAAAAGAATGAGAGAAAAGATAGAAATAGACAGTCAGAAATAGAGAAACGACAGACAGTCGGAAACACAGAAAAGACAAAGTCAGAAAAAGACAGAAACTCAGAAATAGAGAAAAGACAAAGTCAGAAATGGAGAAAAGACAAAGTCGGAAAAAGACAGAAACTTAGAAATAGAGAAAAGACAAAGTCGGAAAAAGTAAGAAACTCAGAAATAGACATAAGACAAAGTCAGAAATAGAGAAAAGACAAAGTCTGAAATAGAGAAAAGGGAAAGTCAGAATAGAGAAAAGACAAAGTCAGAAATAGAGAAAAGGCAAAGTCAGAGAAATACAGAAAAGACAAAGTCAGAGAAATACAGAAAAGACAAACTCAGAGAAATAGAGAAAAGACAAAGTCAGAAATAGTGAAAAGACAAACTCAGAGAAATACAGAAAAGACAAAGTCAGAGAAATACAGAAAAAGACCGAAAGTCAGAAACACAGAAAAGACACAGTCAGAAATACAGGAAAGACAAAGTCAGAAATACAGAAAAGACAATGTCAGAAATACAGAAAAGACAAACTCAGAGATATAGAGAAAAGACAAAGTCAGAAAAAAACTGAAAGTCAGAAACACAGAAAAGACAAAGTCAGAAAAAGTCAAAGTCAGAAAAAGACAGAAAGTCAGAAGTAGTGAAAAGACAAAGTCAGAAATACAGTAGAAAGAAATTCAGAGGAATAGAGAAAAGGCCGAAAGAGACACAGAAAAAGAGGGAAAAAAGTGGATGGAAAGAACTGAGACACAAAGATATTGCAGGCAGCAAAGAGACAGACCGGAAACCAGTGAGAAAGGCACACAGAGAATCACAGAGAGATTGAGAGAGAGAAGGACAAAGAAATCCATTGAGACAGAAAGACACACAATCATTCAGAGAGAAACAGAGAGAGAGACAAACACAAAGTGAGAGAGGGAGAGATGGAGTAACACAGAGGGAGAGAGAACCAGAGAGAGAGAAAAAAAACAGAGAGAGAGAGAGAGAGAAACAGAGAGAGAGAAACACAGAGCGAGAATCGAGAGAGAGAGAAACAAACAGACAGAGAAACACACAGACAGAGAGAGAGAGAGAGATTGAGAAACAGAGAGAGAGAAACACACAGAGAGAAACACACAGAGATTGAGAGAGAAAGAGAAACACACAGACAGAGAAACAGGGAGAGCGAGAAACACAGACACATAAACAGAGAGAGAGAGAGAGACATTGAGGAACAGAGAGGGAGAAACAGAGAGAGAAACAGAGAGAACTAGACACAGAGAGATTGAAAAAGAGATTGAAAGAGAGAGATTGAGTCAAAAGGAGAGAGAAAGGCAGAGAGGGACAAGAAAGATGTCTACTCACCATCCCACACGGTCTCCGCTCCATCATTGGACTCTGACACCTTGCCTCCATCAGCTCATCCATGGGCAAAGGATCCTGGAGAGGGAGATTGGGGTGGGAATTGGAGACAAGGGTCAGGACTGGGACAGAGAGAGCGGGGGATTCAGACTGGAATCTCTCACACACACACACACACACACACACACACACACTGTAATCAGCTTGCAATTCACCTGGGCACAGAGACACAGAGACTGAGATACAGAATCTCATCTTCACAAACCAGCCGCATGGAAAGAAAGAATGGAGGCTGATGTTGTCCTAATATATCCCAGAACCTGTCACTCAAAACACACAGTCCACCCCAAATACAGCTCACCCAACCAGCTCTCACCTTCCTTCATCTGGACACTGCCTCCCAGGTATGGGACAGTGCAAGGTGAGTCTCTGTGTAAACAGGGAATGGGGGAGAGAGGGATATTCCAGCCATATCCCAAATGGACCATTCCAGACAGAAACCTATCTGTCTGTCTCTCTCTCTCCCTCCCCCAAAAACCTAATTAACAGAACAGAAAAATTGATGTCATATAAAACATGGAGAGGCTGGTTTGGATAATGGCCTTTTAACACTAATTGTATTAAATGTCTTCCACTATTCACCTCCAGTTAACAGAAAGTTCAGAAAATGACTGAAAATGTCTCACTGCAGTTACCTTGAAATTCTGGCAATGAGTTCTTGCTGGAGAGGCCTGTTTGACTGCAGTACAAACAGGCAGTTTTTATTCAGATTTTCAATTCCACTCTGTCTCAAACTAAACTCGAGCCCGGTTAATGATGCAGCCAAGAGAACTTTAACAACTGGTGACATTTCATACAATTCTCACCCATATTTACAGTTATATTTCTCAATGATACTTTGCACATTTTTTGCTGCTGCTGTATTTATGCATTAGGCTGTAATCAATTAAAATTACCTTCTTAATATTTACCAGTTTAATGTTACAAGGGTTTAGAAAGCTGGGAAATGGACATTTAACACAAATTGTATTAAAGATATTCCACTTGTCACCTCCAGTTTATAGAAAGCTCAGCGAGAACGACCGCCACATTCTGATAAAAAGTTTTTTGCTGCTGTAATAAAGTGTCACTTGTTTCCATTTGCTTCCTGACTGTTATTTTCCCCTGCTCTCCTGGGGGATTCAGAGGGATTATTGTTCATTTTTTGTCCACATTCAGGAGATTTCAGCTCCTCTGCGGTTGCTGTCCTGGAGAAATTAATTGTATTCATTTCCCGGCGGAGCAGCAGGAGAAGGTAGCGACTCTTCGGTGGGTGAGTGAAGGCATCAGGAGCTGTGTTTTAAAAGTAAGTACTTACTGTTTTACTTACTGTTTTCCTTGTCTTTGAGTTTCTTTTGGCGCCGGAGGAACCGGAAGCTGGTCGGCAGCGAGGACTCCTGGGTAGGTACTTTCCTTAAAGGTGCGGAGCTGAGTAAACCCGAGCCACTACACATGTAGTGTCTCCCACCCATCCTCCTCCTCTAACTTAATAATAAGACCCTTTTTACCCTCCTCCTCTAACCAAAAAGGACTGAGCAGGTAAGCTATTTACTGTTTTTGTTAATATCTATAGTTGTACTTAACTAAGGGGTAATTGAATAAAAGAAATGGCAGCCAGTGTAGTGTATTGCTCCTCCTGCAGAATGTTCGAGGTGAGGGAAACCTCCGGTGGCCCTGCCGACTTCACCTGCTGGAAGTGCATCCGTCTCCAGCTCCTATCAGACCGTGTTAGGGAATTGGAGCTGGAGCTGGATGAACTGAGGATCATTCGGGAAGCTGAGGGGTTGATAGATAGAAGCTACACGGAGGTCGTTACTCCACAAATCAAAGGCAGCTGGGTAACAGTTAGAGGTAGGAAGAGGTCAGTGCAGGGATCTCCTGTGGTCGTTCCCCTCAACAACAAGTATACAGTTTTAGATACTGTTGGGGGGGACGGCCTATCGGGGGCAGGCTGCAGTGACCGGGCCTCTGGCACGGGGTCCTGCACTGTGGCTCAGAAGGGAAGGAGGGAGAATGGGAGAGCACTAGTCATCGGGGACTCGATGGTGAGGAGTACGGACAGGCGGTTCTGTGGGCGCAGGCGAGACGCACGGATGGTTTGTTGCCTCCCTGGTGCCAGGGTCCGTGATGTTTGTGATCGCGTCTTCAGGATCCTTAAAGGGGAGGGGGAGCAGCCAGAGGTCGTGGTGCACATTGGCACCAACGACGTAGGAAGGAAGGGTGGCACAGATGTTAGAAGTGAGTTTAGGGAGTTAGGCTGGAAGCTGAAAGCTCGGACGGACAGAGTTGTTATCTCTGGTTTGTTGCCGGCGCCACGTGATAGTGAGGCTAGGAATAGGGAGAGAGCACAGCTGAACACGTGGCTGCAGGAATGGTGTAGGAGGGAGGGCTTCCAGTTCTTGGATAATTGGACTGCATTCTGGGGAAGATGGGACCTGTTCAAACAGGACGGGCTGCATCTGAACCAGAGGGGCACCAATATCCTGGGAGGGAGGTTTGCTAGTACTGTTCGGGAGGGTTTAAACTAGTTTGGGAGGGGGATGGGAACCGGACTTGTAATCCAGGGACCAGTGGGTCCACTCAGAAAGACAAAGAGTGTAGTGAGGTATTGGGGAAGGTAGCACTGTCACAGAGGACAGATGGGCACGGAGAAGGGTTAAAGTGCGTATACTTCAACGCAAGAAGCATCAGGAATAAGGTGAGTGAATTGAAGGCGTGGATGGGCACTTGGGACTACGATGTTGTGGCCATCACTGAAACGTGGATAGGTGAGGGGGAGGAATGGTTTTTGGAGGTACCTGGTTATAGATGTTTTCATAAGATTAGGAATGGTGGTAAAAGAGGTGGGGGGGTGGCATTGTTAGTTAGAAATAGTGTAACAACTGCTGAAAGAATTTTCGAGGAGGATCTGCCGACTGAGGCACTGTGGGTTGAGGTCAGGAACAGGAAAGGAGCAGTCACCTTGATGGGAGTTTTCTATAGGCCCCCCAATAGCAGCAGGGAGGTGGAAGAGCAGATTGGGAAACAGATTTTGGAAAGGAGCAGAAGTCACAGGGTAGTAATTATGGGGGATTTCAACTTCCCAAATATTGATTGGCAACTCTTTAGATCGAATAGTTTGGATGGGGTAGTGTTTGTGCAGTATGTCCAGGAAGCTTTTCTGACTCAGTATGTAGACTGCCCGACCAGAGGGGAGGCAATATTGGATTTGGTACTAGGTAATGAACCAGGGCAAGTGATAGAGCTGTTGGTGGGCGAGCACTTTGGAGATAGTGATCACAATTCTGTAGCATTCACTGTGGTAATGGAGAGGGATAGGTATGTGCAACAGGGCAAGGTTTACAATTGGGGGAAGGGTAGATATGATGCTGTCAGGCAGGAACTGAGGAGCATAAGTTGGGAGCATATGCTGGCAGGGAAGGGCACGGTCGAAATGTGGAACTTTTTCAAGGAGCAGATAGTAGGGGCCATTGATAAGCATGTCCCTGTCAGACAGGGAAGGGATGGTCATGTGAGGGAACCGTGGTTGACAAGAGAGGTTGAGAGTCTTGTTAGGAAGAAGAAGGATGCGTATATAAAGTTGAGGAAAAAGGGCACAGGCATAGCTCTGGAGGGATACAAGATGGCCAGGAAGGATCTGAAGAAAGGGATTAGGAGAGCTAAGAGAGGGCATGAAAAATGCTTGGCGGGTAGGATAAAAGAAAACCCCAAGGCCTTTTACGCGTATGTCAGAAATATGAGGATGACTAGGGGGACCATAGGTCCGGTCAAGGACAATAGCGGGAGACTGTGTGTTGAGCCGGAAGAGATAAGTGAGGTTTTGAATGAGTACTTCTCTTCGGTATTTACGAATGAGAAGGGGTGTATTACTGAAGAGGACGGTGTGAAACAGACTGGTAAGCTCGAGGAAGTGCTCGTTAGGAGGGAAGATGTGTTGGGGTTTTTGAATAACTTGAAGATAGACAAGTCTCCCGGGCCTGACGGGGTATATCCAAGGATGTTATGGGAAGCAAGGGATGAAATTGCAGAGCCGCTGGCAATGATCTTTTCATCTTCTCTGCTGACGGGGGTGGTACCAGGTGATTGGAGGGTGGCAAATGTTGTGCCCCTGTTCAAGAAAGGGAATAGGAACAACCCTGGGAATTACAGGCCAGTTAGTCTTACTTCGGTGGTAGGCAAGTTGATGGAAAAGGTGCTGAGGGATAGGATTTCTGAGCATCTGGAAAGACACTGCTTGATTCGGGACAGTCAGCACGGTTTTGTGAGGGGTAGGTCTTGCCTCACAAGCCTGATTGAATTCTTTGAGCAGGTGACCAAGCAAGTGGATGAGGGTAAACCAGTGGATGTGGTGTACATGGATTTTAGTAAGGCATTTGATAAGGTCCCCCATGGTAGACTTATGGAGAAAGTCAGGAGGCATGGGATAGTGGGGAATGTGGCCAGTTGGATTAAGAATTGGCTAACTGATAGAAGGCAGAGAGTGGTCTTAGATGGTAAATACTCAGCCTGGAGCCCAGTTACCAGTGGCGTGCCGCAGGGATCAGTTCTGGGTCCTCTCCTGTTTGTGATTTTTATTAACGACTTGGATGAGGAAGTCGAAGGGTGGGTCAGTAAATTTGCAGATGATACAAAGGTTGGTGGAGTTGTGGATACCGAGGAGGGCTATTGTCGTCTGCAAAGGGACTTGGATAGGTTGCAGTGCTGGGCTGAAAAGTGGCAGATGGAGTTTAACCCTGAAAAGTGTGAGGTCGTCCATTTTGGAAGGACAAACATGAATGCAAAATACTGGGTTAACGGTAGGGTTCTTGGGCATGTGGAGGAGCAGAGAGACCTTGGGGTCTATGTGCATAGATCATTGAAAGTTGCAACTCAAGTGGATAGGGCTGTGAAGAAGGCATATGGGGTGTTAGCGTTCATTAGCAGAGGGATTGAATTTAAGAGCCGTGAGGTGATGATGCAGCTGTACAGGACCTTGGTAAGGCCTCATTTGGAGTACTGTGTGCAGTTCTGGTCGCCTCATTTTAGGAAGGATGTGGAAGCCTTGGAGAGGGTGCAGAGGAGATTTACCAGGATGTTGCCTGGAATGGAGAATAAGTCTTACGAGGAAAGGCTGAACATTCTAGGCCTCTTCTCATTAGAAAGGAGAAGGATGAGGGGTGACATGATAGAGGTTTATAAGATGATCAGGGGAATAGATAGGGTAGACAGTCAGAAACTTTTTCCCCGGGTGGAGCAAAGCGTTACAAGGGGTCATAAATTTAAGGTGAAGGGTGGGAGATATAAGGGGGATGTCAGGGGAAGGTTCTTTACCCAGAGAGTGGTCGAGGCATGGAATGCCTTGCCCGGGGAAGTTGTTGAGTCAGAAACTTTAGGGACTTTCAAAAGGCTTTTGGATAGGTATATGGATAAAGGAGAATGATGGGGTATAGATTAAATTGTCCTTGACAGAGGACAAAGGATCGGCACAACATTGTGGGCCGAAGGGCCTGTTCTGTGCTGTATGTTCTATGTTCTATGTTCTATGTTCTATTAAAACCTTTCCCTCAGTTTGGCGACGTGAGAAGAGACTGTTTACACTAGCAGAGGGGAGAAACAATTATGCAGGGAGTTATTCTGGTCTGAAATTCACTGACAGGTTTCTGAAAGCAGATTCAAAATTAACTTTCAAAAGACAATCGGATCAAAACTTCAATTACTCTGAGTTATACGACAGAAGATACCAGCATAGAAAGAGAAGTGAGAGAGAGAGAGAGAGAGATGTCATAACGTTAGTGATGAAGAACTCAACACAACTTTTTCAGAGAGTTTTTATTTGTAAATGATTGTTTGAGTTTAATTTGATGCTGTTGTTTTATTTATAAATTATCTTTAATCACTAAAAATACGTTTCCAAACAGTTTAATGTTACAAGTGTTTACATAGTATGAAGATAGCCATTTAACACAAATTGTATTGAAATTATTTCATTCAGCATCTCAAGTTTACAGAAAGTAACCTCCTCAAACTTTTGGAAACTTTCAAACTCAGGAACACATAATCTCCCATCAGCAATGGCTCAGCATCTCCATCTGCTGGTATCCCTCTCTCACTGCAGTTACTGTCCCCCTCTCACCATCTCCATCTGCTGGTGTCCCTCTCTCACTGCAGTTAATGTCCCCCTCTCACCATCTCCATCTGCTGGTATCCCTCTCTCACTGAAGTTACTGTCCCCCTCTCACCATCTCCATCTGCTGGTGTCCCTGTCTCATTGCAGTTACTGTCCCCCGCTCACCATCTCCATCTGCTGGTGTCCCTCTCTCATTGCAGTTACTGTCCCCCTCTCACCATCTCCATCTGCTGGTATCCTCTCTCACTGCAGTTACGGTCAACCCTCTCACCATCTCCATCGGCTGATGTCCCTGTCTCATTGCAGTTACTGTCCCCCTCTCACCATCTCCATCTGCTGGTGTCCCTGTCTCATTGCAGATACTGTCCCCCGCTCACCATCTCCATCTGCTGGTGTCCCTGTCTCATTGCAGTTACTGTCCCCCTCTCACCATCTCCATCTGCTGGTGTCCCTGTCTCATTGCAGTTACTGTCCCCCGCTCACCATCTCCATCTGCTGGTGTCCCTGTCTCATTGCAGTTACTGTCCCCCTCTCACCATCTCCATCTGCTGGTATCCCTCTCTCACTGCAGTTACGGTCACCCCTCTCACCATCTCCATCTGCTGGTGTCCCTGTCTTACTGCAGTTACTGTCCCCCTCTCACCATCTCCATCTGCTGGTATCCCTCTCTCACTGCAGTTACGGTCACCACTCTCACCATCTCCATCTGCTGGTGTCCCTGTTTTACTGCAGTTACTGCCCTGCTCACCATCGCCATCTGCTGGTGTCCCTGCCTCACTGCAGTTACTGCCCCTCTCTCACCACCTCACAATCACTGCGATTTGCAGCTTTGTCCACTGGCTGCGTCTGTTGGCAAAAGCAACCATAAGGTGGCGCTGTACCGGCACATGCGCAAACGCACACTATTCCAGTCAAACGTCAGGATCTTCCCACGCTCAGGAAGCTGCCAGGACTAAAGATGGCGCCGGTCAAATAATCACAGAGGCGGGTTGAGGGTCGGAGGTGGAGCTGGGGGTCTGGGGGGGAGGATGAGGAGGGGGAATGGTATTTAGTTCCAGTGTTTGAAACCCTTCAGCTCTTTCTATGATTTCACTAATTTAACAATGAGATTGAGAGGGTATTTCACCCCCTTCTTCAGCTCCTGTCTGAATTTAGTCTGGGTCACAATGTAAATACATGTGTTGGTGCAGGAACTGAGAATCTGCAGCATCTGTGATGTGTGATCTGTGATAAAGAGAGGGTCAGTGTAGGAGGAATAATAATAAATATCTGTAATTCTCCTGGAAATGAGAAACACAACCAGGGTCACCCATAACAGGATAAAACTGCTGGATATACTGAAGAGTAAAATAATTGATTTCCTGCGATTCTCCATCTCTGGGTCCTTGTGATTCTTTGCATTGCTGTGGCGCCGGAATCCCCTGCGGACTTTACTGGAGAATAAAATCCGTTGACAGTCAGAACATTGAGCAGGAAAATCAGAAAGACCGGGACACAAGGGGTTAAAATGAGGACAAACAATTCAAATGCCTCCCATATGGGGGAAGTCAAGAAGCTCAGTTTATAATCACAACCCATGGGAACATTATCAATAATGTATTGTTGTTCCAGTGTAAAGTACCAAGGGACAGACTCGAAACAGCCCAGCACGCTCACTGTTCCCACAACCACAGCCGCCCTTTTCTCGCTGCAATATTTTGTTTTCCGCTTCTCACAACAAATGGCCACAAATCGATCAAAGGTGAAAGTGACTGTGAGCCAGACAGAAACAATTGTGGATGCAGAAAGCAGAACGGCAATGAGAGAACACACAGGAGCAATTCTCAGGAATGAATATGGGAAATAAATTCCAACAATCCAGTTTAATATGGGATCAGTGATAAGGACCAGGAGATCAGATACTGCCATTCCCACCAGGTAGACACTGATACATTTGGAGAGACCGCACTTTCCTCGGGACAGGATCACAATCGCCACCAAATTAACTGGAAGAGAGAGAGAAAAGGAAGCAGAGAAATTACTGATCAGACCTTGAGACAAAGCAGCAGTTTGACAGGATCTGGGCTGAAATTTCCAGCTTTGTTGCTGCATCGAGCAGTGAAAACTGATTCATTGACCCGGGCAGTGCTTTGTCACAGTGAAATGTTTGAAAACACAGTTATTAATAATGAATTGGGAAATTGATGCAGAAAGTGAATAAAGTCAGCACCGGATCTACTGGAAGTACTGAGTCAGTGTCAGTGGGGAAATGAGAAGGGGTTTTATAGAGATGTAATGCAATGGGTTAATTGGGAATTTGTCTCCAGACTGTTGGTTGGGAATGTTTGGGGAGAGCGGCATGTGTAGCTGGTTTGTTGCTCTGGGTTCAGGGAACCGACAGGGACTGTTACCAAGTGGGTAAACGGCAGCGCTGTGTTAGAGTATCAGCAAAGATCTAGAATAGCAGAGCAGGCTCTAGGGCTGAATGGCCTCATCCTGCTCCTGTGTTCCTGTATTCCTATCAGGTTGGACAAAGGAGCTGGAGGTGGAGACAGTGAGTGAGATTGGGAGGGAGAGAAGGGAAAGGACATGTTGGAGCTGGAGGGGAGACCGGAGCAGATGGTTTGGGAAAGTGGATAAACTGAAGCAATGGATGAGGAGACTGAGGATTCAATACAGTGAGAGGAGAGGCTGAGATTCACAGGGAGAGACTGCAGCAGAGTGTTAGAGGAAATCTAATCTATAGATCCCAGTAATACAACTCAATTCATACATTCAAGCAATAATCCCTGTGGTTATTAGTGTTGGAGAACAGTTCATTGTTTCTCCAATATAGTCAATATATTTAGTTTGTACAGGCTATTAAATATAAATTTAAATATATTTCTGATAACAGCCTCGCTCTTTATTGAATTCAGCAGTCACAGAGATTTTAAAGTGCAGTATTTAAATAATGAATTACCATCAGTGAAGAACTGATTCTATTCAATGTATTCAGTCACTAAGTAAGGAATCGGAACTTTCCACAAAACAAAATGATGACCTGACAGAAATCAACACAGAGGTTCACAAGGAGGAGGTGTTAGCAATTTTGGAAAGTGTGAAAATAGATAAGTCCCCTGGGCCTGATGGGATTTATCCTCGGATTCTCTGGGAAGCCAGGGAGGAGATTGCAGATCCTTTGTCCTTGATCTTTATGTCTTCATTGTCGACAGGAATAGTGCCAGAAGACTGGAGGATAGCAAATGCTGTCCCCTTGTTCAAGAAGTGGAGTCGAGACAGCCCTGGTAATTATAGACCTGTGAGCCTTACTTCGGTTGTGGGTAAAATGTTGGAAAAGGTTAAAAGAGACAGGATTTGTAATCATCTTGAAAAGAATAGGTTCATTAGCGATAGTCAGCACGATTTTGTGAAGGGCAGGTCGTGCCTCACAAACCTTATTGAGTTTTTCAAGAAGGTGACCAAACAGGTGGATAAGGGTAAAGCAGTGGATGTGGTGTATATGGATTTCAGTAAGGCGTTTGATAAGGTTCCCCACGGTAGGCTATTGCAGAAAATACGGAAGTATGGGGTTGAAGATGATTTAGAGCTTTGGATCAGAAATTGGATAGCTGAGAGAAGACAGAGGGTGGTGGTTGATGGCAAATGTTCATCCTGGAGTTTAGTTACTAGTGGTGTACCGCAAGGATCTATTTTGGGGCCACTGCAGTTTGTCATTTTTATAAATGACCTGGAAGAGGGTGTAGAAGGGTGGGTTAGTAAATTTGCGGATGACACGAAGGTCTGTGGAGTTGTGGATAGTGCCGAAGGATGTTGTAGGTTACAGAGGGACTTATGTAGGCTGCAGAGCTGGGCTGAGAGATGGCAAATGGAGTTTAATGCGGAAAAGTGTGAGGTGATTCACTTTGGAAGGAGTAACAGGAATGCAGAGTACTGGGCTAATGGGAAGATTCTTGGTAGTGTAGATGAACAGAGAGATCTTGGTGTCCAGGTAAATAAATCCCTGAAAGTTGCTACCCAAGTTAATAGGGCTGTTAAGAAGGCATATGGTGTGTTAGCTTTTATTAGTAGGGGGATGGAGTTTCGGAGCCACGAGGTCATGCTGCAGCTGTACAAACCTCTGGTGAGACCGCACCTGGAGTATTGCGTGCAGTTCTGGTCACCACATTATAGGAAGGATGTTGAAGCTTTGGAAAGGGTGCAGAGGAGAAATACTAGGATGTTGCCTGGTATGGAGGGAAGGTCTTACGAGGAAAGGCTGAGGGACTTGAGGTTGTTTTCGTTGGAGAGAAGGAGGAGGAGAGGTGACTTAATCGAGACATATAAGATAATCAGAGGGTTAGATAGGGTGGATAGTGGGAGTCTTTTTCCTCGGATGGTGATGGCAAACACGAGGGGACATAGCTTTCAGATGAGGGGTGATAGATATAGGACAGATGTTAGAGGTAGTTTCTTTACTCAGAGAGTAGTAGTGGCGTGGAACGCCGTGCCTGCAACAGTAGTAGACTCGCCAACTTTAAGGGCATTTAAGTGGTCATTGGATAGACATATGGATGAAAATGGAATAGTGTAGGTCAGATGGTTTCACAGGTCGGCGCAACATCGAGGGCCGAAGGGCCTGTACTGCGCTGTCATGTTCTAATTCTAATTCTAAAAATGAACACAATCTGACAACAAACGCCTGCGTACTCGGCGCTAGACCTCTGACCTGCAGCTCAACATGTCCGGGTGATTGACGGCACCTCAGGACCAATGGGAAGAAGGGGGCGGGACAGGGGGACAGCTCCAGCGACTCAGTCTGAATTGGAGAATCAATGACAGTGGAATAAAGAGTGAGGCTGAGTTAGAGAGAGAGAGGGAGACAGAGAGAGTGAATGTGAGTGTGAGAAAGTGAAAGAGAGGGAAAGAAGAGAGAGATTGAGAAATACATACAGTGAGAGAGAATGAGAGACAGAAATTGAGACAAAGTGAAAGACAGAAGGACAGGGAGAAAGATCGGGACAGAGACAAAGAGATGGGGAAAAAGACAGGCGGATAGAAGAGAAGGGAAGATGGGGAGAGAAAGAGAGATTAACTCTACTTTTTACACTTCCCATAAATAGGGCGATTGTTTCATCAATGGGATAAATCTCGAGCAATGAGAGGTTCAGGGGTGTGTGCAGTCTCAATCATTTTTACTGGTGTTTTCTTTCAATTTGTTACTATCCTTAACTTCCTAATTTATTCAGTCACTAAGTAAGGAATAGGAACTTTCTACAAAACAAAATGAGGACCTGACAGAAATCAACACAGAGGATCAAGTCCAATAGGAAAATGAACACAATCTGACAACAGACAACTTCAACTCACAGTTACTCTCACGAATTCTTCTGGACATTCCAGCACTTTATGATAGTGAATTATTTACATTGCTGCTTCATTCTCTTTCTCTTTGCTTCTGCTTACTTCTTTCCGTCGGCTTCGTTCTCCCTGCTCCTTTTCTCCTTCCCTATCTCTCTGGAGTACTCACACCCTGTAAATTGTTACTTCTTGCTACTTTTCACATATGATTTATTCCTAACATTCTGCGTCTGTATTCTGTTCACCAGCCCCAGGTTCAATGATTCTATTCTCAGAGTCAGTTTGTTCAATGGTGAAACCTCTGTGAATAATTTAATGTATCTACAGAACATTCAAGTATCCACCTGTTCACCTACACTCTTCACTTCATCTGCAATACATGGAATAAACAGGATCGAAAGCTACTTCCAGACAAACCTCACAATCATTGAAATTCCTTCTCCTGGAATTATAAAGTAATCCGTTAGAATGTGGGATTGTTTAATTAATAAAACACTAACATCAGCGCTGCAGCTGACAAACAACAGATAAATGGAAAGACTCTTGATTCCAACTGATGGAGTTAAAACCAGTAACACATCACATCAATACTTTCTATTTTACAATGTAGTCCAGTGACAGTGAAGGTCCACAGTGAAGCAGAGAAGGAGAAGTGAAAGTGTCAGCAGCAAACTCAGTTCAGTAGCCAGAGCTCTGAAGCAGCGTCAGACACACACAGAATGAAATAATATTTGATAGCAGTGATAATCAATAAATACATTGAAATCACAGTTAAACTGAGCCATGTTATTGTGGAGGGAGGACATTGTTCTGTCCCCTTGTAACACTGAGATTGTGAGATGTCTCATTATCAATCACTGAAAAAAAATCATAAAAATATTCCAGGACCGGTTAGATCCACATCATGAAAATGTTAAAAACTCCTAATGGTCTGATTATTGATCCTCACTGAAACATCTCATTCCAATACATTCAATACACAGAATAATCCAGTAATAATGCCACAGTTACTTAAAACAATATCATTAAATACATAATACAGTTCCTGCAAGAATGAAAGAGTAGACAATGAGGATATTCCAGCAGTAAATTGCTGGAAAGGAACAGGCGGCTGTGTAACACACACAGAGGGAAATAATACCCAGTACATCAGCTCAGTTAACATCGATTTACACCATTAACAGCTGAGATACTGCTTACCAGGAACTCCAATTGCTGCTCGCACCGGATAGTAAATGCCTTGTATCTGATACATTACTGGATATCCCATTTCTGTGAGAAGCAGAGTCTTCTGTGAGCCTGGAATCCACAGCTCCACCAGGCACTCTGAGCTGATCCATTCCAATGGGTCCTGATTTATACAGGGGATAAGTCTCCACTGACACGGTTATACCCCTGATCATTGCTATTAGTTACACTCACCTGAACAAACACATTACATCAGCAGCTTTGACTCTGATGTAAATAATGTGATGGATAAAACACAATCATTTCAATGTCAATGACATTTTCTGAGCAAGACGTCTCTCGGGAATAAACCTGAAATCTGTACTCATACTGGATGGATGGCAATTTTGAGAGGGGTCATTTACATTTTCCATCTTATTGTATTGACCTTGTTCACTCCTGGCATTTCTGTTGTAAATGTAACTGATCCATCTGCAGTGGACACGGAATCCAGGGACAAAAGCAATCCCATTTCACTCTGTTCCTGCCTTTTCCCAGTTAAAATGTACACTTTGAGTCTCTGATTCGGGACCATGTTCAGGGTTACAGCCCAGAAACTACTGTCAGTGATATTACGGGACAGACACTGTACGCATCCATTTGGGAGGCAGTTGGGTAGTGATAATATCAATGGTCACGTAATCCAGAGGCCCAACCTGATGGCCTGGGGACAGGGGTTCATATCCCACCACAGCAGCTATATAAACCAGAGGGAGCTCCCTTTCTGTGTATGAAGTAGAGGCAGCTCGCTCTCCAGCTATAAAGTGGAAGGAGCTCCCTCTCTATTTATAAAGTGGAGGAAGCGCCCTCTCTATGTATAAAGTAGAGGGAGCGCTCTCTCTATGTATATACTGGAGGGAGCTCCCTCTCTATGTATAAAGTGGAGGGAGCTCCTTCTTTATTTATAACGTTGGGGGCGATGAAGGAAAGAGGAGAGAGGGAAATGAAAACAAATGGGGAAATGGAGAGAGAGGGACAAAGTGGAAGACAGTGAGAGACAGAAGAGATAGTGAAATGAGACCTTGACGGAACCCCAGTAACAATCCCTATTGTCTGCCCAGAAGGTATTTGGCGTTTAATGTGAGGGTTTTAGGGATGAGTGTTAGATGAGTGTTTGATATTTTCAAACTGCATTGACATTCCCAACAAAAGCAAGAGTTAAAGATTCAAAATTAACCAAACCAATGGCTTAAAGCATTGCTGTCCATGTGCAGAGGGACGGAGAGATGGAAGGAGTGAGACACAGATGGAGAGAGACACAGACAGACTGCGGACAGAGACAGAGGGAGAGAGAGAGACAGAGGTAGAATGATACAGGAAAAAGGAGAAACAGAGACAGAGGGAGAGAGACTGAAAGGAAGGCAGGCAAATGCAGAGTGAGACAGACAGAAAGGGAGGCAAGCAGCTGTGGAGGGAGAGAGACAGATGCAGAGGGAGAAAGGGACAGAGAGAGAGAGAGGGAGGGAGACAAACTGAGGGAGAAACAGAAACAGCGGGATAGACAGAGAGAGAGAGAGGGAGGGAGAGATTATCGGAAAAACATTACATCTAATAATGTTGAAAGAAGATAGAATTAAAAAGTAAAACTGGCTGTGTGCAAGAACTAATTTTGAAAGGAGAGATCAGGGGTTTAGTGTGAGTGTTTTGGGGGCAAGTGTTGGATCAGTGATTGATATTTTCAAACTGAAGTAACGTTTAATATTATTGAAAAAAATATTGTTTCACACTGACAAACTTTTTAGTTTTTTTTCGAGATACAGCACTGAAACAGGCCCTTCGGCCCATCGAGTCTGTGCCGACCAACAACCAACCATTCATACGACTCCTACACTAATTTCATATTTCTACCACATCCCCACCTGCATCGATATTTTCCCGACCTATACTAGAGTCAATATAATGACCAATTTACCTACCAACCTGCAGGTCTTTGGCATGTGGGAAGAAACCGGAGCACCCAGACGAAACCCACGCAGACACAGGGAGAATTTGCAAACTCCACTTACAAACTCCATACAGGCAGTACCCGGAATTGAACCCGGGTCGCTGAAGCTGTGAGGCTGCGGTGCTAACCACTGTGCCACTGTGCCAACACTTGCTTTAGAAGCAGGGGAAATGGGATACAGTGTGTGAGGGGACCTTGACAGAACCTCAGTAACAATCTCCATTATCTGCATAGTCCTGTTTTGGGGGTTTAGTGTGAGAGTTTAGGGGGTGAGTGTTGATCAGTGTTTGATATTTTCAAACTGCAGGGACGTTCCCAGCAAGAGCAAGATTTAAAGTTTCAAAATTAAGCAAGACATGGATAAAAACATTTCTGTCCAAGGAGAGAGAGATGGTGTTGGAGACAGAGTCATGGAAAGAGGCAGAGAAAGAGGGAGACGGTGAGGGAGATAGAGAGAGAGAGAAAGATGGGAAGAAACAGACATGAGAGGGAGAGACAGAGAGAGGATGAGACAAGTTGTCACAATCATGAACAATCCTCATTATCTGCCCAGTCCTGTTTTTGGAGGTTAGTGTGAGTGTTTTAGGGGTGAATGTTGGATCAGTGTTTCATCTGTTCAAACTGCAGTGACATTCCCAACAAGGCTGTTAAAGTATATAAGAGCAGGAGGGTTATGCTGGAAGTGTATAACTCATTGCTTAAGCACCATAATGAGACCTCCCAGGGAAGGGACAGTGTGAGTTTAGATACAGAGTAAAGCAGTGGCTTCAGAGAAGGAGGGAAAGACGGGCAGTAAGAGTGAGGAGAAGGGGGAGGAAGTCAGATTGTAGGAGAAACTTTACATCTAACCACATGAAAAAATAAAAATTAAAAATATAAATGGACTGCGCACTGAAAGTACTGTCCGCACACAACAACTAAAGTCACACACCACCCTAACTTGAAACTATATCACCATTCCGTCACTGTTACTTGGTCAAAATCCTGGAATTCCCTTCCTTACAGCACTGTGGGTGTACCTACCCCACATGGAATGCAGCGGTTCAAGAAGGAGGCTCGAAACCACCTTCTCAAGGGCAATTAGGAATGGGCAATAAATGCTGGCCTGGCCAGCAACGCACGCATCCAACAAATAAATAAGGCAAATAAAAAGTTGACACCGAGTCACTTAAGGAGATATTACACTGGACGAACAAAAACTTGGTCAAAGAGGTTGATTTGAGGGAGCGTCTTCAAAGAGGAAAGTGAGTTAGTGAGACGGAGAGGTTTAGGAAAGGAATTCCAGAATTAGGGTCTTGGCAGCTTGAAGACACGGCCACCAATGGTGGAACGATTCAAATTGGAGATGGTCAAGAGCTGGAGGAGATTGCAGAGATAGGGAGGGACCATATGTGGAAGTCAGTTCCAAACTTCCACCACCCTTTGTATGTAGAAGTGTTTCTCTATGTCATTTTTGAAAGGGCTTTCGGCTAATGTTTGATTTTTAGATAGTCCCCCCCGTCCGAGACTGTCCCCATCGAATACTCACAGGACAGGAACAACACGGGGTCCGACACAGAGTCAAGATCCATCAACCAATGCCAGACTCAGTGTTCCTCTATCTCATTCTCCTCACCTCTCACTGCCTGCAACACCTTTTCTCAGCCTCTCCTTCTCCCTCTTCCCATCCTGAGAGCAAGAGGGAGAGATTGAGATAGTTCACAGAGGGAGATATCGGGAGAGGGAGAAAAGTAGAGAGATAGACTTGGAAAGTGAGTAACAGAGAGAAGAAATAGGGTTTCAGAGAGTAGAAGAGATGGGAAGAGAGAGATAGAGATGGCTAGAGATTGCCAGCAAGAGAGTTTACCAGAGATTCCCTCTCTCTCAGTCCCTATCACTCCTTTCCAATTTGTTACCATCTCCAACTAGTTTTCTCCTTCTCACCCGATGTTTCACACTCCATGCGTCTCGCTCGTATGTCTGTGCATACTGCAGTGAAGGATTACATCAAATTATTATGTTTTACATTTGTCCTTTCAATCTAACTGAACAATCTCTCAGACTGTGAACTTGGAGTGAATGTCCACTGATTCCTGAGGGTAACAGGACAGGTGGATAAGGTGGTTAAGAAGGCTTATGGAATACTTCCCTTTATTGGCCGATGTGGAGAAAGGAAGAGCAGGGAGGTTATGCTAGAACTGTATAAAACACTAGTTAGACCACAGCTAGAGTACTGTGTACAGTTCTGGTGACCACATTACAGGAAGGATGTGATCACACTAGAGAGGGTACAGAGGAGATTTGCAGAGGATGTTGTCAGGAATGGAGAATTTTAACGATGAGTAGAGATTGGATAGGCTGGAATTGTTTTCTTTGGAACACAGAAGGTTGAAGGGAAGATTTAATTGAGGTGTATAAAATGATGATGGGCTGAGATAGAGTGGATAGGAAGGACCCATTTCCCTTAACAGAGGGGGCAATCACCAGGGGCAGAGATTTCCAGATTTCCACACCAAAATCATGAGGGTTCCATGGTGGAATACCTTGATGGATGTTTACAATGGAGCGTTTTCCTTCCTGATCATCAGAACTGGCTGCCTGAGCCCCAACTTCATCCACATTTCTCCCACTCTACCACTATTTCACTCTACATACCTATCTTCCTCTGTGTGCGTACACAGCAGTGAAGAATTACATTAAATGAATATTTCTGACATTCTCCCTTTCAATCCACCCCAACAATATCTCTGTTTCCAACCTTGTCCCTCTCAACAGCCCTCTCTCTGCCTGCATATCTAAGCCTCTCTCCCTCTGTCTCCCTCTTCGTGTCAGAGATAGCAGGAGGGAGAGACAGAGAGAGGAAGACAGAGAGAGACACAGAGAACAATCCCAGCTTCTCCAATCTATCCACGTAACTGAAGTCCCTCAACCTTGGAACCATTCTTGTGAATCTTTTCTGCACCCTCTCTAATGCCCCGAAAGTACGGTGTCCAGAATTGGACAATGCTACAGTTGAAGGCAAACCAGCATTTTACAAAGGTCATATTTTCCTTGCTTTTGTATTCAATGTCTCTATTTATAATCTGAGGACCCCTTATGCCGTTTAATCACTTTCAGAAGCTGCCCTGCCACCTTCAGTGATTGGTGCACAAATACTCCCCAGATGTGTCTGTTCCTGCACATCCTTTCAAATTGTATCCTTTACTTTATATCATCTCTCCTCCTTTTTCCAAACCGTGGAGGCGGAAGATGCGGGCAAGGTTCTTAATGAACACATTGCGACTGTCTTCACAAAAGAAGGGATGACAGAGACATTGTTGTCAATGAGGAGGGGTTTTAAATATTGAATGGGATAACAGTGAGAGAGGAAATATTCAGGGGTTTAGCATCTTTGTAAGCTGATAATTCACCAGGCTCAGACTGTTCAGAGGTGCAAAAGAGAAAATATCAGAGGGTCTGACCATCATTTTCCAATACTCTCTGGTTATAGTCGTGCTGCCAGAGGACTGCGTATGTTGTCCTGTTGATTAACAAGGGATAAAGTAATAGTCTGAGTAATTACAGGCCACCCAGCCAAATCACAGTGGAGGGAAAATTATTGGGCACAATGGAATGATTAATTCCATTCTCGGACTGTGCGTCTCAGTGTCTCCATGTCTGTGTCTCTGTCACAATTTCAGCACTACCCTTATATTGGTGAGGAGTCGGTCTCTGGAATAAATGTCCCAGTGTTGTGGTAACATAAAATGGCCACCGAGAACCAGCCTAAAAAGGCTGACTAATGTTTGTGGATTTCCACAGATGTTTGAGAGAGGAGAAAGAGAGAGACAAACAGACAGAAAGAGAGACAAAGAGATGAAACACAGACCAAGACTCAAAGAGTGATAACAAGATATTTGTCATTGGACAGAGGAAGAGGAGGAGGCCATTTGGTCCCTCAACCCTCTTCTTTCATTCAATGAGCTCTTGGCTGATGTGTGATCTAACTAAATGTACCTATCTTTGCCCCTTAATACCATTGGTTCACAAAAATCTATCAAACTCAGATTTAAAAACCAGCAAGTGTCTCAGCATCAATTGCCATTTGTGGAAGAGAGTTCCAAACTGATACCACACCTGGTGTGTTGAAGTGTTTCTTCATTTCACTCCTGAAAGGTATTTCGACTACGTTTAGATTTTTAGAATATGCCCCCAAGTTCCTGACTCCGCAGCCAGTGGGAATTGTTACTCTCTGTCCACCCGTTCAGTTTCCCTTATTATCTTGAAAACATTCATCAAATCTCCCGATAACATTCTAAATTCCAGGGAAAGGACATGTTGGAGCTGGAGGGGAGACTGGAGCAGACGGTTTGGCAAAGTGGATAATACTGAAGCAATGGATGAGGAAACTGAGGATTCAATAAAGTGAGGGGAGAGGCTGAGATTCACGGGGAGAGACTGCAGCAGAGTGTTCGAGGAAATATATCTATAGATCCCAGTAATACAACTCAATTCATACATTCAAACAATAATCCCTGTGGTTATTGGTGTTGGAGAACAGTTCATTGTTTCTCCAATATAGTCAATATATTTAGTTTGTACAGGCTATTAAATATAAATGTAAATATATTTCTGATATCAGCCTCGCTCTTTATTGAATTCAGCAGTCACAGAGATTGTAATGTGCAGTATTTCTAATAATGAATTACCATCAGTGGAGAACTGATTCTATTCAGTTCATTCAGTCACGAAGTAAGGAATAGGAACTTTCTCCAAAACAAAATGAGGACCTGACAGAAATCAACATAGAGGATCAAGTCCAACAGGAAAATGAACACAATCTGACAACAGACAACTTCAACTCACAGTTTCTCTCACTAATTGTTCTGGACATTCCAGCACTTTATGATAGTGAATTATTTACACTGCTGCTTCTTTCTCTTTCTCTTTACTTCTACTTATCTCTTTCCCTCGGTTTCGTTTTCCCTGCTCCTTTTCTCCTTCCCTATCTCTCTGGAGTACTCACACCCTGTAAACTGTTACTTCATGCTGCTTTTCACATTTAATTAATTCCTAACATTCTGCATCTGTGTTTTGTTCACCAGCCCCAGATTCAATGATTCTATTCTCAGAGTCAGTTAGTTCAATAGTGAAACCTCTGTGAATAATTTAATGTATCTACAGAACACTCAAGTCTCCACCTGTTCACCCACACTCTTCACTTCATCTACAATACATGGAATAAACAGGATCGAAAGCTACTTCCAGACAAACCTCACAATCATTGAAATTCCTTCTCCTGGAATTATAAAGTAATCTGTTAGAATGTGGGATTGTTTAATTAATAAAGCAGCAACATCAGCGCTGCAGCTGATAATCTACAGATACATGGAAAGACTGTTGATTCCAACTGATAGAGTGTAAACCAATAAAACATCACATCAATACTTTCTATTTTACAATGTAGTCCAGTGACAGTGAAGGTCCACAGTAAAGCAGAAAAGGAGAAGTGAAAGTTTCAGCAGCAAACTCAGTTCAGTACCCAGACTTCTGAAGCAGCGTCAGACACACAGAATGAAATAATATTTGATAACAGTGATAATCAATAAATACATTGAAATCCCAGTTAAACTGAGCCATGTTATGGGGGAGGGAGGACATTGTTCTGTCCCCTTGTAACACTGAGACTGTGAGATGTCCCATTATCAATCACCAAAATAAAAAATATTTATATAAATAATCCAGGACGAATTTGGTCCTCATCATGAAACTGTTAAAATCTCCTGATGGTTCGATTTTTGATCCGAACTGAAACATATCATTCAAAAGCCTTCGCTGCACAGAATAATCCAGTCAGAATGCTACGGCTACTGAAACCAATACCATTAAAGACATGATACAATGCCTGCAAGAATGAAACAGTAGACAATGAGGAGATTCCATCAATAAATTGCTGGAAAATAACAGGTGGCTGTGTAAAACCCACAGTGAGAAGTAATACTGAGTACAGCAGCACAGTTAACATTGATTTACACCATTAACAGCTGAGATACTGCTTACCAGCAACTCCAATTGCTGCAAGTACAGGATAGTAAATGCCTTGTATCTGATACATTACTGGATATCCCATTTCTGTCAGAAGCAGAGACTTCTATTTGCCTGGAATCCACAGCACCACCAGGCACTCTGAGCTGATCCATTCCAATGGGTTCTGATTTATACAGGGGATAAGTCTCCACTGACACGGTTATACCCCTGATCATTGCTATTAGTTACACTCACCTGAACAAACACATCACATCAGCAGCTTTGACTCTGATGTAAATAATGTGGTGGATAAAACACAATCATTTCAATGTCAATGACATTTTCTGAGTAAGAACTCTCTCGGAATAAACCTGAAATCTGTACTCATAATGGATAGATGGCAATTATGAGAGGCGTCATTTACATTTTCCATATTATTGCATTGACCTTGTTCACTCCTGGCGTTTCTATTGTAAATGTAACTGATCTGTCTGCAGTGGACACTGAATCCAAGGACAAAAGCAATCCCGTTTCACTCTGTTCCTGCCTTTTCCCAGTTAAAATGTGAAATTTGAGTCTCTGATTCGGGACCATGTTCAGGGTTACAGCCCAGAAACTACTGTGATTGATATTAAGGGACAGACACTGTACGCATCCATTTCGGAGGCAGTTGGGTAGTGATAATATCACTGGTCACGTAATCCAGAGGCCCGACTTGATGGCCTGGGGACAGGGGTTCAAATCCCACCACGGCAGCTATATAAAACAGAGGGAGCTCCCTTTCTATGTCTGAAGTCTCGGGAGCTCCGCCTCGCCGTATAAAGTGGAGGGGGCGCCCTCTCTACGTAAAAAGTGGAGGGAGCTGACTCTCTACGTAGAAAGTGAAGGGAGCACTCTCTCTGTTATAAAGTTGGGTTCGATAAAGGAAAGAGGAGAAAGGGAAACTGAAAAAAATGGGGAAATGGAGAGAGAGGGACACAGTGGAAGACAGTGAGGGACAGAACAGATAGTGGAATGAGCTCTTGACGGAACCCCAGGAACAATCCCCATTGTCTACCCTGACGGTATTTGGGGTTTAATGTGAGGGTTTTAGGGATGAGTGTTAGATGAATGCTTGATTCTCTGGAGATGCTTTAATAACAGACCCACTCAGTGACTCTCCCTGTGGAGTGCCTATAAAAACAGACCCACTCAGTGACTCTCCCTGTGGAGACACTATAATAACAGACCAACTCAGTGACTCTCCCTGTGGAGATAATATAACAACAGACCCACTCAGTGACTCTCCCTGCGGAAATACTACAATAACAGACACACTCAGTGACTCTCCCTGTGGAGATACTATAATAACAGACAAACTGAGTGACTCTCCCTGTGGAGATACTATAATAACAGACCCACTCAGTGACTCTCCCTGTGGAGATACTATAATAACAGATCCACTCAGTGACTCTCCCTGTCGAGTTACAATAATAACAGACCTACTCAGTCACTCTTCCTGTGGAGATACTATAATAACAGACCCACTCAGTGACTCTCCCTGTGGAGATACTCTGATTACAGACCCACTCAGTGACTCTCCTTGTGGAGATACTATAATAACAGACCCACTCAGTGCCTCTCCCTGTGGAGATACTATAATAACAGACCCACTCAGTGACTCTCCCTGTGGAGTGCCTATAAAAACAGACCCACTCAGTGACTCTCCCTGTGGAGATACTATAATAACAGACCCACTCAGTGACTCTCCCTGTGGAGATACTATAATAACAGATCCACTCAGTGACTCTCCCTGTCGAGATACTATAATAACAGACCTACTCAGTCACTCTCCCTGTGGAGATACTATAATAACAGACCCACTCAATGACTCTCCCTGTGGAGATACTCTGATTACAGACCCACTCAGTGACTCTCCTTGTGGAGATACTATAATAACAGACCCACTCAGTGCCTCTCCCTGTGGAGATACTATAATAACAGACCCACTCAGTGACTCTCCCTGTGGAGATACAATAATAACAGACACACTCAGTGACTCTCCCTGTGGAGATACTATAATAACAGAGACACTCAGTGACTCTCCCTGTGGAGATACTATAATAACAGACCCTCTCAGTGACTCTCCCTGTGGAGATACTATAATAACAGACCCACTCAGTGACTCTCCCTGTGGAGATACTATAATAACAGAACTACTCAGTGACTCTCCCTGTGGAGATACTATATTAACAGACACACTCAGTGACTCTCCCTGTGGAGATACTATAATAACAGACAAACTCAGTGACTCTCCCTGTGGAGATACTGTAATAGCCGACCCACTCAGTGACTCTCCCTGTGGAAATACTATAATAACAGACCCACTCAGTGAATCTCCCTGTGGAGATACTATAATAACCGACACACTCAGTGACTCTCCCTGTGGAGATACTATAATAACAGAGCCACTGAGTCACTCTCCCTGTGGAGATACTATAATAACAGACCCACTCCGTGACTCACCCTGTGGAGATACTATAATAACAGACCCACTCAGTGACTCTCCCTGTGGAGATATTATAATAACAGACCCGCACAGTGACTCTCCCTGTGGAGATAATATAATAACAGACAAACTGAGTGACTCTCCCTGTGGAGATACTATCATAAGAGACCCACACAGTGACTCTCCCTTTGCAGATACTGTAACCACAGACAAACTGAGTGACTCTCCCTGTGGAGATACTATAATAACAGACACACTCAGTGACTCTCCCTGTGGAGATACTATAATAACAGACACACTCAGTGACTCTCCCTGTGGAGATACGCTAATAACAGACACACTCAGAGACTCTCCCTGTGGAGATACTGCAATAACAGACCCACTCAGTGACTCTCCCTGTGGAAATACTATAATAACAGACCCACTCAGTGAATCTCCCTGTGGAGATACTATAATAACAGACCCACTCAGTGACTGTCCCTGTGGAAATCCTATAATAACAGACCCACTCAGTGACTCTCCCTGTGGAGATACTATAACAACAGACAAACTGAGTGACTCTCCCTGTGGAGATACTATAATAACAGACCCACTCAGTGACTCTCCCTGTGCAGATCCTATAATAACAGACACACTCAGTGACTCACACTGTGGAGACACTATAATTTTAGACACACTCAGTGACTCTGCCTGAGGAGATACTATAATAACAGACACACTCAGTGACTCTCCCTGTGGAGATACTATAATAACAGACACACTCAGTGACTCTCCCTGTGGAGATACTATAATAACAGACACACTCAGTGACTCTCCCTGTGGAGATACTATAATAACAGACCCACTCAGTGACTCTCCCTGTGGAGATACTCTAACAACAGCCAAACTGAGTGACTCTCCCTTTGGAGATACTAAAATAACAGACCCACTCAGTGACTCTCCCTGTGGAGATACTATCACAACAGACACAATCAGTGACTCTCTCTGTGGAGAAACTACAATAACAGACCCACTCAGTGACCTTCCCTGTGGAGATACTATAACAACAGACAAACTGAGTGACTCTCCCTGTGGAGATACTATAATAACAGACCCACTCAGTGACTCTCCCTGTGGAGATACTATAATAACAGACACACTCAGTGACTCGCCCTGTCGAGATACTATAATAACAGACCCACTCAGTCACTCTCCCTGTGGAGATACTACAATAACAGACCCACTCAGTGACTCTCAGTGTGGAGATACAAGAATAAGAGACCCACTCAGTGACTCTCCCTGTGGAGATACTATAATAACAGACCCACTCAGTGAATCTCCCTGTGGAGATACTATAATAACCGACACACTCAGTGACTCTCCCTGTGGAGATACTATAATAACAGAGCCACTGAGTCACTCTCCCTGTGGTGATACTATAATAACAGACCCACTCAGTGACTCTCCCTGTGGAGATACTATAATAACAGACCCACTCAGTGACTCTCCCTGTGGAGATATTATAATAACAGACCCACACAGTGACTCTCCCTGTGGAGATAATATAATAACAGACAAACTGAGTGACTCTCCCTGTGGAGATACTATAATAAGAGACCCACACAGTGACTCTCCCTTTGCAGATACTGTAACCACAGACAAACTGAGTTACTCTCCCTGTGGAGATACTATAATAACAGACACACTCAGTGACTCTCCCTGTGGAGATACTATAATAACAGACACACTCAGTGACTCTCCCTGTGGAGATACGCTAATAACAGACACACTCAGAGACTCTCCCTGTGGAGATACTGCAATAACAGACCCACTCAGTGACTCTCCCTGTGGAAATACTATAATAACAGACCCACTCAGTGAATCTCCCTGTGGAGATACTATAATAACAGACCCACTCAGTGACTGTCCCTGTGGAAATCCTATAATAACAGAGCCACTCAGTGACTCTCCCTGTGCAGATACTATAATAACAGACACACTCAGTGACTCTCCCTGTGGAGATACTATAATAACAGACCCACTAGGTGACTCTCCCTGTGGAGATACTATAACAACAGACAAACTGAGTGACTCTCCCTGTGGAGATACTATAATAACATACCCACTCAGTGACTCTCCCTGTGCAGATCCTATAATAACAGACACACTCAGTGACTCACACTGTGGAGACACTATAATTTTAGACACACTCAGTGACTCTGCCTGAGGAGATACTATAATAACAGACACACTCAGTGACTCTCCCTGTGGAGATACTATAATAACAGACACACTCAGTGACTCTCCCTGTGGAGATACTATAATAACAGACACACTCAGTGACTCTCCCTGTGGAGATACTATAATAACAGACCCACTCAGTGACTCTCCCTGTGGAGATACTCTAACAACAGACAAACTGAGTGACTCTCCCTTTGGAGATACTAAAATAACAGACCCACTCAGTGACTCTCCCTGTGGAGATACTATAACAACAGACACAATCAGTGACTCTCTCTGTGGAGATACTACAATAACAGACCCACTCAGTGACCTTCCCTGTGGAGATACTATAACAACAGACAAACTGAGTGACTCTCCCTGTGGAGATACTATAATAACAGACCCACTCAGTGACTCTCCCTGTGGAGATACTATAATAACAGACACACTCAGTGACTCGCCCTGTCGAGATACTATAATAACAGACCCACTCAGTCACTCTCCCTGTGGAGATACTATAATAACAGACCCACTCAGTGACTCTCAGTGTGGAGATACAAGAATAAGAGACCCACTCAGTGACTCTCCCTGTGGAGATACTATCATAACAGACCCACACAGTGACTCTCCCTGTGGGGATACTATAATAGCAGACACACACAGTGACTCTCCCTGTGGAGATACTATAATATCAGACACATTCAGTGACTCTCCCTGTGGAGATACTATAATAACAGACACACTCAGTGACTCTCCCTGTGGAGACACTGTAATAACAGACCCACTCAGTGACTCTCCCTGTGGAGATACTATAATAACAGACACACTCAGTGACTCTCCCTGTGGAGATACTATAATAAGAGACCCACTCAGTGACTCTCCCTGTGGAGATACTATTATAACAGACACACTCAGTGACTCTCCCTGTGGAGATACTATAATAACAGACACACTCAGTGAGTCTCCCTGTGGAGATACTATAATAACAGACCCACTCAGTGACTCTCCCTGTGGAGATACTATAATAACAGACCCACTCAGTGACTCTCCCTGTGGAGATACTATAACAACAGACACAATCAGTGATTCTCTCTGTGGAGATACTATAATAACAGACCCTCTCAGTGACTCTCCCTGTGGAGATACTATAATAACAGACCCACTCAGTGACTCTCCCTGTGGAGATACTATAACAAAAGACACAATCAGTGATTCTCTCTGTGGAGATACTATAATAACAGACCCACTCAGTGACTCTCCCTGTGAAGATACGAAACAACAGACAAACTGAGTGACTCTCCCTGCGGAGATAATATAATAACAGACCCACCCAGTGACTCTCCCTGTGGAGATACTATAATATCAGACACACTCAGTGACTCTCCCTGTCGAGATACTATAATAACAGACCAGCTCAGTCACTCTCCCTGTGGAGATACTATAATAACAGACCCACTCAGTGACTCTCCCTGTGGAGATACTATAATAACAGACCCACTCAGTGACTCTCGCTGTGGAGATACTCTGATTACAGACCCACTCAGTATCTCTCCCTGTGGAGATACTATAATAACAGACCCTCTCAGTGACTCTCCCTCTGGAGATACTATAATAACAGACCCACTCAGTGACTCTCCCTGTGGAGATACTATAATAACAGACCCACTCAGTGACACTCCCTGTGGAGATACTATAATAACAGACACACTCAGTCACTCTCCCTGTGGAGATACAATAATAACAGACCCACTCAGTGACACTCCCTGTGGAAATACTATAATAACAGACACACTGAGTCACTCTCCCTGTGGAGATACTATAATAACAAACCCACTCAGTGACTCTCCCTGTGGAAATACTATAATAACAGACACACTGAGTCACTCTCCCTGTGGGGATACTATAATAACAGACCCACTCAGTGACTCTCCCTGTGGAGACACTATAATAACAGACCTACTCAGTGACTCTCCCTGTGGAGATACTATAATAACAGACACACTCAGTGACTCTCCCTGTGGAGATACTATAATAACAGACCCACTCAGTGACTCTCACTGTGGAGATACTATAATAACAGACCCACTCAGTGACTCTCCCTGTGGAGATACTATAATCACAGACGCACTCTGTGACTCTCCCTGTGGAGATACTATAATAACAGACCCACTCTGTGACTCTCCCTGTGGAGATACTATAATAACAGACAAACTGAGTGACTCTCCCTGTGGAGATACTATAATAACAGACCCTCTGATTTACTCTCCCTGTGGAGATACTATAATAACAGTCCCACTCAGTGACTCCCCCTGTGGAGATACTATAATAGCTGACCCACTCAGTGACTCTCCCTGTGGAGATACTATAATAACAGACACACTCAGTGACTCTCCCTGTGGAAATACTATAATAACAGACCCTCTCAGTGACTCTCCCTGTGGAGATAATATAATAACAGACCCACTCAGTGACTCTCCCTGTGGAGATACTATAATGACAGACCCACTCCGTGACTCTCCCTTTGGAGATTCTATAATAACAGACAAACTGAGTGACTCTTCCTGTGGAGATACTATATTAACAGACCCACTCAGTGACTCTCCCTGTGGAGATACTATAATAACAGTCCCACTCTGTGACTATCCCTGTGAAGATACTATAATAATTGACCCACTCAGCTGTTCTCCCTGTGGATCTACTATTTATACAGATCCACTCAGTGACTCTCCCTGTGGAGATACTATAATAACAGCACCACTCAGTGACACACCCTGTGCAGAATATATACTAACAGACCCGCTCAGTAACTCTCCCTGTGGAGATGCTTTCATAACAGACCCACTCAGGCAATCTCCCTATGGAGATACTGCAATAACAGATCCACTCAGTGACTCTCCATGTGGAGATACTATATAAGCAGACCCGCACAGTGACTCTCCCTGCGGAGATACTATGATACCAGACCCACTCAGTGACTTTCCCTGTGGAGCTACTACAATACCAGACCCACTCAGTGACTCTCCCTGTGGAGAGACTATAATAACAGTCCCACTCAGTGACTCCCCCTGTGGAGATACTATAATAGCTGACCCACTCAGTGACTCTCCCTGTGGAGATACTATAATAACAGACACACTCAGTGACTCTCCCTGTGGAGATACTATAATAACAGACCCTCTCAGTGACTCTCCCTGTGGAGATAATATAATAACAGACCCACTCAGTGACTCTCCCTGTGGAGATAATATAATGACAGACCCACTCCGTGACTCTCCCTTTGGAGATTCTATAATAACAGACAAACTGAGTGACTCTTCCTGTGGAGATATTACAATAACAGCCCCACTCAGTGACTCTCCCTGTGGAGATTCGATAATAACAGACCCACTCAGTGACTCTCCCTGTGTAGATACTATAATAACAGACCCACTCAGTGACTCTCCCTGTGGAGATACTGGAATATGAGACCCACTCAGTGACTCTCCCTGTGGAGATACTATAATAACAGACTCATACAGTGACTCTCCCTGTGGAGATACTATAATAACAGACGCACTCAGTGACTCTCCCTGTGGAGATACTATAATAACAGACACACTGAGTCACTCTCCCTGTGGGGATACCATAATAACAGACCCACTCAGTGACTCTCCCTGTGGAGATACTATAATAACAGACCCACTCAGTGGCTCTCCCTGTGGAGATACTATGATAACAGACCCACTCAGTGACTCTCCCTGTGGAGATACTAAAATAACAGACACACTCAGTGACTCTCCCTGTGGAGATACTATAATAACAGACCCACTCAGTGACTCTCCCTGTGGAGATACTATAATAACAGACCCACTCTGTGACTCTCCCTGTGGAGATACTATAATGACAGACAAACTGAGTGACTCTCCCTGTGGAGATACTATAATAACAGACCCTCTGAGTTACTCTCCCTGTGGAGATACTATAATAACAGACGCACTCTGTGACTCTCCCTGTGGAGATACTATAATAACAGACCCCCTCTGTGACTTTCCCTGTGGAGCTACTACAATACCAGACCCACTCAGTGACTCTCCCTGTGGAGAGACTATAATAACAGTCCCACTCAGTGACTCCCCCTGTGGAGATACTATAATAGCTGACCCACTCAGTGACTCTCCCTGTGGAGATACTATAATAACAGACACACTCAGTGACTCTCCCTGTGGAGATACTATAATAACAGACCCTCTCAGTGACTCTCCCTGTGGAGATAATATAATAACAGACCCACTCAGTGACTCTCCCTGTGGAGATACTATAATGACAGACCCACTCCGTGACTCTCCCTTTGGAGATTCTATAATAACAGACAAACTGAGTGACTCTTCCTGTGGAGATACTATATTAACAGACCCACTCAGTGACTCTCCCTGTGGAGATACTATAATAACAGTCCCACTCTGTGACTATCCCTGTGAAGATACTATAATAATTGACCCACTCAGCTGTTCTCCCTGTGGATCTACTATTTATACAGATCCACTCAGTGACTCTCCCTGTGGAGATACTATAATAACAGCACCACTCAGTGACACACCCTGTGCAGAATATATACTAACAGACCCGCTCAGTAACTCTCCCTGTGGAGATGCTTTCATAACAGACCCACTCAGGCAATCTCCCTATGGAGATACTGCAATAACAGATCCACTCAGTGACTCTCCATGTGGAGATACTATATAAGCAGACCCGCACAGTGACTCTCCCTGCGGAGATACTATGATACCAGACCCACTCAGTGACTTTCCCTGTGGAGCTACTACAATACCAGACCCACTCAGTGACTCTCCCTGTGGAGAGACTATAATAACAGTCCCACTCAGTGACTCCCCCTGTGGAGATACTATAATAGCTGAACCACTCAGTGACTCTCCCTGTGGAGATACTATAATAACAGACACACTCAGTGACTCTCCCTGTGGAGATACTATAATAACAGACCCTCTCAGTGACTCTCCCTGTGGAGATAATATAATAACAGACCCACTCAGTGACTCTCCCTGTGGAGATACTATAATGACAGACCCACTCCGTGACTCTCCCTTTGGAGATTCTATAATAACAGACAAACTGAGTGACTCTTCCTGTGGAGATATTACAATAACAGCCCCACTCAGTGACTCTCCCTGTGGAGATTCGATAATAACAGACCCACTCAGTGACTCTCCCTGTGTAGATACTATAATAACAGACCCACTCAGTGACTCTCCCTGTGGAGATACTGGAATATGAGACCCACTCAGTGACTCTCCCTGTGGAGATACTATAATAACAGACTCATACAGTGACTCTCCCTGTGGAGATACTATAATAACAGACGCACTCAGTGACTCTCCCTGTGGAGATACTATAATAACAGACACACTGAGTCACTCTCCCTGTGGGGATACCATAATAACAGACCCACTCAGTGACTCTCCCTGTGGAGATACTATAATAACAGACCCACTCAGTGGCTCTCCCTGTGGAGATACTATGATAACAGACCCACTCAGTGACTCTCCCTGTGGAGACACTATAATAACAGACCTACTCAGTGACTCTCCCTGTGGAGATACTAAAATAACAGACACACTCAGTGACTCTCCCTGTGGAGATACTATAATAACAGACCCACTCAGTGACTCTCCCTGTGGAGATACTATAATAACAGACCCACTCTGTGACTCTCCCTGTGGAGATACTATAATAACAGACAAACTGAGTGACTCTCCCTGTGGAGATACTATAATAACAGACCCTCTGAGTTACTCTCCCTGTGGAGATACTATAATAACAGACGCACTCTGTGACTCTCCCTGTGGAGATACTATAATAACAGACCCCCTCTGTGACTCTCCCTGTGGAGATACTATAATAACAGACAAACTGAGTGACTCTCCCTGTGGAGATACTATAATAACAGACCCTCTGAGTTACTCTCCCTGTGGAGATACTATAATAACAGTCCCACTCAGTGACTCCCCCTGTGGAGATACAATAATAGCAGACCCACTCAGTGACTCTCCCTGTGGAGATACTATAATAACAGACACACTCAGTGACTCTCCCTGTGGAGATACTATAATAACAGACCCTCTCAGTGACTCTCCCTGTGGAGATACTATATTAACAGACCCACTCAGTGACTCTCCCTGTGGAGATACTATAATAACAGACCCACTCTGTGACTATCCCTGTGAAGATACTATAATAATTGACCCACTCAGCTGTTCTCCCTGTGGATCTACTATTTATATAGATCCACTCAGTGACTCTCCCTGTGGAGATACTATAATAACAGCACCACTCAGTGACACACCCTGTGCAGAATATATACTAACAGACCCGCTCAGTAACTCTCCCTGTGGAGATGCTTTCATAACAGACCCACTCAGGCAATCTCCCTATGGAGATACTGCAATAACAGATCCACTCAGTGACTCTCCATGTGGAGATACTATATAAGCAGACCCGCACAGTGACTCTCCCTGCGGAGATACTATGATACCAGACCCACTCAGTGACTTTCCCTGTGGAGCTACTACAATACCAGACCCACTCAGTGACTCTCCCTGTGGAGAGACTATTATTTCAGTTCCACTCATTTACTCTCCCTCTGGAGATACTGTAATAACAGCCCCATTCATGGAGAGTGTCGCAGTGAGGTGAACTACTGATTGAGTCTGTAAGGGAGAGGGGATGTCGGAGATTGAGAGAGATTCTCAGTAAGAGTACCTCTCCACTTCTCTCTCCATGCTGATCTCTCCCTTTCTCACTGTTACGCTCTCTCCATCCATATTTATCCCTCTATGCCTATTTCTTGTACCTCTGTGTACTCAGATTTGCATCAAACTATGATTCTATTTGTCATTTACCCTTTTGATCTAACCTAACAACGTGACTGTCTCCAACATTCTCTCTGTGTCTTGAACAGCGGGACCTTGAAGTGAATGTTCACTGATTCCTGAGCCTGACAGGGCAGGCGGATAAGCTGATTCAGAAGGGGTAAGGGAGACTTTCATTTCCCGTCCAGCGGAAATAATCTCTCAAAGTCGACCCTATCCAGTCCCTTCAGAATCTGATATGTTTCAATGTGATCACCTCTCATTCTTCTAAACTGCGGAGAATACAGGTCCAGTTTACTCAGCCTCTCATCATCGGACAATGGCAGAGAAGCTAAACAAATACTTTGTGTCTGTCTACATGTTCTCTATCATGCTCTGTATACTTCCTTGAATAATTGAACAATGCAGTTTCTGGATCATTTCACTGTTTGTTGTTGAGCTGATGAATTTGTTTGATTGGCAGTGATAATATTTTTGAACCATTGCATTGAGTCCAATGGGTTGCAACCATGATTATTGGGTGATTTCTCTCTGCAACTTTTAATCTTTAATAAAGCTTATCTGGGCATTAACCTGCAATCTATTTTTATATGTCTGACTCCACTCATGATGTGGGGGGAATAAGGTTAATTTTGTCTGGTTGTGCACCCAATTAAATGACTGTTTGGTACCGCAAGACTTTCTCAACTGTGAACGTGTGCTGATCTCTCCCTCATAGACGCACACTAACATACAATACACACACACACACACACACACACATATAACATCTGCCTTTCTCTCTGCCCACATGCCCACATCCATCCTGGACTTTCCCTCTCTCTCTGCTGGGCACTCCATCTCTCATTCATTTTTCACACTTTCTGTACACACTGTGTCTGCTCTTTTCCTCCAATTTCTCATTTCCTTCCCACTCTCTCTCCTTCTCTCTCTCTATCTTTCGCTCTGCTACTCTCTCCTCACCTTTATCTCTCCATTGATCTGTTTCCTCACTCTCAAACTCTACCTCTCCCTCACTCTCCATCTTCCTTTCTCTTTGATCTCTCTTCACATCTCTCCATCACACTCTCTCCATCTCTGTCCATTTGAGGAAATTCTCCCTCCATTTCTCACCATCTCTTGCTCTCTCAACATCTTCCTATTACCTATTTTCTCTGTGTCTCTCCATCTCTCTATTATTCTTTCAATCTCATTTATCTCTCTCTCTCCCCATCACGCTCTCTTTTCTATTTCCCTCTCTATTACTTGCTCTCGAACTCTCTTGCTCTGTCTGTCCATGTTGGGTCCCTTTAAGAGTTTGGGACAGTTCTGGCGGTGCAGGGACCCTTTAAGGGTCTGGTGCTGGTCCCGTCCCCCACCACGGGTGGTCACATGCCGCCCAAACCGCGGCTGCGCGGAGGCTGCATGCAGCCTTTGACCCCTAAGACCTCCAAAGACGTGGAGTGACGCAGCCAATCAGGGCTCAGTGAGGCGCGTGGAGGGACTGCGTCGTCATCAGCCGCCATGTTTGCGTGACGTCCCGCCGGCTGTTGATTTCCGTGAAAAAGCAGCTGCAAGGAAAAAGAGAAGCGGCTTCAGTTGTCGATCTCAATGGAGGAAAATTGAAAGTCTGAGCCGCGGGAGAAGGTAAAATGTGGCAGCTAACGGGGTGGCGAAATGCGCATGTGCAGAGCTTCCTCCCAGGGTGCAGCGCGGCCCGTCCCACAGGTCGGGGCTTTTTCCAGCCGCGCGGCCTTGTGGGGGCCGCTGGAAGCCATTGCCCCCTCATTAACTCAGTAAAAATCAACTCATTCCATCTCAGCTCACGCTCTCTCCTTTTCATATAGCAGGCTGAAATAGGCTTTGTTGGCAACAACAACACCATCCAGGGTGTGATCAGATACTCTGTCCCTTCGCAAACGATTTCCTGTCCCTCCAACAGCTTGTGCCATTGCCCTATTTATCGGTGTTTTTTCTCCCCCTTCTGATGTTATTG
Organism: Heterodontus francisci; assembly: GCF_036365525.1. Lineage (NCBI taxonomy): Eukaryota > Metazoa > Chordata > Chondrichthyes > Heterodontiformes > Heterodontidae > Heterodontus > Heterodontus francisci. The sequence goes on along the minus strand of NW_027140454.1, from coordinate 789,553 downwards.
AATTTGTTAGTGGTTTTTATCCAGCTGAAATAGCTGCTGAAGTTGTTGGTCTTTTTCTCCTTAGCTAACCCTTTCTCCGTCAGTCTCACTCCGATTGTCAGAGATAGCAGGAGGGAGAGACAGAGAGAGGAAGACAGAGATAGAGACACAGATAACAACCCCAGCTTCTCCAATCTATCCACGCAACTAAGTCTCTCATCCCTGCAGCCTTGCTCGTGAACCTTTCCTGCACCATGTCTAATGCCCTCACATCCTTCCTAAAGTGTGCTGCCCATAATTGGACACAATACTACTTGAGGATGCAGCAGTGTTTTATAAAGCTTCATCATAACCTCCTTGCTTTTATACTCTAAGCCTCAATTTACAAAGCCTGGGATCCCATATGCCTTTTAACCACTTTCTCAACTCGCCCTGCCACCTTCAATTTGTGCACAGATGTCCCAGATCTCTGTTCCTACACCCACTTTCTTCTGTTCTTAGGTTCTCGTAACAGAGAGGGACAGGAGGACAGTGAGGTCTAGAAAGGAGTGGGAGAGAAAGCAACAAACAGGAAGCACGTATGGGAACACCACCACCTGCAAGTCTCACATCATCCTGACTTGGAACTATATCACCGTTCCTTCACTGTCACTGGGTCAAAATCCTGCAACTCTCTTCCTAACAGCACTGTGGGTGTACCGACCCCACATGGACTGCAGTGGTTAAAGAAGGTTCAATGGTAATTCGTGATGGGCAATAAATGCTGGCCTAGCCAGTAACGCACACATTTAACACATGAATAAAAAATAATAACGATTTGGGACCAAGTCACTGAAGGAGATATTAGACTGACAAAGAGCAGTACAGTGCAGGAACAGGCCATTCGGCCCTCCAAGCCTGTGCCGACCTTGATGCCTGTCTAAACTAAAATGTTCTGCACTTCAGGGGACTGTATCCATCTATTCCCATCCTATTCATGTATTTGTCAAGATGCCTCTTAAACATCGCTATCGTACCTGCTTCCACCACCTCCCCCGGCAGCATCTTCCAGGCACTCACCACCCTCTACATAAAGAACTAGCCTCGCACATCCCCTCGAAACTTTGCCCCACGCACCTTAAACTAGACAGAAGAACATAAGAAGCAGGACCAGGAGTTGGCCATTCAGCCCCTCAAGCCTGCCCTGCCATTCAATAATATCATTGCTGATCTGTCCCAGGACTCAACTCCTCTTTCAGGCCTGCTCCGCATAACCCTCGACAGCTCGAGATTTCAAAAATGTATCTATCTCTTCCTTAAATACAATTAGTGACCTAGCCTCCTCAACTCTGAGGTACCGAATTCCAGATTTCAGCACCAAAAACTTGGTCAAAGAGCTTGGATTTTGGGAGCGTCATATAATAGGAAAGCACATTAGTGAGACGGAGGGGTTTAGGAAAGGAATTCCAGAGTTAGGGCCTTGGCAGCTTGAAGGAACGGCCACCAAAGATGGAACGATTTAAATTGAGGAGGCCATAATTAGAGGATCGCAGATATTGCATGATTGTGAAGCTGGAGGAGATTGCAGAGATAGGGTGGGGTTATTTGTGGAAGACAGTTGCAAAATTACATCACCCTTTGTGTGCAGAAGTGTTAATAAATTTCACCCTTGAAAGGCTTTTCAACAAATGTTCGATTTTTAGACTGTCCGCCTCGTCCGAGACTCCCCAAACTAGTGAGAAGAGTTTCGCTTTATCTACCCAATCAGTTTCCACTATTATCTTGTAAACTTTGATCAAGTCAACCCTTACCCTTCTTACCTCCAAGACACAGCGTAAAGCTCTGTCAACACTGTCCCATCAAATGCTGCCAAGCCAAGTTATCTACAGAGCAAATCATTGTCTTCTCTGTTCCATCAAACACTCACAGGGCAGGTACCGTGTGGGGTTAGATACAGAGTAAAGCTGCCTCTATTTATGCCTCTCTTTCTCCTCCTCCATCACATGGGGACAGTAACAGTGAGAAAGGCAGGGATAGATATGCAGAGAGAATAACAGAGAGAGGGAAGGATAGCAGTGGGGATAGGTCATTGGAGAGAAAGAGGAAGAGATTTCAATGGAGAATGTCATTCAGTGTTCCTGAAAATCTGTGTGCAGCAGCCTGAAAGGTACCACGCAGGTCCTGTTCCGTGATAAATAACAGGTCTGCAAAGATTCTTCAAATATTTAAAGGGACAGCGCAAGAAAAAACTAACTGGCTGTGCACAACAACTACATTTTCAGGGAACATTGGAGACAGCTGTGGCTCCGTGGGTAATAATCCCACCTCTGAGTAAAATGTTTGTGGGTTTAAGACAGAACACAAAATCCACACTGATGCCACCCAACAGAAAATCAGAACAGACCAGTGAGACTCAGAAAAGGCAACGTGTGTTAAATTTGTGAGCATCGCGTTTTGGAATGTTTTAGTGTTAGAGTAAATTTTTAATGTTTGCCAATGATACCAAACTTGGAGGAGATGCAAACAGTGAGGATTACACCAATCGATTGCAACAGTACATTGAACGTTGAGCAGAATGGGCAGATAAGTGGCAGATGGAATTTAATAGAGGGAAATGTGAGGTGATGTATTTTGTCAGAAGTGATAGGGAGAGGCAATATAGACTTAATGGCACAGTTCTAGAGAGTGTGCAGGGATAGAGGGTCCTGGGGATACATGTACATACATCTTTGAAGGTGGCAGGACATATTGAGAGAGCAGTCAGCAGAGCATGTGGCATCTCAGGATTCATAAATAGTTGTGGGAACAAATGCATGGAAGCTATGCTAAACCTTTCCAAAGCTCTGGTTAGGCCACAATTAGAATATTGCATCCAGTTCTGGTCATCACACATTAGGAAGGATGTGAGGGTCGTTCAGGGGGATCAGAGGAGATGGCAGTTTCAGGGAGGGGGGGGTTTAGCAAACTGGATTGGAAACAGCTACCTGAAGGTAAATGATTGTCAGAGCAGTGAGAGTTAGTGCGTGTTGAGAACAAATATTTTCCCACAAAGACAAACAGAGTACGACTCCCAAATCTAGAGCCCCTTGGATAACAAGGATCAAACTGGGTGGGATAAGGCACAAAATGGGAAGCTTATGTCAGATACCGAGAGCTCAATACCACAGAAAGTCGAGAAGAGTGAAGGAAGTGCAGGGGAGGGGAGTGCACGTCCGAGAGGAAGGAAGACACGGAGGAAAAAGAAACATCAAGAGGCGCGTCCCCTGGACACATTGACACAACCCGAGCCTGAGCTCAGCCTAAAGCCCGTTCCCAAGGAATCCACCTCTCCCAGTGCTTGGCTCAGGCCCAGGGTGACTAAAAATAAAAGGAGGGCGCGGAGGCGGAGGCCTCTGATGACATGGCTGTCTCTGAGCCTCCGCTAGTGGGAAAAAGAGGAGAAGGCACCCCTCCACAGAGGTATCAAGGGGTCCTGAGGTGCAGGTCCAACTATTGGAGGGGAGTTTTCGCCTGTTTCGGGTCCTCAGGGTTCCCCCTACCACCACCACCAACATCAAGGCTGATGGGTTTGGACAGGAGCTCCCTGTTGCTCAGGATGGAGGGGAGGGGGAGACACCTGTACATGTGGCCCCTCCGGGGGAAGCCAGTGGAGCCCTGATAGTGGTGGGGGAGACTGGGGACACCGCCCATTCTGCCACTGGGTCGGGTGCCCTGAGTGGAGGGGAGCGCAAGGCACCAGAGGGTCGGCCCTCCCAGCCGGAGTCCACCACCAACCAGGAGACACCCGACCCAGTTATAACCAAGAATGCTGCCCCATCTGCTGGGCCTGTGGGTGCTGGCGGAGCGAGAGATGGCCTCCTCTGTCCACCTCCGGTTTCGGCTCCGGCTGGATTTCCGGAGCCAGGAACTCCCGACTCACCTCGACCACTGATTGGCCTGGTGTTGGAGGCGGGGTTTGGGGGGCCCCTGGACCGTTGGCGCCTACAGGCTCCACTTCCATCTCAGAACCCAGAGAGGAGCCCTCCACCATCCATCCTGGGGGTGGGATCGTGATGGAGGCAGGACCAGCTGGCGCGGCCGGGACGTCCGCCGCACAGTGTGTGGTGGATGTGTCGGCCACTGGCAGTGATGACCCGGAGGAGGATGAGGATTCGGTGTGGGGCACGGAGGATGATCTTGATTCCATCACCAGTGAGGTGGTGGAGTCCCTCGTGCCTCCCACCGAATCTCCTCTCATCCCCACGGCAGAACTCTGGGATTTCCTCGCAGCTTGCAGGGGCTGCCACAATGAAGTTCAGCTGGCCCTCGGCCATTGGTTGAATCTGGCGCTAATCATACAGTCCGTCCATGCTGCCCTCAAGAAAGCGGGCAAGCGCGCGGGTATGAAACTGGTTGAGAGGCGCCTTTTTAATGTGTTCCTCAATGGGTGGCTAGGGGAGTGGAGGGCCAGGTGCACTTCCACTCCCTCCTCACAGTGATGTGTTGGTGACGGGTTTAAAGTACCTTTGACATGAAGATAACCATAGCCAAACTCAACATCAACGGCAGCACGGGGTCTCACCGCAGATTTCACAATCTCTCAGTCCTCAGGGAAGGGAGATACGCGGTGAGCTTTCTGCAGGAAACCCACACCGTTCCGGGAGACGATGCCACCTGGCTCCTGGAGTGGCAGGGTGAGGTCTACATGAGTCACCTCACCCCTATTTCTAGTGGGGTGGCTATCTTGTTGGCCCCGACTTTTCAGCCGGAGAGCTTGGGGGTCAAAGGAGCTGGTGCCGAGCTGCTTGCTCCACATCGCCGTTCGCCTGGGTAGCGTGCTGCTCCACTTTGTGAACGTGTACGCGCCCAGGTCCGGCGCATTGCAAGTGCGCCTCCTGGACGAAGTGTCTACTGTCTTGAGCTCCATCGACAGCGGCGAGTGCCTTATCCTTGGGGGAGATTTTAACTGCACCCTCGAGGTGGGGGATCGCTTCCATCCCCAGCGCAGCTAAGCATCGGTGGACAAGTTGAGGGAACTGATCAGCTCCCTCAACTTGATGGACATCTGGCGGAATCTCCATCCCGACTCCAGCGTCTTCACGTGGAGGTCTGGAGGAGGAGGGTCCCGAACCGACCACCTCTACATTTTGCATGCGTACTTCTCCCGCGTCTCGGCGGTCTCCATGCGGCTGGTGCCGTGCTCGGACCACCACCTGGTGTGCGCGGAGTTCATTCCGTTCCGCACGCGGGCGGGGACCGCGTACTGGCACTTTAACAACCGGCTGCTGGAGGAGGAGTGATTCCAGGACACGTTACATCGATTCTGAGCCGACTGGAGAAGGAAGCAGGGGGCTTCCCCTCCTTGAGGCTATGGTGGGATGTGGGCAAGACTCACATCCGCGTCTTCTGCCAGGCGTATGCGAAGGTGTCGACCAAGTGGCGGAAAGCTGAGATCAGGCGCCAAGAGAGGGAGGTACTCGACCTGGTGTCCCGCCTCGGTCATGCCGTCACGGACCCGGTCTCGTGGCAGGCGTACAAAGAGAAGAAGGGCGCGCTGAGGGACCTGCAACACATAGGGTCCCGAGGCGCGTACATGAGGTCGCGGATCCAGCTCCTGGAAGATGTGGACCGCGCCTCACCCTTCTTCTACTCACTGGAAAAATGGCCTCGTGTCCGTAAGCAGCTCGTTGAGCTGCTGGCCGATGACGGATCCTCCATCACGGATCTGAAGTGAATGGGCCTCCTGGTCTGTTCTTATTGCAGTGCGTTGTTCTCTCCAGATCCGTCCAGCGAGGACACGCGCAGAGTTTTGTGGGAGGACATGCCACAGGTCAGCCCAGAGGGCGCCGAAGCATTGGAGGCTCCGCTCACGTTGGCAGAGCTGACCGGCGCCCTCCACCAGCTGTCAAGGGGCAAATCCCCAGGGCTGGACAGGCTGACCGTGGAGATCCTCGGGGAGTTCTGGGTTGTCCTGGGGGACGATTACGCGCGGGTCCAGGGGGAAAGCCTGGCGACCGTGGAGATCCTCGGGGAGTTCTGGGTTGTCCTGGGGGACGATTACGCGCGGGTCCAGGGGGAAAGCCTGGCGACCGGGGAGATGCCCCTCTCGTGGCACAGGGCAGTCATCGTCCTGCTGCCGAAGAGGAGTGATCTCTGCCTGCTTAAAAACTGGCATCCAGTCTCCCTCCTCTGCACGGATTATAAGATCTTTGCCTGGGCTGTGTCGACCCGCCTGGGCTCCGTGCTGGCCCACATGATCCACGCCGACCAGTCCTACTCGGTCCCGGGCCGGTCCATCCAGGACAACATCCACCTGGTCCGGGACCTGATCCATCTTTCCCAGAGGACTGGTCAGTCAGCCGCCTTTCTCTCCCTCAATCAGGAGAAGGCGTTCGAAAGGGTGGATCATGAATACCATTTGGGACTTTGCGCGCTTTCGGACTCGGGCCGCATTTCGTGTCCCGGGTACGACTTTTGTATGCCGCCGCAGAGTGTCTAGTCAAAGTTAACGGGTCCTTGACGGCGTCCCTTCACTTTGGGAAAGGAGTGCGTCAGGAATGCCCAATATCCGGCCAATTGTGTACCATCTGCGTGGAGCCCTTCCTGTGCCAGCTTCGCAGGAGGTTGACGGGATTGGCTCTGCGTGAGCCGGCCATGCGGGTCATCCTCTCGGCTTACGCCGACGACGTGCTGCTCATTGTGACAGATCCCGTTGACTTGCAGAGGATGCGCGACTGCCAGCAGACCTTTTCTACCGCGTCCTCTGCGAGGATCAATTGGGAGAAATGTTCCGGACTCCTGGTGGGTCAGTGGCGGGTGGACTCCCTGCCGGAGGAGTTGACATCTCTTGCGTGGAACACCACTCACCTCCTCTATCTGGGAGTTTACCTTAGCCCCACTGAGGAAGCCTGGCTGGCAAACTGGCAGGAGTTGGAGGCGAAAGTCACCACTCGGCTGGGTCGCTGGACAGGACTGCTCCAAGTGCTTTCCTACAGGGGCCGTGCGCTGGTTGCAAACCAACTGGTGGCCTCCATATTGTGGTACTGGTTGGTCACTTTGGCTCCGCCCCCTGCATTTGCCACCAAGATCCAGAAGAAAATCGTCGATTTCGTCTGGGGCAAGAGGAAGCACTGGGTCTCTGCCGCGGTCCTGAGTCTCCCAATCGAGGAGGGTGGCCTGTCGCTGGTGTGTGTCCGCACCCAGGCTGCGACTCTCCGCCTTTGGACCCTGCAGAGATACCTGTACGTCGAGCGTCCTCCCAGATGGTGTGCGCTGGTGATGTATTTTTTCCGCCAGTCTCACTCCCTTCAAGATGACACGCAGCTCCCGGTGGAGTCCGTCAGCCGCGCCTCTCTGAGGGAGTTGCCTGTCATTTACTGAGATCTATTCCGAGTCTGAAACATGGTCGCCTCCAGTCAGGGCACTCCCCCGCCTGCGGAGGTGAGCGCCTCGGCTGTCCGGACGGCCGACTCCGAGGACGGTCCGGCGGGCGCAGGAGTAGCCGTAACCTCCGGGATGCCCCTCCCTGTGGGTGGCGAGGGGGCTCGGGAGTGTGGAGAGCTCCCGGCGGATCTGACCCCCATTTGCTTGGAACTGCTCATCGCACCCAGGCCCCGAAACCCTCCTCGGGAGCCGGTCCTGCACAACCTGATCTGGCTCTCGGAAATGCCCTCCGTGCCATTCCAATCATCGTGGTGGGGTTTCCTGTACGGGCTGCTCCAGCACTCTCTGCACTTTCTCGCCCTCGTCAGTCGGCCGGACACGCCCTGGCGGTCCACGTTGTATTCTGGTGGCGAGGGAAACCCCAATGGAGGTCTCTCTCTGCGGGTGTCTTCCCCCTTTATATCGGGGACCTGGAGTGGAGGGTGTTGCACAGGGCAGTCCCGTGCAATAGGCTTTTAAGTAGGTTCACGGACTCCCAGGCCACCTGTTCGTTCTGCGGCCTTGACGAGTCCGTGTTCCATGTTTTTATGCAGTGTGCGAGGTTGCAGCCCCTATTTGAGTATTTGAAATGGCTGCTCCTCAAGTTCTGGCTGCACTTCAGTACCACGCTCCGGATATTTGGGCACCCGGAGCGGAAGGGCGTGGGCCAGGAGGAGGATCCCCTCATCAGTCTGCTCCTGGGCCTGGCCAACGTGGCAATTCACAGGTCCAGGCTGCGGGCCGTCGGGGTTCCGTCCTCCCCGATTGCCTGCCCCTCTTCCCCGGTTATGTTCGTGCCCGGGTGTCCCTGGAGAAGTAGCATGCGGTGTCCGCCGGTACGCTTGAGGCCTTCCGCGACCGTTGGGCACCGCAGAGACTGGAGTGCATTGTCGATGCCGAGAATGGCATTTTAATTTGTGTTTTTGTTTATTTCTGTTTATAATAAAGTTATTAAAAAAATATATAAGATGTTTATAAAGGGGCCTGAGGAATAAAGGCCCCCTCGTCATGAAAAATATAAAAGGTGCCTGGGGAATAAAGGCCACAAAGAAAATGGGGGTTAGATACGGAGTAAAGCTCACAAAAAAAGAAAAAATAACGGGAGGTCGATGCAGAGTAAAGCTCCATCTAAACTGTCCCCATCAAACAGCACGGGTTAGAAGAAAAACGGGGTTAGATAAAGAGTAAAGATCCCTCTCCCAAAGCCAGGCTCACTCTTGCTCTGTCTCTTTCTCCTCTCTCACTATCTGCGACACCTTTTCTCTGCTCTCTTTCTCCATCTTCCCATCCTGAGAGCAAAAGGGAGATACTGAGATAGTGTACAGTGGGAGATAGAGAGAGAAAAGGGAGAGATACTCTTGGAAAATGAATAACAGAGAAAAGAAATAGGGCTTCAAGAGTACAAGAGAGGGAAATAGAGAGATAGGCAGGGACAGAGATTACCAGTAAGAGATATTACCTGAGATTACCTCTCTCTCCGTGCCTATCACTCCTTTCCTATTTGTTAGCCTCTCCGTCTATTTTTCTTCCACTACCCCGATGTTTCACACGCCATGCCTCTCTCTCGATTGTCTGTGTATACTGCAGTGAAGGATTATATCAAATGATCATGTTTTACATTTGCTCTTTCAATCTAACAGAACAATCTCTCTGTCTGTGAACAGAGGGGCCTTGGAGTGAATGTCAACTGATTCCTGAGGGTAACAGGAGAGGTGGATAAGGTGGTTACATCGAACATAGAACATAAAACATTACAGCGCAGGACAGGCCCTTCAGCCCTCGATGTTGCGCCGACCTGTGAAACCATCTGACCTACACTATTCCATTTTCATCCATATGTCTATCCAATGACAACTTAAATGCCCTTAATGTTGGCGAGTCTACTACTGTTGCAGGCAGGGCGTTCCACGCCCTTACTACTCTCTGTGTAAAGAAACTACCTCTGACATCTGTCCTATATCTATCACCCCTCAACTTAAAGCTATGTCCCCTCGAGTTTGCCATCACCATCCGAGGAAAAAGGCTCTCACTATCCACCCTGACCAGCCCTCTGCTTATCTTATATGTCTCTATTAAGTCACCTTTTCTCCTCCATCTCTCTAACGAAAACAACCTCAAGTCCCTCAGCCTTTCCTCGTAAGACCATCCCTCCATACCAGGCAACATCCTAGTAAATCTCCTCTGCACCTTTTTCAAAGCTTCCTCATCCTTCCTAAAATGCGGTGACCAGAACTGCACGCAATACTCCAGGTGCGGCCGCACCAGAGTTCTGTACAGCTGCAGCATGACCTCGTGGCTCCGAAACTCGAACCCCCTACTAATAAAAGCTGACACACCATTTGCCTTCTTCACAGCTCTATTAACCTGAGTGGCAACTTTCAGGGATTTATGTACCTGAACACCAAGATCTCTCTGCTCATCTACACTACCAAGAATCTTCCCATTAGCCCAGTATTCTGCAATCCTGTTACTCCTTCCGAAGTGAATCACCTCACACTCTTCCGCATTAAACTCCATTTGCCATCTCTCAGCCCAGCCCTGCAGCCTATCTATGTCCCTCTGTACCCGACAACATCCTTCGGCACTATCCACAACTCCACCGACCTTCGTGTCATCCGCAAATTTACTAACCCACCCTTCTACACCCTCATCCAGGTCATTTATAAAAATGACAAACAGCAGTGGCCCCAAAACAGATCCTTGCGGTACACCACTAGAAACGATACTCCAGGATGAACATTTACCATCAACCACCACCCTCTGTCTTCTTTCAGCGAGCCAATTTCTGATCCAGAGCACTAATTCACCTTCAATCCGATACTTCTGCATTTTCTGCAATAGCCTACAGTGGGGAACTTTATCAAACGCCTTACTGAAATCCATATACACCACATCCACGGCTTTACCCTCATCCACCTGTTTTGTCACCTTGTCAAAAAACTCAATAAGGTTTGTGAGGCACGACTTACCCTTCACAAAACCATGCTGACTATCTCTAATGAACTTATTCTTTTCAAGATGTTTATAAATCCTATCTCTTATAACCTTTTCCAACATTTTACCCACAACCGAAGTAAGGCTCACAGGTCTATAATTACCAGGGCTGTCTCTACTCCACTTCTTGAACAAGGGGACAACATTTGCTCTCCTCCAGTCTTCGAGCACTATTCCAGTCGACAATGACGACATATAAATCAAGGACAAAGGCTCTGCAGTCTCCTCCCTGGCTTCCCAGAGAATCCTAAGATAAATCCCATCTGGCCCAGGGGACTTATCTATTTTCACACTTTCCAAAATTGCTAACACCTCCTCCTTGTGAACCTCAATCCCATCTAGCCTAGTAGTCTGTATCTCAGTATTCTCCTCGACAACATTTTCTTTCTCCACTGTAAATACTGACGAAAAATATTCATTTAACACTTCCCCTGTCTCCTCCGATTCCACACACAACTTCCCACTACGATCCTTGATTGGCCCTAACCTATCTCTAGTCATTCTTTTATTCCTGATATACCTATAGAAAGCCTTAGGGTTTTCTTTGATCCTATCCGCCAATGACTTCTCGTGTCCTCTCCTTGCTCTTCTTATCTCTCCCTTTAGATCCTTCCTGGCTAGCTTGTAACTCTCAAGCCCCCTTTACTGAGCCTTCACTTCTCATCCTAACATCAGCCTTCTTCTTCCTCTTGACAGGCTCTTCAACTTCTTTAGTAAACCACGTCTCCCTCGCTCGACAACTTCCTCCCTGCCTGACAGGTACATACTTATCAAGGACACGCAGTCGCTGCTCCTTGAATAAGCTCCACATTTCCTTCCCCATCCGACGCATCCTAAATCTTGCCTAATCGCATCATAATTTCCTTTCCCCCAGCTATATTTCTTGCCCTGCTGTATATGCCTGTCCCTGCCCATCGCTAAGGTAAACCTAACCGAATTGTGATCACTATCACCAAAGTGCTCATCAACTTCTAAATCTAACACCTGGCCGGGTTCATTAACCGGTCCCAAATCCAATGTGGCATCGCCCCTGGTTGGCCTGTCTACATACTGTGTCAGAAAACCCTCCTGCACACACTGGACAAAAACAGACCCATCTAAAGTACTCAAACTATAGTATTTCCAGTCAATATTTAGAAAGTTAAAGTCCCCCATAACCACTACCCTGTTACTCTCGCTCCTGTCAAGAATCATCTTTGCTATCCTTTCCTCTACATCTCTGGAACTATTTGGAGGTCGATAGAAAACTCCCAACAGGGTGACCTCTCCTCTCCTGTTTCTAACCTCGGCCCAGACTACCTCAGTAGACGAGTCCTCAAACGTCCTTTCTGCCGCTGTAATACTTTCCTTGATTAACAATGCCACACCCCCCCCCTTTTACCCTCTTCTCTGTTCTTAGTGAAACATCTAAATCCCGGAACCCGCAACATCCATTCCTGTCCCTGCTCTACCCATGTCTCTGAAATGGCCACAACATCGAGATCTCAGGTACCAACCCATGCTGCAAGCTCACCCACCTTATTCCGGATGCTCCTGGGGTTGAAGTAGACACATTTTAAACCAAGCTCTTGCTTGCCAGAGCCCTCTTGTGTCCTTATAACATTATCTCTGCCCTCACTACTCTCAACATCCTGCACACTGGAACTACAATTTAAGTTCCCATCCCCCTGCTGAATTAGTTTAAACCCCCCCCGAAGAGCACTAGCAAATCTCCCCCCCCCAGGATATTGGTACCCCCCTGGTTCAGGTGAAGACCATCCTGTTTGTAGACGTCCCACCTACCCCAGAAAGAGCCCCAATTATCCAGGAAACCAAAACCCTCCCTCCTACACCATCCCTGCAGCCACGTGTTCAACTCCTCTCTCTCCCTGTTCCGCACTTCGCTAGCACGTGGCACGGGCAACAACCCAGAGATAACAACTCTGTTTGTTCTCGCTCTAAGCTTCCACCCGAGCTCCCTGAATTTCTGCCTTATATCCCCATCTGTCTTCCTACCTATGTCGTTGGTGCCTATGTGTACCACGACTTGGGGCTGCTCCCCCTCCCCCTTGAGGATCCCAAAAACACGATCCGAGACATCACATACCCTGGCACCTGGGAGGCAAAACACCAACCGTGAGTCTCTCTCGTTCCCACAAAACCTCCTTTCAGTTCCCCTAACTATGGAGTCCCCAATGACTAATGCTCTGTTCCTCTTACCCCTTCCCTTCTGAGCAACAGGGACAGACTCTGCGCCAGACACCTGTATCCCATTCCCTACCCCTGGTAAGTCGTCTCCCCCAACAGTCTCCAAAACGCTATACCTGTTGTTGAGGGAAACGGCCACAGTTGATCCCTGCACTGCCTGCTGGTTCCCTCTTCTTTCCCTGACGGTAACCCATCTACCTTCTTCTTTTACCTGAGGTGTGACTGCCTCCCGATATCTCCTCTCAATAATCCCCTCCGCCTCCCGAATGATCCGAAGTTCCTCCAGCTCCAGCTCCAGTTCCCTAACGCGGTCCGCGAGGATCTGGAGCTGGGTGCACTTCCCGCAGATGCAGTCAGCAGGGACACCCTTGGCGACCCTCACCTCCCACATTATGCAGGAGGAACATTCAACTGCCTTAACCTCCATTCCCACTATTCTAAATTCCCAAGTTTTTAACCGATCACACGATAAAACAAGAAGAGAAATAGAAAAAGCCTTACCTTACCTGCACACAGCCGAGTCCTTTTTTTTGGTAAGAGGAGGAGGGTGGGTGGGAGACACTACAAGAGTAGTGTCTCGGGTTCAGAAACAGCCCAAATATATAGGTTTCTACTTACCCAGCAGTCCCTGCTCCACCGAAACTCCCGATGAAATTGACTTCCCAGCTGTTCACTCCTCGATCGCAATGCCTGTGCTCCTGGAAAAGCTGCACAACGAAAAGGTAAGAGAATTTACACAGCCCAAATATATATGTTTCTACTTACCCAGCAGTCCCTGCTCCACCGAAACTCCCGATGAAATTGACTTCCCAGCTGTTCACTCCTCGCTCGCAATGCCTGTGCTCCTCGAAAAGCTGCACAACGAAAATGTAAGAGAATTTACACAGCCCAAATATATAGGTTTCTACTTACCCAGCAGTCCCTGCTCCACCGTAACTCCCGATGAAATTGACTTCCCAGCTGTTCACTCCTCGCTCGCAATGCCTGTCCTCCTGGAAAAGCCAGCAGTCCCTGCTCCACCGAAATTCCCGATGAAATTGACTTCCCAGCTGTTCACTCCTCGCTCGCAATGCCTGTGCTCCTCGAAAAGCTGCACAACGAAGGCTAACGGAATAATTTCCTTTATTGGCCGATGTATAGAAAATAAGAGCAGGGAGGTTATGTTTGAACTGTATAAAACACTGGTTAGACCACAGCCAGATTACTGTGTACAGTTCAGGTGACCACATTACAGGAAGGGTGTGATCACACGAGAGAGGGTACAGAGGAGATTTACAGAAGATGTTGTCAGGAATGGAGAATTTTAACTATGAGAAAAGATTGGATAGGCTGGAATTAGCAGCGGCATACATTACAAGATTTGCACAACAATATCATGAGGGTGTGATGGCTCCCATGGTGGAATAGCTTGCTGAAGGTTTACAAAGGAGCATTTTCCTTCTGGATCATCAGAACCGGCCGCCTGGGCCCCAACTTCATTTACATTTCTCCCTCTCTACCAATATTTCACTCTCTACACCGAACTTTCTCTATTTCTGTGCACAGCAGTGAAGGATTACATCAAATGAATATATCTCACATTCTCCCTTTCAATCCATCCCATCAATCTCACTCTCTACAACCTTGTCCCTCTCTGCAGCCCTCTCTCTGTCTGCATATCTAACCCTCTCTCCCTCTGTCTCTCTCCCAGTGTCAGAAACAGCAGGAGGGAGAGATATAGAGAGGAGGACAGAGAGAGACACAGAGAACAACCCTGGCTTCTCCAATTTCCCGGAGATGAAATGAAGGGATAACTTCTGCACATCTACCCTGTCCCATCGAATACACTCAGAGATGGTCCAGCACAGGTTCGATACAGAGTAAAGCACCGTTTGAACTGTCCCTGGAGTGTCGGATTAACGCGGGTCACTCACTGTGCCCGGCTCAGCCTCAAGACTCACCTGCCTCAGTCACTGAGACGCTCCTGTATCACTTGCCTTAATGTAAGCGAATGCCGGGTTTGGGAGCAGGACAGGCACACGGGATCAGGACGACTGCTCATGTGGAGGATAAGCATCAGTAATCCCTCAGACAATCAGAACAGACCAGCGAGACTCAGAAAAGGAAACTTGTGTTGAATTTGAGAGTCTTGCATTTTGGAATGTTTTAGTATTTGGTGAGATTGTTGAGCCAGTGAAATTTTGCCCCAGTGGGATGAATAGATACTATATGACCTTATTACAACAGTAAGGTACCGTGTGTACTGTAAATATGGACTGAAATAACAATGTTACTGATCAAGTTTCAGCTGAATACTTTGATGACAGTTATAGAGTCGGAGAGTCATAGAGTTATACAGCACAGAAACAGGCTCTTCGGCCCATCGTGTCCGTGTCCACCATCAAGCACCGACCTATTCTAATCCCATTTTCCAGCACTTGGCCCGTAGCCTTGTATTCTACGGCATTTTAAGTGCTCATCGAAATACTTCTTAAATGTTGTGAGGGTTCCTGCCTCTACCACCTCTTCAGGCAGAACGTTCCAGATTCCAACCAACCTCTGGGTGAAATAAATTGTCCTCAAATCCCCTCTAAACCTCCTGCCCCTTCCCCTTAAATCTGTACTCCCTGGATATTGACCCCTCCGCTAAGGGAAAACGTTTCTTCCTATCAAACCTATCAATTCCCCTCATAATTCTGTATACCTCAATCATGTCCCCCCTCAGCCTTCTCTGCTCGAAGGAAAACAGTCCCAGCTTATCCAGTCTCACTTCATAGCTGAAATGCTCCAGCCCAGGCAACATCCGAGTGAATTTCCTTTGCACCCTCTCCAGTACAATCACATCCTTCCTATAGAGTGCTGCCCAGAACTGGACACAGTACTCCAACTGTGGCTGAGCTTGTGTTTTACACAGCTCCATCATAACCTCCCTGCTCTTATACTCTATGCCTCGGCTAATAAAGGCAAGTATCCCAGATGCCTTCCTAACCACCTTATCGACCTGTGCTGCTGCCTTCAGTGATCTATGGACAAGTGCACCAATGTCCCGATGACGCTCTGTACTTCCAATAGTCCTACCATTCATTATATATTCCCTTGCCTTGTTGGTCCTCCCAAAGTGCATCACCTCACGCTTCTCTGGATTAAATTCCATTTGCCACCTCTCCGCCCATCTTACCAGCCCACAGATATCGTCCTGTAATTTAAGGCTTTCCTCCTCACTATTTACGACACCATCAATTTTCGTCTCATCTTCAAACTTACTGATCATACCTCCTATATTCATATCTACATCATTAATGTATACTAGAAACCGCAAGGGTCCCAGCACCAATCCCTGCAAAACAGCACTGGTCAGTTATACCTGCTATCCTGTGAGAGAACACGATGGGATGAAGTCAAAGTGGACACTGTTGAATTTGCGAGCTTGATCTTTGTGGGAAGACAAGGGTTAAAAAAGTTTAAAAAATTAAAATGGTCAAATCACTTGTACAAGTAAACACTCAACAGAAATGGATCTGGAATTTCCTCTGTGCTGCATTCCTCAGACAAGATATGGACAGTAAATGACCAAAGGCCTGGAATTACAAGAAGGCAGGATATGGAGAATAAAATGGAGTATTTTAATGACAAGAAATTAGGTCCGGGTGAGGCTTGGAATGTAGAAGCAAATGCAATGTGTGTGCGGGGTGGTCCAGGCAGGAGAGCAAAAGATATTGATCACACACAGGGATTGATCATGCAGGGAAAGACCCTAACACTGAGCCCAGTGACATGGTGCACGAGGGGAGAGTGAGGGTCAGTCCTGGATATAAGGGGGTCCCTTTCCTTTATCTGACACTGCTGTCCAGATAGCTGGGCCAGCTACTGGAAGAAGATCCCTCCTGAACGACTGATCATCGATCAGTGGGAACCTGGTGAGATTAAAAATACAGACGAGGTGAGAGTCTGTGGGGCTCATTTGCAGCATTGATTTTTCCAGGAATATTTACTGGGATTTTAGTGCCATTTTCCTGGAATTCTGTGTAACCTAACCTATGTGCAACAGTTCATCTTGTAGTGCATGTGTAATGTTTAATTTTCTGAAAGCCATACAGAGCAGAGTTTAAGATACTCCAACAAGGTCAAGATTGTTGGCATTTATTACCTTTCGGGGTCTAATCTGTAGTTAAGTTGGACTGGACTTGTGAAGTTGCTTTCCTACCGTACTGCAGCATCCCACCATATAATATACTTTGCTGCCTATATTGTCTGAATATAGACATAAAATAGCCACAAATTTTACTATTCATTCCGGGGCAGACAGTGAAGTGTTTATTATGTCTGTGATTTTACTGGACCCCTAATGATAATCAACTCATTTTGTTAGCCACGATTGATTCACATTTTCTGTTGGGTTTTTGTTTCTTGGAGGAATTTCCATTTGCTGCCAACTTCTTTAAATACTAGCCATTTTCTGGCAACTGTCAAATCGTTTGATGCATTTTCCCAATACACCATCGGCAACTTGCCCTACTTACCTTCATAGTTTCCTTTGTTCAGATTGAAAAGCCGAGTTTCAGAATCAAATATATCTTTTTTTCAATTGTAAAATTCGATCATATTGTGGTCAGGATTTCATAATGGCTCCTTTACAACAAGGTTATTAATTAGCCCTTTCTCATTACAAAATACTAAATCTGAAATAGTTCAATCCCTAGTTGGTTCTTCAACATACTGCTCCAGTCATCCATCTCGTACACATACTAGGAATTCATCCAGCACAGAATTAGTGCTAATTAGGATGAGGCAATCTATCTGTAAATTGAAGATGCCCATTGTTACTGTGTTGCCTATTTTACATGTAGCTGTAATTTCCTGATGTTTACCGTGTCAGACATTACCTCTGTAGTTTGGTGGTCTACAAAACATCTCCCACCAATGTTTGCTGCCTCTTGCTGTTTATTAGTTCCACCCAAACTGATTCCACATCTTGCTCCTTTGATCTAAGATACTGTCTCACTAATGTACAGTCTCGTCCTGCATTAACATCACTATCACACCTCGTTTTTCCCACCGCCCATCCTTCCAAAATGACTGCATCGAGGATTGACATGTTCGTGTCGTAATGATGGGCCATGCCTAATTTAACAAAAACTTTAATCCATTTTAAAAATCAAGGGCCATAATCCAACAGGCGCACGTTGAAATGAGGGATCAAAAGACAGACACAAATGCAGGTAGACACATTGAATACTGCCTCTGGGTGAAGGACACTGTCCAAGGCGGATGGACAGCCTGTCCAATAACATTCCTCATCACAAAACTCTCTCACTCTCTTCACATGTTGTCATTACAGTTTTCAAAGTAAAACAAATGCCTCCAGGAGCAGAGCAGTAAATTAAAATTAAATTGTAAAATCAAAGCGAAAGATTCTCAGGAATAGGTGCAGCAAGATCCCAACACTGTTTTCTCTCAGTTGTACTGACAATCTCTCATTAACATCCCAATACAAACAAATCCCAGTTAGAAAGCAAAGGATCAAAAGTGATATCGATTGAGGCCACACTGCGAGCACACAACCCACACACACCAGACTGAAAGAAATATCCCTTCCCCTGGAGAGAGAGGGAGGGAGAGGGTTTGGGAATTGAACTGGGTCTCACTTCCACCCAGACAACCCAGCTCAGCAGTTCCATTCACCAGTGAATAGGTTTTAATTTAAAGATAGTCTAATGATGGCCATGAAACCATTGTCGATTGTTGTAAAAACCCATCTGGATCACTGATGTCCTTCAGGGAAGGAAATCTGCTGTCCTTACCTGGTCTGGCCGACATTTTACTCCAGCACAGCAATGTGGTTAACTCTTACATGCCCTTGAAATGGCCTCGCAAGCCACTCAGTTCAAGGGCAATTAGGGATGGGCAATAAATGCAGGCCTGGCCTGCGACGCCCACATCCTATGAAACAATTTTAAAAAATGTCACTCGTTGGGATGTTGTTCAATATGTTCCTCGGTGTCCTGTCCATTTCCCCTTGCTGTTGCTTAGCTCCATCCTTAAGGGAAGGAAATCTGCTGTCCTTACCTGGTCTGGCCGACATGTGACTCCAGAGCCACAGCAATGTGGTTAACTCTTACAGGCCTCTGAAATGGCCTAGCAAGCCACCCAGTTGTAACTAACCGCTACAAAGTCGATAGAAAGGAATGAAACCAGCATCGACCGAGGCACCGGAAATGACTAAAGCAAACCCAGCCCTGTCGACCCTGCAAAGTCTTCCTCACTAACATCTGGGGGCTTGTGCCAAAGTTGGGATAGCTGTCCCACAGACTAGTCAAGCAACAGCCTGACATTGTCATACTCACGGTATCATACCTTGCAGACAATGTCCCAGACACTGCCATCACCATCCCAGGGTATGTCCTGACCCGCCAGCAGGACAGACCCAGCAGAGGTGGTGGCACAGTGGTGTACAGTCGGGAGGGAGTTACCCTGAGAGTCCTCAACATCGACTCCGGATCTGATGAAGTCTCATCGCATCAGATCAAGTATGGGCAAGGTAACCTCCTACTGATTACCACCTACTGCCCTCCCTCAGCTGATGACTCAGTACACTTCCATGTTGAACAGAACTAGGAGGAAGCACTGAGGCTGGCAAGGGCACAAAATGTACTCTGGGTGGTGTTACTTCAATGTCCATCACCATGAGTGGCTCGATAGCAGCACTACTGAAGACGCTGGTCGAGTCCTCAAGGACATGGCTGCGAGACTGCGTCTGCGGCTGGTGGTGGGGGAACCAACACGAGGGAATAACATACTCGACCTCGTCCTCACCAATCTGCCTGCCGCAGATGCATCTGTCCATGACATTATTGGCAGGAGTGACCACCGCACAGTCCTTGTGGAGACGAAGTCCCGCCTTCACTTTGAGGACACCGTCCATCGTGTTGTGTGGCACTATCACCGTGCTGAACGAGATAGATTTCAAACGGAACTAGCAATGCAAAACTGGGCATCCATGAGGCGCTGTGGGCCATCAGCAGCAGCAGAATTGTACTCAACCACAATCAGTAACCTCATGGCCCGGCATATCCCCCACTCTACCATTACAATCAAGCCAGGAGACCAACCCTCGTTCAATGAAGAGTGCAGGAGGGCATGCCAGGAGCAACACCAGGCAGACCGCAAAATGAGGTGTCAACCTGGTGAAGCTACAACCCAGGACTACTTGTGTGCCGAACTGTGCAAGCAGCATGCGATAGACAGAGCTAAGCAATCCCAGAAACAACGAATCAGATCTAAGCTCTGCAGTCCTACCACATCCAACCGTGAATGGTGGTGGACAATTAAACAACTAACTGGAAGAGGTGGCTCCACAAATATCCCCATCCTCAATGATGGGGGTGCCGAGCACATCAGTGCGAAAGATAAGGCTGATGCATTTGCAACAATCTTCAGCCAGAAGTGCCGAGTTGATGATCCATCTCGGCCTCCTCCTGAAGTCCCCAGCATCACAAATGCCAAACTTCAGCCAATTCGGTTCACTCCACGTGATATCAAGAAACGACTGAAGGCACTGGATACTGCAAAAGCTATGGGGTCTGACAACATTCCGGCAACAGTACTGAAGACCTGTGCTCCAGAACTTGCCGCGCCCCGAGCCAAGCTGTTCCAGTACAGCTACAACACTGGCATCCACCCTGCAATGTGTAAAGTTGTCCAGGTATGTCCTGTACACAAAAAGCAGGACAAATCCAATCCGGCCAACTACCGCCCCATTAGCCTCCTCTCAATCATCACTAAAGTGATGGAAGGTGTCATCAACAGTGCCATCAAGCGGCACTTGCTGAGCAACAACCTGCTCAGTGATGCTCAATTTGGGTTCCGCCAGGGCCAACCAGCTCCTGACCTCATTACAGCCTTGGTTCAAACATGGACAAAAGAGCTGAACTCAAGAGGTGAGGTGAGAGTGACTGCCCTTGACATCAAGGCAGCATTTGACCGAGTATGGCGTCAAGGAGCCCCAGCAAAACTGAGGTCAATGGGAATCAGGGGGAAAACCCTCCGCTGGCTGGAGTCATACCAAGTGCAAAGGAAGATGGTTGTGGTTGTTGGAGGTCAATCATCTGAGCTCCAGGACATCGCTGCAGGAGTACCTCAGGGTAGTGTCCGAGGCCCAACCATCGTCAGCTGCTTCATCAATGACCTTCCTTCAATCACAAGTTCAGAAGTCGGGATGTTTGCTGATGATTGCACAATGTTCAGCACCATTCGCAACTCCTCAGATACTGAATCAATCTGTGTAGAAATGCAGCAAGACCTGGACAATATCCAGGCTTGGGCTGATAAGTGGCAAGTAACATTCGCACCACACAAGTGTCAGGCAATGACCATCTCCAACAAGAGAGAATCTCACCATCTCTCCTTGACATCAACGGCATTCCCATCGCTGAATCCCCCACTATCAACATCCCAGGGGCTACCATTGACCAAAAACTGAACTGGAGTCGCCATATAAATACCGTGGCTACACGAGCAGGTCAGAGGCTAGGAATCCTGAGGCGAGTAACTCACCTCCTGACTCCCCAAAGCCTGCCTACAATCTACAAGGCACAAGTTAGGAGTGTGATGGAATACCCTCCACTTGCCTCGATGGGTGCAGCTCCAACAACACTCAAGAAGCTCGACACCATCCAGGACAAAGCAGCCTGCTTGATTGGCACCCCATCTACAGACATTCATCCCTCCACCACCGACGCACAGTGGCAGCAGTGTGTACCATCTACAAGATGCACTGCAGCAATGCACCAAGGCTCCTCAGACAGCACCTTCCAAACCCGCGACCTCTACCAACTAGAAGGACAAGGGCAGAAAATACATGGGAACACCACCATCTTCAAGTTGCCCTCCAAGTCACACACCATCCTGACTTGGAACTATATCACCATTCCTTCACTGTCGCTGGTCACAATCCTGGAACTCCCTTCCAAACAGCACTGTGGGTGTACCTTCCCCACTTGGACGGCAGCGGTTCATGAAGGCAGCTCACCACCACCTTCTCAAGGGCAATTAGGGATGGGCAATAAATGCTGGCCTGGCCATCGACGCCCACATCCCATGAATGAATAAAAAAAAATACAGGGGACCTGTTTTGTTGATGTAAGACATTTAACTCTAAGCCCTTGTCAGGAACAATACTGCAGTTTGAAAATGTCTGATCCCCCTTACAGGCCCCACACAGGGATTGGAAAATGTTCGGGAGGCAGTGACATATGCCATCTAAAGCTCAGCTCAAAACTCACGTTGAACAGATTCAGCTCCATATGTCTGGATTTCTCTCTGTGTCTGTCTGTCTCTCTCCCATGCTCTTTCTGTCTCACTGTCACTCCCCCTCTCTCTCACTCGTTCTATGTCTGTCTCTCTCCGTGTCTGATTTACTCTCTCATTCCACGTCAGTCTCTTTCTCTTTATTTCATGCTCTGCCTGTCCAACTTTCGTTCGCCCTCTTTCTCTCCCTCTCATTCTCTCGCACTCTTTCTCTCTCTCTTTTTCATTTTCTTTGCCAACCTGTCTCTCTCAAGCTATCATTCTCCCTACTGTCGGTCTGTCTCAATCCACGTCAGCCACTCTCTTTCTCTGTCTCATTCATTGTCAGCCCCTCTCTTTCTCTGCCTCATTCTCTCTCACTCGTCTTCTCTTTCTCTCTCGCACTCCATCTATCTAGCCTACTGGCTCTCTATCTATCTATCTATCTATCTAGCTCTATCTCTCTTGGTCTTTTCTCTGTCTGACTCACTCTCACTTCCGTTCTCGTTTTTTCTCTGTCTCATTCCCTGTCTGTCTCTCGTACACATTCCGTCTGCCTAACTGTCTTTTTCATTCCTCTCCTCACGTCTCTACCTCACTCTGTTTGGTGCTCTGTACTTTTCTACTCTCTCTCGCTTCAATCCTCTCTCACACTTCCAGTCTGCATTTCTGTATCAATCTTTCTGCTTCCTTTATCTCATTCTCTGTCACCTCGTCTCTTTCATTCATGTGCTCTGGCAGCCCGTGTCCTTCCTCTCTCTCTCTCTCTCTCTCTCTCTCTCTCTCATTTTTTTTGTTATTCATACATTGCCACATTGTAGCTCTGCCTTTTATCTGGGCCAGAGAGAGGATCTCCCATTGTACAATACACACTGTAGAATTTTGTCATTCACCTTTTGGAACTCCGTGTTTTCTGGGCCAGAGAGAGCAGGTTGCATGGTTCAATGGAGTTTTGATATATGCTCATTCCCACATTGCGGAATTGCTATGTTGCTGGACAAGATAGAGACAGAGAGAGAGAGAGAGAGAGAAGCTGGGGTTGCTCTTTGGAGATGGAGGAGTTCTGAGTTGTTCCGTCCTGAATTGTGGAACTGTCTGTTATCTGGACCAGAGAGAGGAGCTGGAACTGATCATTGGAATTCGATGCTACGTTTATTGCAGCAAAGGTATTATTCTGGCTGGAGGGCTAAATATTAACAAGAGAACGTCGTTCTTGGTTAATTGACCCGAAACGTTAAATCTTAGAAATAGAATCATAGAATGTTTAACGCACAGAAAGAGGCCACTTGGCCCATTGTGTCTGTGCCAGCCAAAAAACGATCCACCTATTCTAATCCCACCATCCAGCATTTGGTCCGTAGCCCTGCAGATTATCGCACTTGAGGTGCATATCCAGACTCCTTTTGAAGGAGTTGAGGATCTCTGCCCAACCATCTTTTCAGGCAGCGAGTTCCAGACACACATCAGCCTCTGGGTGAAAACATTTTGTCTCATCTCCCCTCTGATTATTTTGACAATCACTTTACATCTATGCCCCCGAGTCACTGAACTCTCTGCTCAGGACAATAGAACCTTCACCTCCACCCTATCCAGGCCCCTCAACATTCTGTACAATTCAATCAGATCTGTTCCAAGGAGAACAAACCCAGCCTATCCAATCTTTCCTCATAGCTACATTTTTCCTGTCCTGGCAAAATCCTCGTAAATTCCCTCTGTACCCTCTCCAGTGCAGTTACATCCTTTCTTAGTGACGTGACCAGAACTGCACACAGTACTCAAGTTGTGACCTAAATAATGAATTATACAGTTCCAGCATAACCTCTCTGCTCTTCTATTCTATTTCTCGGCTAATAAAGGAAAATATCCCATATGCCTTCTTCACCATCTCAACGACCCCTCCTGCAACCTTCAGGGATCTGTGGACATTCACTCCAAGGTCCCTCTGTACTTCTCAGTATTTCCCCATTAATTGTACATTCAGTTTTCTTGTTTGACCTCCCCAAATGCATCACCTCACAATTCTCTGAGTTGAACTGCATTTACCACTTTTCTGCCCATCTTACCATATCATCAATATCTTCCTGCAGCCTACAACTGTACTCCCCGCTATCTGCTATTCTTTTGGGCCTCCTTATCTCGAGAGACAATGGATACGCGCCTGGAGGTGGTCAGTGGTTTGTGAAGTAGCGCCTGGAGTGGCTATAAAGGCCAATTCTCGAGTGACAGGCTTTTCCAGAGTTGCTGCAGAGAAATTTGTTTGTCGGGGCTTTTGCACAGTTGGCTTTCCCCTTGCGCCTCTGTCTTTTTTCCTGCCAACTACTCAGTCTCTTCGACTCGCCACATTTTAGCCCCGTCTTTATGGCTGCCCGCTAGCTCTGGCGAACGTTGGCAACTGACTCCCACGACTTGTGATCAATGTCACAGGATTTCATGTCGCGTTTGCAGACGTCTTTATAGCGGAGACATGGACGGCCGGTGGGTCTGATACCAGTGGCGAGCTCGCTGTACAATGTGTCTTTGGGGATCCTGCCATCTTCCATGCAGCTCACATGGCCAAGCCATCTCAAGCGCCGCTGACTCAGTAGTGTGTACAAGCTGGGGATGTTGGCCGCCTCGAGGACTTCTGTGTTGGAGATATGGTCCTGCCACCTGATGCCAAGTATTCTCCGGATGCAGCGAAGATGGAATGAATTGAGACGTCGCTCTTGGCTGACATACGTTGTCCAGGCCTCGCTGCCATAGAGCAAGGTACTGAGAACACAGGCCTGATACACTCGGACTTTTGTGTTCCGTGTCAGTGCGCCATTTTCCCACACACTCTTGGCCAGTCTGGACATAGCAGTGGAAGCCTTTCCCATGCGCTTGTTGATTTCTGCATCTAGAGACAGGTTACTGGTGATAGTTGAGCCGAGGTAGGTGAACTCTTGAACCACCTCCAGAGCGTGGTCGCCAATATTGATGGATGGAGCATTTCTGACATCCTGCCCCATGATGTTTGTTTTCTTGAGACTGATGGTTAGGCCAAATTCATTGCAGGCAGCCGCAAACCTGTCGATGAGACTCTGCAGGCACTCTTCAGTGTGAGATGTTAAAGCAACGTCCTCAACAAAGAGGAGGTCCCTGATGAGGACTTTCCGTACTTTGGACTTCGATCTTCGACGGGCAAAGTTGAACAACCTACCCGCTGATCTTGTGTGGAGGAAAATTCCTTCTTCAGAGTACTTGAACGCATGTGAAAGCAGCAGGGAGAAGAAAATCCCAAAAAGTGTGGGTGCGAGAGCACAGCCCTGTTTCACGCCACTCAGGATAGGAAAGGGCTCTGAGGAGGAGCCACCATGTTGACTTGTGCCTTTCATATTGTCATGGAATGAGGTGATGATACTTAATAGCTTTGGTGGACATCCAATCTTTTCTAGTAGTCTGAAGAGATCACATCTGCTGACGAGGTCAAAGGCTTTGGTGAGATCAATGAAAGCAATGTCGAGAGGCATCTGTTGTTCATGGCATTTCTCCTGTATCTGACGAAGGGATAACAGCATGTCAACGGTCGATTTCTCTGCACAAAAGCCACACTGTGCCTCAGGGTAGACGCGCTCGGCCAGCTTCTGGAGCCTGTTCAGAGCGACTCGAGCAAAGACTTTCCCCACTATGCTGAGCAGGGAGAGTCCACGGTAGTTGTTGCAGTCACCGCGGTCACCTTTGTTTTTACAGAGGGTGATGATATTGGCATCGCGCATGTCCTGGGGTACTGCTCCCTCGTCCCAGCACAGGCATAGCAGTTCATGTAGTGCTGAGAGTATAGCAGACTTGGCACTCTTGATTATTTCAGGGGTAATGCTGTCCTTCCCAGGGGCTTTTCCACTGGCTACAGAATCAATGGCATCACTGAGTTCTGATTTGGTTGGCTGTTTGGCCAGCTCATCCATGAATGGTAGAGGCTGGGCTGCATTGAGGGCAGTCTCAGTGACAGCATTCTCCCTGGAGTACAGTTCTAGGTAGTGCTCAACCCAGTGGTCCATTTGTTTGTGTTGGTCAGTGATTATGTCCCCTGATTTAGATTTGAGGGTAGCGATCTTCTTGATGGTTGGCCCAAGAGCTCTCTTCATGCCATCATACATTCCTCTGATGCTTCCGGTGTCTGAGGCCAGCTGAATATGACTGCATAGGTGTTGCCAGTCGCCGTGAGCGCAGCGCCTGGCTGCTCTTTGTGCAGTGCTTCTGGCTGCTTTAAGTGCTGCGGATGTTAAATCGCTGGGGGCTTTCTTGTACTTCAACACTGCGATGCGCTTAACGGATATGACAGGTTCCAGCTCTTCATTATGAGATTGAAACCAGTCTGCATTTCTCTTCGCACTTTTCCCGTAGGTGGTCAAAGCTGACTCATAGATGGCGTCTCTGATGTGGGCCCACTTGGTCTCAGCATCCCCTGTGGGTGTGTTTTGAAGGGCTGTTACAAGTGAATTTAGAAATTTTTGTAACAGCTGTGGGTGAGAAATTCTGCTAGTATTGATGCGCGGGTGGCCCTTCTGCTTGGAATGATGCAACTTCTTTGGTCTGAGTCTAACCTTGCTGCACACCAGGGAGTGGTCGGTGTTGCAGTCTGCACTGTGGAAGCTGCGTGTGATTTGAACACTGTTTAAGGCGGCTCACCTTGTGACAATGAGGTCTAGCTGGTGCCAAATACGCGATCTTGGGTGCCTCCATGAAACCTGGTGACAGGGTTTAGTGTGAAAGAACGAGTTGGTGATGCAGAGGTTATGATAGGTACACAACTCAAGCTATCTACTAGAAGGTCAATCTTTGTGTTGTCTGCAAAAGTCTTGATCATGTCCCCTACATTTCCTTCCAAAACGTTCATATAGGCCACAAAAAGCAGGGGACTCAGTACTGAGGTCTGCAGAAGGCCACTGTAAACAGCCCTCCAGTCGCTGAAACACCCGTCAACAATTACCCTTTGTGTCCTGCCACTGAGACACTTTTGTATCTATCTTGCTGCATTTCTCTTGATGCCATGGGATTTTATTTTTTTAACCAGTCTGTCATGTAGGACCTTGTCAAAATCTTTGCTAAATTCCTTGTAGACCACATCAACTGTACTACCCTCATTGATCTTTCGTGTTATTCCTTCAATCAATTCAATCAAGTTGTTCAAACAAGATCTTCCCTGAACGAATCAATGCTGACTGTCCTTCATTTGCTTGTGCCTTTCCAAGTGACAGTTTATTCTGTCTCTCAGAATATATTCCAATCATTTGGCCACTGCTGAGGTTATACTGACTGGCCTGTAACTCTTCGCTCCCTTTTTCAACAGAGGTACAATGTCAGCTGTTCTCCAGTCCTCCAGCACCACACCTTTGTCCAGTGAGCACCCAATCTCCCCATCTCGGTCACCTCCTCCAACCCATAAAACCCTCCCTATCTCTGTCACCTCCTCCAACCCATTGAACCTTCCCTATTTCTGTAACCTCCACCATCCCCTACAACCCTCCCTATTTCTGTAACCTCCTCCAAGCCCTGCAATCCTCCCAGCTCTGTTACCTCCTCAGCACCCCATCTCTCCCTTCCCCTGTAACATCCTCCAGCCCGGAAAACACTCCCTCCCTCATAACATCCTTCAGCCTCTACAACCCTGCCTTGCTCTGTTACCTCCTCAGCCCCTCCAACACTCCCTATGTGTATGACCTCCTCCATCTCCTACAGCCCTCCCTATTTCTGTCACCTCCTCCAGACACTACAACTCTCCCATCTCTGTTATATCCTCAGCACCTCAACACTCGCTATCTCTGTAACCTCCTCCAGCCCAAACAACACTTTCTTATCTCTGTAGCCTCCACCAGACGCTGCAACCCTCCCTACCTCTTTTACCGCCTCAGCCCCCAACACTCCCTATCTCTGTTAGCTCTTCAGCAGCTACAACCTTCCATAAGTCTGTAAACTCCTCCCTCCCCTGTAACCCTCCCTACCTTTATCACATCCTCCAGCCCCCACAACCCTCCCTATCACTGTGACCTCCTCCTGCACCTACGAACCTCCCGAACTCTACCACCTATTGCAAACCTGACAACCCTCCCTATCTCTGGAACCTCCTCAGCCCCGAGAACTATCCCTATCTCTGCCATTTCCTCCAGCCCTTACAACCCTCCCTGGCTTTGTAATCTCCTCCAGCCCCGACTACTCTCCTTATCTGTGCAGCCTCCTACAACTCTCCCTATCTCTGTCAGCTCCTCCAGCCCTACAACCCTCCGTATTTCTGTAACCTCTTCCATCCGCTACAACCCGTCGTTTCTCTGTTATCTCCTCAGTCCCACAATACTCCCTATCTCTGTTAACTCCTTCAGCCCTAAAACCCTCCCTGTTTCAGTAACCTCCAACATCCACTCCAACCCTCCCTATCTCTGTCACCTCCTCCAGCCCCAACAACTGTACCTGGGTCTGTCACATCCTCCAGGCCCTACAATTCTTCCCTCTAAATAAAAGGCCCTACAACCCTCCCCAGTTCTGTCGCCTCCACAAGCCCCGACATCTACTCCCTAACTCTGTTGCCTCCTCAGCACCGAAGAATCCCTATCTCTGTAACCTCCTCAGAACCTACAACCCTCCCGAACTCTGTAACCTCCTCCAGCCCCAATAACCCTCCCAATCCCTGTCACTTCCTCCAGCCCCTACAACTATCCCTATGTTGCCACAACCTCCAATCCCTACAACCCTCCCTATATCTGTAACCTCCTCAGCCATTATAAACTTCCCTATTTATGTCACCTCCTCCAGCCTCTACAACACTCCCTGGCTCCTTTACATCCTCCAGCCCCGACAACCCTCCCTATATCTGTAACCACCTCCAGCCATTACAACCCTCCCTGTTTATGTCACCTCTTCCAGCCCCGACAACCCTCCCTGGCTCCGTCACATCCTCCAGCCCCTGCAACCCTACCTGCCACTGTAACTTCCTCCGGCTCCTAAAACCCTCCCTAGCTCTGTCACCTACGCCAGGCTCCACAACCCTCACTATCTCTGTCACCTGCTCCAGCCCCACAACACTCCATAGCCCTGTCACCTCCTCCAGCGGTTAGAACCCTCCCGATCTCTGTAACATCCTCCAGCCCCGACAACCCTATCTATCTCTGTACCTTCCTCCAACCCTTATCTCTGTAACCAACTCCGGTCCAACAGCCCGCCCTAGCTCTGTAACCTTCTCCTGCCCCTACAACCCTCCTTAGCTATCAACCTCCTCCAGCCCCGACAACCTCATTATCTCTGTAACCTCCTACAGCCCATATCATCCTCCCTATCACTGTAACATCCTCCATCCCCTCCAACCCTCCCTATCTCTGTAACCTGCTCCAGCCCCACAACACTTCATAGCTCATCCACCTCCTCCATCGGCTACAACCCTCCCGATCTCTGTAACATCCTCCAGCCCCTACTGCCCTACCTATCTCTGTAACTTCCTCCAGCCCTTATCTCTGTAACCAACTCCAGTCCAACAGCCCACCCTAGCTTTGTAACCTTCTCCTGCCCCTACAACCCTCCCTAGCTCTGTCACCTCCTCCAACCGCTACAACTCTCCCAATCTCTGGCCCCTACTCCAGTCCCTACAACGCTCCTTATCGCTGTAACCTGCTCCAGAGCTACAACCCTCCATAACACTGTAACCTCCTCCAGCCCCTAAAACTATCCACAACTCTGTAACATCCTCCAGAACTTAGAACCATCCATATCTATGTAAACTCCTCCAGCCTCTTCATCCCTTCCTATCTCTCAAAACTTCTCCTGCCCCAACAACCCTCAATATCTCTGTAAACCCCTCCACCCGCTACAACCCTCCTAATCTCTGTAATCTCCTCCAGCCCGACAACCCTCCCTATCTCTGGAACCTCCCCCAGCCACTAAAAACCTCCTTCACTCTGTAACCTCGTCCACCCCGACAACACTCCCCATCCTTGCAACATCCTCCATCCCCTCGAACCCTCCCTGGCTCTGTCACATTCCCTAGTCCCTACAACCCTCCCTACTTCTGTAAGCTCCTTCAGCCCCTCCGAACCTGTCTTGCTAAATCATCTGCTCCAGCCCCTACAACCCTCCTAATCTTTGTGAAATCCTCCAGGCTCTCTAAACCTCCCTATCTCTGTAACCTCTTCCAGCCCCACAACCCTCCTTACCTCTGTCACCTGCTCCATCCCCGACAAACCTCACTATCTCTGTAACCTCCTCCAGAGCTACAACCCTCCCTAACAATCTAACCTCCTCCATCCCCTAAAACTATCCACAACTCTGTAACATCCTCCAGAACCTAAACAAATCCCTATCTATGTAAACTCCTCCAGCCTCTTCATCCCTTCCTCTCACACAAAACTTCCCCTGCCCCAACAACCCTCAATATCTCCGTAAACCACTCCACCCGCTACAACCCTCCTTATCTCTGTAATCTCCTCCAGCCCGTACAACTCTCCCTTACACTGTAACCTCCTCCAGCCCCTAAAACCATTCCCAACCCTGTAACATCCTCCCGCACCTAAAACCATCCCTATCTCTGTAAACTCCTCCAGCGTCCACAGCCCTCCCTATCTCCCTAAATACCTCCGGCCCCTACAACCCTCCAAATCTCTGTAACCTCTTCCATCCCCGCCAACATTCCCCATCTCTGTAGCCTCCCCAGCCCCTACAACCCTACCAATTTCTCTAACTTCCTCCAACCCTACAACGCTCCCTATCTCTGCTGCCTCCACTGCCCATATAAAACGTCCTATCTCTGTCACCTCCTCCAGGCCGGACAACCTTTCCCAACACTGTCCCCTACTCCAGGCTCTACAACCCTCCCTCTCTCTGTAAAGTCCTCAGCCCCACAACCCTCCTGATCTTTGTAACCTCCTCCACCTCTGCAACCTTCCCTGTCCCATCTTTCAGGTCAGTGATGAAGGTTCTGATGACGGGTCACCGACATGCAATGTTAACTCTGCTTCTCTCTCCATAGATACTGCCAGACCGGCTGAGTATTTCCAGCATTTCCTGTTTTTATTTCACTTTACATCTTTGCCCCCTTGTCACTGACCTCTCTGCGAAGGTAAATAGGCCTATCACGTACACTTTATTCCGGCCCTTCAAAACTTACGACATTTCAATCTAACCTCACCTCAGACTTCTCTGTTCCAAACACAACAGCCCCAGCCTATCCAATATTTCCTCACAGCAACATTTTTCCAGACCTGGCAACATCCTCGTAAATTTGCTCTGTACCCTCTCCAGTGCAATTAAATCCTTTCTGTAATGTGGTGACCGGAACTGCACAAAGTATTCATGGTGCGGCCCAACCAATGACTTATATAGTTACAGCATAACCTCTTTCCTATTCTGCACCTCGGGTAATAAAGGAAACGTATTCCCGATGTCTTCTTAACTCTCTTAGCGACCTGTCCTGCCATCTTCATGGATCTGTGAACGCGAACTCCAACGTCCCACACTTCTTCTACACCTGGAAGGATTCTCCCAGCAATTGTGCATTCCTTTGCCGAGCTCGACCTCCCCAAATTCATCACCTCACACGTCTCAGCGTTGAATACCATTTGCCACTTTTCTGCCCACCTGGCTCGTCCATCAACATTTTCCTGCAGTTCACAGCTATTCGGCTGTCTATCAACCACATGGCCATTTTTTTGTATCGCCTGCAATCATTTTGATCATACCCCCTACATTTACATCCAAATTCTAAATATATAGCACAAAAAGCAGTGGATCTATTAGCGAGCCCTGTGGAACGCCACTGGAAACAACCTAACAGTCGAGATGTCAGCATGAAAAGAGATATGGCTAAATAACAGGAAGCAGAGATTCGGGATGAATGGGTTATTTTCAGGGTGGAAAGCTGTAATTAGTGGAGTACAACAGGGATCAGTGCTGGAACCTCAAAGTTTTACTATCTATATTAATGACTTGGATGAAGTGACATTCAGACTTGGAGCCAAATTTGTTGAGGAGGCGAAGATTGGTAGGAAAGAAAGTTGTGATGAGGGCGAACATAGTCTGCAAAGGGAAATAGATAAGTTAAGCGAGTGGAGAAAACGTGCAGTACGCCATTCCAGGGTTAATCTGCTGAACCTCCATTGCACTCCCTCGATGGCAAGGAGACACATCTTAACAGGAGGAGACAACAACTGTATAGAATACTACAGGTGAGTCTCGCCAAGGCTTTTTACAATTGCAGCAACATATCTTTTTAACCTGTATTCAAATGCCATTGCAATGAAGGCCAGCAGACCATTTGACTTCCTAAATGCTTGCTGCATCTGCATACAAGCTTTTAGTGACTCATGAACCAGGACACCCAGATCCCTTTGGATATCAGCACTTCACAACCTCTCACCATTTAAGAAATACTCGGCCTTTCTGTTTTTCTACCAAAGTGGATCACTCTCGGGAACTGCTTCAAGAGTTCACCCACCTGACTCTCGATGCAGAAATCAACAAGTGCATTGGAAAGGCGCCGGCTGCTATGTCCAGACTGGCGAAGAGAGTGTGGAAAAATGGTGCACTGACACGGCACAAACGCCCGAGTGCATCAAGCCTGTCTCCTCAGCACCTTGATCTACGGCAGCCAGGCCTGGACAACATATGTCAGCCAAGAGCGATGTCTCATTAGAACATTAGAACATTACAGTGCAGTACAGGCCCTTCGGCCCTCGATGTTGCGCCGACCTGTGAAACCATCTGACCTACACTATTCCATTTTCACCCATATGTCTATCCAATGACCACTTTAATGCCCTTAAAGTTGGCGAGTCTACTACTGTAGCAAGCAGGGCGTTCCACGCCCCTACTACTCTCTGAGTAAAGAAACTACCTCTGACCTCTGTCCTATATCTATCACCCCTCAACTTAAAGCTATGTCCCCTCGTGCTTGCCATCACCATCCGAGGAAAAAGACTCTCACTATCCACCCTATCTCACCCTCTGATTATCTTATATGTCTCTATTAAGTCACCACTCCTTCTCCTTCTCTCTAGCGAAAACAACCTCAAGTCCCTCAGCCTTTCCTCATAAGACCTTCCCTCCATACCAGGCAACATCCTAGTAAATCTCCTCTGCACCCTTTCCAAAGCTTCCACATCCTTCCTATAATGCGGTGACCAGAACTGCACGCAATACTCCAGGTGTGTCTGCACCAGAGTTTTGTACAGCTGCAGCATGACCTCGTGGCTCCGAAACTCGATCCCCCTACTAATAAAAGCTAACACACCATATGCCTTCTTAACGGCCCTATTAACCTGGGTGGCAACTTTCAGGGATTTATGTACCCGGACACCAAGATCTCTCTGCTCATCTACACTACCAAGAATCTTCCCATTAGCCCAGTCCTCTGCATTCCTGTTACTCCTTCCAAAGTGAATCACCTCACACTTTTCCGCATTAAACTCCATTTGCCATCTCTCAGCCCAGCTCTGCAGCCTATCCATGTCCCTCTGTAACCTACAACATCCTTCGGCACTATCCACAACTCCACCGACCTTCGTGTCATCCGCAAATTTACTAACCCACCCTTCTACACCCTCATCCAGGTCATTTATCTTCGCTGCCTCTGGAGAATCCTTGGAATCAGGTGGCAGAACCGTATCTCCAATGCAGAAGTCCTCGAAGCAACCAACATCCCAAGCATATACACCCTACTGAGCAAGTGGCGCTTGAGATCGTTTGGCCATGTGAGCCGCATGGAAGATGGCAGGATTCCCAAGGACACATTGCACAGTGAGGTCGTCACTGGTATCAGACCCACTGGCCTTCCATGTCTCCGCTTTAAAGATGTCTGTGAACGCGACTTGAGGTCCTGTGACATTGACCACAAGTCGTGGGAGTCAGTTTCCAGTGATCGCCAGCGCTGGCAGACAACCATAAAGGCGGGGCTAAAGTGTTGCGAGTGGAAGAGACTTATCTGCTGGCAGGAAAAAAGATAGAAACGCAAGGGGAGAGCCAACTGTGTAACAGCCACGACAACCAATGTTATCCACAGCACCTGTGGAAGAGTCTGTCACTCTGGAATTGGACTTTCTCGCCACTCCAGGCGCTGGTTCATAAACAACTGACCACCTCTAGGCGCTTATCCATTGTGTCTCGAGACAAGGAGACCAAAGAAAGAAATAACAAGAAAGAAAGAAAGAAGAAAGGATCACTCCACACTTACTCACATTAAATTCCATCTGTCATGCTCTTGTACATTCACTAAGTCTGTCGAAATCCCCTTAAATCCTCCTTGCATCCTCCTCACAACTTAATTTCCCACCTAGTTTTGTGTCATCAGCAAGTTTGTAAATAATCCATTTGGCCCCCACATCCAAATCATTTATATCGATTGTGAACAGCTGCAGCTGAAGCACGGATCCTTGTGGTACCCTATTAGTAACAGCCTGTCATCCTGGCAATGACTTATTTATTCCTACTCTATGCTTTCTTTCTGTTAACCAGTTCTCAATCCATAGCAATATGTTACTCCCAATCCCATATGCTCTAATTCAGTTTATTAGCTCCCGTGCAGGATCATATTAAAAGCAGTCTTAAAATCCAAATGCAGCACATCCACTGGTTTTCATTTCTCTATGCTACAAGTAACATCCTCAAATAAAAACTCCAACAGGTTTGTCAAACATGAGTTTCGTTTCATGAATCCACGTTGACTCCACCGATCATATGACTTGTTCCAATGTTATCGTGTTGTCTCATTCTTCTTAATAGATTCTAACATTTTCACTACTACTGACATCAAACTAACAGGTTTGTAGTTCTCTGTTTCTCTCTCGCTCTCTTCTTAAACATTATGGTGACATTTGCTCATTTACAGTGTGCAGGATCCCTTCCAGAATCTATAGAATTTTGAAAGATAACCACCGATGCATCTCCTATCTTTATAGCTACTCCTTCAATACTCTGGGATGTCGCTCATCTGGTCCAGGGGATTTATTAATTTACAATACAGTTCATTTTTCAAGTACCACCTCTTTATTTAGACTAATTTATTTCAGTTCCTCATTTTTACAAGTCCCATGGTTCCCAGAATTTCTTGAGGATTTTCTGTATCTTCCTCCGTGAAGACAGATGCAAAGTAATTGTTTAGTCTCTCCGCCATTTCCTCATTCTCCATGTAAACTCTCCTATCTTTACCTGCAATGGACCCACATCCGTCCTTGCAAATCTATTCCCTTTCAAATACATCAAGCGGCATTAAGTTTCTCTCCAGCTTGCATTCCAGATTTATTGTCCCTTTCCCGATTATTTTATTGGTTCTCCTTTGTTGGTTTCTAAATTGCTCCCAATCCTAGGGCTTGCCACGTTTCCTGGCGACCGTACAACGCTTTCAAGTTTGACCTAATGAAAACTTTAACTTATTTTGTTAGCCACGGTTGATTCACCTTTCCTGTTTGTTTTTTGTTTTTTGCGAGGAATGTACATTTGTTGTCAACCATGAAGTAACATTGCCTGGCTACTGTCAAATCGTTTAATGTAATTTCCCAATCCGCCATAGCCAACTTGCCCTTCATATCTTCATAGTTTCATTTGTTCAGATTTAAAACCCTAATTTCAGAGTGAACTATATCTTTTTATCAAATTAAAAATTCTATCATATTGCGGTCACGATTTCATAATGGCTCTTTTCCAGTAAGGTTATTAATTAGCCCTTTCTCATTACAAAATACTAAATCAGAAATAGCTCAATCCCTAGTTGGTTCTTCAACATACTGCTCCAGTCATCCATCTCATACACATACTAACAATTCATCCTCCACAGAATTAGTGCTAATTAAGATGAGGCACTCTATCTGTAAATTGAAGATATCCATTGTTACTGTATTGCCCATGTTACATACAGCTGTAATTTCCTGATGTTTACCATCTCCAACATTACCACTGTAGTTTCGTGGTCCACTGAACATCTCCCACCAATGTTTGCTGCTCCTTGCTGTTTCTTAGTTCCACCAAACTGATTCTACATCTTGCTCCTTTGATCTAAGATACTGTCTCACTAATGTACCTTCTCGTCCTGCATTAACAGCGCTATCACACCTCCTTTTCCCCGCCGCCTACCCTTCCTAAATGACTGCATCGAAGATTAACATGTTAGTGTCGGAATGACGGAACAGGCCTAAATTAACCAAAACTTTAATCCATTTTAAAAATCAAGGACCACAATCCAACAGCTCACGTTGAAATGAGGGATCAAAGGCCGGGGACAAATGCAGGTAGACACATTGAATCCTGCCTCGGGTGAAGGACACTGTCCAATGCGGATGGACAGTCTATCCAATAATATTCCTCATTCCAAAACTTTCTCACTCTCTTCACATATTGTCATTACATTTTCAAAGTATAACAAACGTCCCCAGGAGCTGAGCAGTAAATTTAATTAAATTGGATAAATCAAAGCAAAAGATTATCATAAATAGGTGCAGCAAGATCCCAAATCTGTTTTCTCTCAATTGTACTGAAAATCTCTCAGCAACATCCCAATACAAACAAATGCTGGTTCGAAAGCAAAGGGTCAAAAGTGATATCGATTGAGGCCACAATGCGAGCACACAACCCACACACACCAGACTGAGAGAAATATCCCTTCCCCTGGAGAGAGACGGAGGGAGAGGGTTTGTCATTTGAACTGGGACTTCTTTCCACCCAGACACAACCAAGTTCAGCAGTTTGCTTCACCACTGAATATGTTACACGTTTGGATGTTGTTCAATTTGTTCCTCGGGGCCTGTCCATTGATATGTTAATGCAGCACAATCGGGGAAAGAACCAGATTGACCAGGGGAACATTACTGCAGTTTGAAAATGTCTGCTCCCCCTTCCAGGCCCCACACAGGGATTGGAAAATGTTCGGGAGGCAGTGACACGTGCCAATTCAATCCTCAGCTCAATACTCACGTTGAATAAATTCAGATCCATCTGCCTGTCTTACACTCTGTGTCTGTCTCCATCTCTCCCTCACTCTCTTTGTCTGTCTCACTCCATCAGTCACACTCGCTGTCTGTCTGTCTCTCTCTCATGCTCTGTCCGTCTCTCACTCCCCCTCTCTCTCACTCGTTCCATGTCTGTCTCTCTCCGTGTCTGATTCACTTTCTCATTCCATGTCAGCCTTTCTCTCATTCATGCTCTCGATGTCAAACTTTTATTCTCCCTCTTTCTCTCCCTCTCATTCTCTCTCTCTTTCTCTCTCATTTTGTTTGCTGACATGACTCTCTCAACCTATCACTATCACTCCCTGCCGGTCTGTCTCATTCCATGTCAGGCGCTTGCTCTTTCATGCCTCATGTTTCACTCTCACTCGCCCTCTATCTCTCCATCTCAATCTCTCTCACACCCCCTCTCTCTATCTATCTCTCGTTCTATTGATCTCTGTATCTCTACATCTATCTCACTATCTCTCTATCTATCATTCTATCTCTTGTTTTTGTGCTCTCTCTGACTCACTCGCACTTCTGTTCTCTTTTTCTCCATCTCTCTCTCCCATTCGCTGTCTGTCTCTCGTACACACTCTGTCTGCCTATCTCTATTTACCATTCCCTTTGTCCACATCTCTACCCTCACTCTGTTTGGTGCTCTGTACTTTTCTTCTTCTCTCTTTCTCTCTTCATTCCTCCCTCTCACTCGTCTGTATTTCTGTATAAGTCTGTCTGCTTCCCTTTTCTCACTCTGTGTCACCCTGTCTCTTTCGTTCATGTGGTCTCGCTCTTTTTCTGCCTCTCTGTCTCTCTGTGTCTTTGTCACTCTGTCTCTCTCTCTCTCTCACTCTATATATATATATAGATATAGATATATCCATCAGTCTATCTGTCCATCTATCTCTTGGTTTTGTGCTCTGTCTGACTCACTCTCACTCTGTTTCATGTTCTGCCCCTTTCTCCCTCTCTCCTCTCTCTCTCCCTCTCTTTCTCTCTCTCTCTCCATCTCTCTCTCTCTCTCTCTCTCTCTCTCTCTCTCTCTCTATCTATCTATCTATCTATCTATCTATCTATCTATCTATCGAACTATCTGAATATCTCTTGGTTTTGTGCTCTGTCTGACTCACTCTCACTCTGTTTCATGTTCTGCCCCTTTCTCCTCTCTCTCTCTCTCTCTCTTTCTCTCTCTCTCTTCCTCGCTCTCACACTCTGTGCTGTTTTCCTCTCTCATCATTTCTTCCTGGATTGGAATGTACCCCGAAATACTCAATTATTTAAAGCAAGGACCATTCAAATCTGTGTTGTATTTTTAATATAATTATATATTGAAATCGTGGAAAGAACGGAATCTTCAAAATCGTACACAGGAGCCTGGGATTAAAATCATTTTTTCTTGTTATCCATGCATTGCCACATTGTAGATTTGCCGTTGATCTGGGCCACAGAGAGGAGCCCCCATTCTACAATACAAACTGTAGATTTTTGTCATTCACCTTTTGGAACTGCGTGTTTTCTGGGCCAGAGACAGCAGGTTGCAGAGTGAAATGGAGATTGGGGATACGTTCATTCCCACCTTGCGGAATTCCCCTGTTACTGGACAAGAGAGAGTAAAGGAGAAGCTGGCGTTGCTTATTGGAGATGGGGGAGTTTTGAGTTGTTCATTCCCGAACTGCGGAACTGTCTGTTATCTGGGTCAGAGACAGGAGCCGGAACTGATCATTAGAATTTATTTTATTTTTTTAGCGAGACAGCACTGAAGCACCTTCGGCCCACCAATTCTGTGCCGACCAACAACCAGCCTGCAGTAACCCCATATTCCCTACCACCTACCTGTACTAGGGACAATTTACAATGCCCAATTTACCTATCAACCTGCAAGTCTTTTGGCTGTGGCTGGAAACCGGAGCACCCGGCGAAAACCCACGCAGTCATAGAGGGAACTTGCAAACTCCACACAGGCAGTACCCAGAATCGAACCCGGGTCCCTGGAGCTGTGAATCTGCAGTGTTCACCACTGCGCTACTGTTGCAGGTATATATAGTGAAATATTGAATGCAAAGGTATTATTCTGACTGGAGTCTTAATATTAACAAGAGAACGTCAATTCTTCTCTCATTGATCTAAAACGTTGAATCATAGAATTAGAATTGCAGAAAGTTTAAGGCACAGAAAGAGGCCACTTTGTCCATTGTGTCTGTGCTGGCCGAAAAATTATCCACTTATTCTAATCACACCTTCCAGCATTTGGTTCGCAGCTTTGCAGATTACAGCACTTGAGGTATATATCCAGACTTCCTTTGAATGAGTTGAGGGTCTCTGCCTCAACTATCCTTTCAGGCTGCGGGTTCCAGACCATCACCACCCTCTGGGTGAAAAAGATTTTCCTCATCTCTCCTCTTATTTGTTTAACTTTAAATCTATCCCCCCTTGTCACTGACCTCTCTGCTTACACCTTTACCTCCACTCTATCCAGGCTCCTCAAAATGTTGTACATTTCAATAAGATCTGTTCCAAGGAGAACAAACCCAGCCTATCCAATCTTTCCTCATAGCTACATTTTTCCAGTCCTGGCAACATCCGCGTAAATCCCCTCTGTACCCTCTCAAGTGCAGTTATATCCTTTCTTAGTGACGTGACCAGAACTGCACACAGCACTCAAGTTGTGGCCTAACTAATGCGTTATACAGTTCCAGCATTACCTCCCTCCTCTAATATTCTATACCTCGGCTAATAAAGAAAAGGAATCCGTATGCCTTCTTAACCACCTTATTGACCTGTCCTGCTACCTTCAGGGATCTGTGGACATTCACTCCAAGGTCCCTCACTTCCTCTGTACTTCTCAGTATTTCCCCATTAATCGAACATTCAGTTGTCTAGTTTGACCTCCCCAAATGCATCACCTCAAAATTCTCTGAGTTGAACTCCATTTGCCACTTTTCTGCCCATCTTACCATATCATCAATATCTTCCTGCAGCCTACAACTATACTCCTCGCTATCTACTACAAGGCCAATCTTTGTGTTGTCTGCAAACTTCTTGATCATGCCCCATACATTTCCGTCCAAAACGTTAATATATACCACAAAAAGCAGGGGACCCAGTACTGAGTCCTGCAGGAGGCCACTGGAAACAGACCTCCAGCAGCTAAAACGCCCGTCAACAATTCCCCTTTGTATCTTGCCACTGACACACTTTTGTGCTATCTTGGATGCATTTCCCTGAATGCCATGGGATTTAATTTTTTTCACTAGTCTGTCATGTAGGACTTTGACAAAAGCCATGCTAAAATCCTTGTTGACCACATCAACTGCAGTACGCTCTTCTATCTTTCTTGTTATTTCTTCAAAAAATTCAATCAAGTTGGTCAAACAAGATCTTACCTTAATGAATCAATGCTAACTATCCTTGATTAACCTTTGCCTTCCTAAGTGAGAGTTTCTCCTGTGTGTCGAATATATTCTCACTGAGGTTAGACTGACTGGCCTGTAGTTATTCGGACTATCCTTCGCTCCCTTTTTAAACAGAGGTACAATGTTAGCAGTCCTCGAATCCTCCAGCACCACACATGTATCCAGTGAACACTGGATAATGGTGGTCAGACCTTCTTGTTTTTCCTCTCTTACTTCTCTTAATAGCCTCGGGTACATTTCATCTGGCCCTGGTGAGCTATCAACTTTCAAGGATGCTCGTCCTATTAACACTTCCTATCTCCCTATGTTTATCACATCCAATACTTCACAGTCCTCCTACTTAACTGCAATATCTGCATCATCCCCCTCTTTTGTGAAGACAGACGCAGAGTATTCGCTAACAAAACAACATATTATGCCCGACACATAGGTTACCTTTTGGTCTTTTATCGGCCCTACTCTCTCTTTAGATACATGTTACTCTTAATGTGTTGCTAAAACATCTTTGGGTTCACCTCGATTTTGCTTGCCAATATTCTTTCATGCCCTCTCTTTGCTTTCCTAATTTCCTTTTTTATTTCACCCCTGCATTTTCTCTAGTGCTCTTGGCTTTCTGTCGTGTTGAGTTCTCGGAGTCTGACTTAAGCTTGGATGTTTTTACCTTATTTTAACCTTTACTGTGAGCCCCCTGAATCTTTCTTTTGAATGCCTTCCAATGCTCTGACATCGATTTACCTTCAAGTAGCTGTTTCCAGTCCGCTTTCGCGAAATCACTCCTCAGTTTAGTAAAATTGGCTTTGCCCCAATTGGGAACTCTAACTCCTGGTCCATTTCTGTCCTTTTCCATAATTAGGTTAAAACTGACTGAATTATGATCACGACCTCCAAAATGCTCTCCCACTGCCACTCCTTCCACCTGCCCAGCATAATTTCCTATAACTAATTCTAAAACGTTACCCTCTCTTGTTGGACATGCTACAGACAGGGCAAAAAGGTTCTCCTGAATGCATATCAAGACTTCTGCTCCCTCAATTCTTTTCACACTAAATCTATCCCAGTTATTAATGGGGTAAATAAAATGCCCTACTATTACTGCCCTATTGTTTTTGCACTTCTCAGAGACTTGCCAACATA
Organism: Heterodontus francisci; assembly: GCF_036365525.1. Lineage (NCBI taxonomy): Eukaryota > Metazoa > Chordata > Chondrichthyes > Heterodontiformes > Heterodontidae > Heterodontus > Heterodontus francisci. Next base: position 748,287 of record NW_027140454.1, on the reverse strand, counting down.
TCTGCTCTTTTATCCTCCACTGACTGTTTGGAGGTCTATAGTACAGTCACGGTAGTGTGATTGCCCCTTTTTTGTTCCTTCTCTCAATCCATATGGCCTCATTCGATGGACCTTGCAACATAGCATCCCTCCTCACAGCTGTAATAGTTTCCTTGACCAAAAGTGCTACTCCCCCTCCATTCTTATCCCCCTCCTTATCGCGTCTGTAAACCCTGTGCCCAGGAATGTTGAGCTGCTATTTTTGTCACTGGTTAAGCCATGTCCCTGTAATTGCTATGATATCATACTACCACGTGTGTATCTGTGTCCTCAGCTAATCTGCCTTATTTGCTATACTCCTTGCATTGAAATGGATAGCCTTGAACACTGGCAAACTTTTCTTCTAACATTTGTTTCCTCTGTCTTCCAGACTCATCCATTAATATTCTTTCTTCCATTTTCATTCCTAATTTTGCCCCAACTGAGTCTACCCTCTGGTCCCCATCCCCCTGCCAAACTAATTTAAACCGTCCCAATAGCACTAGCAAAACGTCCAGCAAGGAACTTAGTTGCGGATCTACTCAGGTGCAAACCGTCCAGCTTGTACAGGTTCCATCTCCGCCAGAGCCGTTCCCAGTGTCTCAGGAATCTAAAGCCCTCCATCCTGCACCATCTTTCCAGCCACCCATTCATCTGTCTTATCCTTCCATTTCTGTACTCACTTGTGCGTGGCACTGCGATTAATCCAGAGATCACTGCTTTTGAGGCACTGCTTGCTAATTTCTTACCTAGCTCCCTAAATACTGACAACAGCACCACATCCCTCTTTCTACCTATGTCGTTGGTTCCGATGTGGACCATGACTGCTGGATGTCCACCCGCCCCCTTCAGGATGCTCTGCAGCCACGCAGTGACATCCTTGACCCTGGCATCAGGGAGGCATCACACCACCTGCGGTCACAAACGCCTGCCTGTTCCCCTGAATATTGAATCACCTGTCACTATAGCTCTTCCAGTCTTCCCTATACCTCCCTGTGCAGCGGAGCCACCGGTGGTGCAATAGACTTGGCTCTGACTTCACTCCCCAGGTGAAGCACCACTTTCCGCAGTATTCAGAACTCGCTACATGTTGGAGATTGCGATGCACTCGAGGGTCTCCTGCACTTCCTGCTTGATTATTTTTGACTGCCTGGTGGTCTCCCATTCCCTCTGTCCCTGTATACTATTTAGCTGTGGGGTGACTACATCTGTGAACGTTCTATCCATGTGTCCCACATTCTCATGAATGCACTGCGATGTCGGAAGCTGCCGCTCACGTTCCAAAACCCAGAGCTCAAGCTGCTGCAATTGACAACACTTCCTGCACAAATGATTCTCAAGGGTACAGGAAGTATCTTGGAGCTCCCACATAGCACAGGAAGTGCATTCTGAAGGTTGAAACACCCCTGCCATTCCTTTATTTAATAGGTGACCCTTTGTTACTGCCAAAAAAGAACCCTTACTAATATTACCACACCTCAGAATTATTAATAAAACCTTACTAGTTCTGATAAACCCGATTAAAAATCAATACAGTTCACCAGTTAAAATAAACCCTACTCAAAAAGATACTCACCAGCTACTTATTTGTTCAAAATACTCACCGGTTACATACTTGTTCTCATGCTATACTTTTCTTGATTACACAGATATGTAGACCTTCCTAATGGCAATAGACCATGCCAAAGCTAATAAAGCGAGACAATTCTGATAAACTTTGCCACGATAAGTAAACCTTATACTACTGACAAACTCGAATAGTACTTAATGCAGCTTATGTAGTAAACTGTCCAAATTTGAGCATATTCACTCCCTGCTGGTCTCTCTCCCTAACTGGCATAGAGTCATAGAGTTATCCTGCACAGCAACAGGCCATTCGGCCCCTCGTTTCTGTGCCGGCCATCAAGCACCTAACTATTCTAATTCCTTGTCCAGCACCCGGCCCATCGCCTTGTATGCTATGACATATCAAGTGCTCATCTGAATACTTCTTAAATGCTATGAGGTTTCCTGCCTCTACCACTTCTTCAGGCAGTGCGTTCCAGATTCCAACCACCCCCTGGGTGAAAATTTGTTTCCTCAAATCACCTCTAAGCCTCCTGCCCCTTACCTTAAATCTATTTCGCCTGGTTATTGCCCCTCCACTAAGGGAAAAAAAGTTTCTTCCTATCTAACCTATTGATTTCCTGCATAATTTTGTATTCCTCAGTCATATCTCCCATCAGCCTTCTCTGCTCTCGGGAAGCAATCACTCTTCATAGCTGAAATTCTCCAGCCCAGGTAGCATCCTGGTGAATCTCCTCTGCACCCTCTCCAGTGCAATCGCATCCTTCCTATAGTGTGGTGCCCAGAATTGTACACAGTACTCCAGATGTGGCCTAACTAGCATTTTATACAGCTCCGTCATAACCTCCCTACTTTTATATTCTACGCCTCGGCTAATAAAAGCAAGTATCACATATGCCTTCTTACTCACCATATCTACATGTGTGATAACGAATATAAAATCTGCTTTAGTTTTATGTTTATATGATACTGAATCGATCAAGTCTTATTTTAAAATTGATTGTTTGAGATTCAGATATATTGAAAGCTTACCTGTATCCTCACCCCGGTGGCTTTCAGTCTCCCTGCTCTCTCTGTCGACTGTGATGTCATTCTGACATAACTTTTCCCTGTTTCCCATGCTTTGCTCCTATCGTGCTCGCTTTCTCTCTGTCTCTCTATCTCGTGTCTCCAACTGTCCTTTTGGCACGTTTTTTTAAAGCTCCACTCACGCCATGCTCTCTCTCTCTCTTTCTCTCCCTTTATGTCTCTCTGTTCTCCGACTGTCCTTTTGGAATGCTTTTTAAAGCTCCACTCCTGCCGTGCTCTCTTTCTCTCTGTTTCTTACTCCACAGAGGATGCCTGACATGCTGAATATTTCCATATTTTTTTCTGACATTATGACACCGTCTCTCTGCTCACTGTTTTCTGTCAGTTTGCTGCTTCATGGTGATAATCTGGAAGATCAGAGTATGGGCACAATGAGGTCAGGAACTGACTGGCTCCGGTGGAACCTAAACTGAGCATCAGTGAGCATGTTATTACTGTTTAAGTGGTGCGTGGTAGCAGTGTCGACTGCATCTTCCATCACTTTGGTGATGAATGAGAGTAGACTGAGGGCGCAATAATTAGCTGGAGTGGATTGGTCCTGCTGTTTTGGGATAGGAATATCTGGGACACTTCAGGGCATTGCCCACCTTGTCAGGTAAATTCCAGTCTTGAAGTTGTACTGGGCGAGCTTGCCTTGGGACACTGCTAGTTCTGCAGCTCATGTCTTCACTACTACAGCCAGGATGTTCGCAGTAAAGGCCTGATCTGGCTTAAAATTGAAACCTGACCAGGGCAAGACCGGACCACATCCAACCCGACCCGACTCCACCGTCGTAATGAAGTTAATATCAAACAGATTATTGTGATCTGCCTTGTTCCAAACCTTGTGCCATTCCGGAAGCAGGCTATTCCTGCAGATTGAGTTATGGGGAATCCGAACCTGATTTAATCACCAGGAACCGAAGCGCCCCCCCATCCACCCGACCCCAGCCCCCATCTTTCACACACATTCACCTTGTGGCCGAGTTCATTGGATAGTGTTGAGGGGAAGAAACCGAGTGATTTCCTTACCCCCTACCTTTTATAGTCAACACAGTTTGCGGAGGATTGTTGGGCTGTTGAGATTTGCAGTGGGTGGGGGTGGTGTGGTGGAGGCGGCGGGTGTGCAAGGCCATGAAGATTTGAACATGAGCAACACAGAGGCCAATGATCATTTTCTTACTACTATTTCTAAGCTCAGTGAATTCAATTCAGAGAGATTGGACTGGAAGGTAAATTTCAGTGAAAGGAAAGATTGGTTGATTGGAAAAATCACAGATCAGATAGCAGTCTTTACCAGTGCTGTTTGATTGTTAATGTACAGTACTGCAGATTCCCGGTGCTGTCTGATCATTAGTCTACAGTACTGCAGATTCCCGGTGCTGTCTGATCATTAGTCTACAGCACTGCAGATTCCCGGTGCTGTCAGCTCATTAGTCTACAGTACTGCAGATTCCCGGTGCTGTCTGATCATTAGTCTACAGGACTGCAGATTCCCGGTGCTGGCTGATCATTAGTCTACAGTACTGCAGATTCCCGGTGCTGGCTGATCATTAGTCTACAGTACTGCAGATTCCCGGTGCTGGCTGATCATTAGTCTACAGTACTGCAGATTCCCGGTGCTGGCTGATCATTAGTCTACAGTACTGCAGATTCCCGGTGCTGTCTGATCATTAGTCTACAGTACTGCAGATTCCCGGTGCTGGCTGATCATTAATCGACAGTACTGCAGATTCCCGGTGCTGTCTGATCATTAGTCTACAGGACTGCAGATTCCCGGTGCTGGCTGATCATTAGTCTACAGTACTGCAGATTCCCGGTGCTGGCTGATCATTAGTCTACAGTACTGTAGATTCCCGGTGCTGTCTGATCATTAGTCTACAATACTGCAGATTCCCGGTGCTGGCTGATCATTAGTCTACAGTACTGCAGATTCCCGGTGCTGGCTGATCATTAGTCTACAGTACTGCAGATTCCCGGTGCTGGCTGATCATTAGTCTACAGTACTGCAGATTCCCGGTGCTGTCTGATCATTAGTCTACAGTACTTCAGATTCCCGGTGCTGTCTGATCATTAGTCCACAGTACTGCAGATTCTCGGTGCTGTCTGATCATTAGTCTACAATACTGCAGATTCCCGGTGCTGGCTGATCATTAGTCTACAGTACTGCAGATTCCCGGTGCTGTCTGATCATTAGTCTACAGTACTTCAGATTCCCGGTGCTGTCTGATCATTAGTCTACAGTGCTGCAGATTCTCGGTGCTGTCTGATCATTAGTCTGCAGTACTGCAGATCTGCTGTTCTGTTGGATTTCTTCTCGTTGATCCGCACACACATGATGCCCAGCACCTCGAATAGATTACAAAGGAAATAAAAAGGATATGTTAATGTTGACAAAGTATGTTGAACAATCTCCAGCATTCACATTTAAAGCAAATTTACATAAAGGTTCGTATCACTTTTTAAACAAATATTCTTACCCAAGATTATTTGATGTCATGGGTGAATCTCAACCCTCCAAAGCTTTCAGAGTGACCGTCTATCCTTTGAGATCTTTGTAAGGTGTTGTAGCACTGCCAGGTAAACGATCAGCAAGCGCTGCACATTGATTGTTTTTACACACTGGACTGTCTTCTTCCTCTGTAAGATTACAGTTCAGTCTTGGAAGAGATGAAACATCCCAGAAACCATGATTTGAAGTATTAAAATGCAAAACAAAGTTTCTAACAGTGATCAAATACAGTTATGTATTTATTGCGCATCTTGCTTCCAACTCCTTGAGTACAGAAAATGAAAGATCCCAACTCCAGGAGCCGAACTAAGTTTTTGCAGATAACCTTCAAACACACGCAGTGTTTCTCTTTTCTGTCAGAAATATCAGCCTATCTCCTCCGAGACTTTAGATCAACATCTTGACTCCCTCATGATTTTTAAGCAGTCTTCTCATAAGATTTTCCATTTTCTCTCTGTAAAGAAAGATTTGATCCTCTCTAGCACCTTTCACAACCTCAGGACGTTGCAAACCACTTTCCACCCAATGAATGTCTTTGTGAATTGTAGTCACTGTTGTAAAGTAGGAAACGCAGCAGCCATTGTCCACAGCAAGTTCCCACAAACAGCACGGTGCTAATAACCAGATAAAGCAGAAACAAATCGCGTCAAACATTAGATTAAAAAGAAAACAAGTAGCCTGCACCGACGAAGCACCCAATAGGCAGTTAGAGGAACTTTTGATTCAGTAGTCTCAACAACAAAAAAAGAAAAGAACAAATGGTTTTAAAAATTGCCATGTAAAAACAAATAGTCTCAACAGTGGAAAGGTTTAAGGACAGAACTCCACTTGTCGATTGTCCTTCCAGCTGCGCTAAATTTCCTCACACTGCTAATCCAGCTCGCCAGAATTCAAAGTATACTTCTAGCTAGTTGGGCCAATTTAGGGTATGCAACACTGTTTTCCTTCCACCAGACCAACAGATCACGCTCGTCTTCCATCACCAGCATCGCAGGCCTTTGTGCTGTGCATTGCTGCATTTCATCATTTGAGTCCACTTCTTCATGGACATTCCCCCATTCAACAAATTTGGTCTGGATTTTTTGGCAGCTGTAGGTTCACTGCCAGCCGCTTTCGGTTCCTTCATAGGGTCTTCTGTATTAAAGTTGTTGATATGTCGGCGCTATTAAGAACAAACATTTTTTGCCTGCCATGAAAGCAAAATATTGCAGATGCTGAAAATATGAAATAAAAACAAAAAATGCTGGAAATACTCAGCAGGTCTGTGGAGAGGGAAGCAGAGTTAACATTTCAGGTCAGTGACACTTCATCAGAACTGGCAAAGGTGAGAAATGTAATACGTTGTAAGCGAATAAAGAACAATGAACAAAGAAAATTACAGCACAGGAACAGGCCCTTCGGCCCTCCAAGCCTGCGCCGATCCAGATCCTCTATCTAAACATGTCGCCTATTTTCGAAGGGTCTGTATCTCTTTGCTTACTGCCCATTCATGTATCTGACTAGATACATCTTAAAAGACACTATCGTGCCCGCATCCACCACCTCCGCTGGCAATGCGTTCCAGGCACCCACCACCCTCTGCGTAAAGAACTTTCCACGCATATCCCCCTTAAACTTTTCCCCTTTCACTTTGAACTCGTGTCCCCTTGTAATTGAATCCCCCACTCTGGGAAAAAGCTTCTTGCTAGCCACCCTGTCTATACCTCTCATGATTTTGCACACCTCAATCAGGTCCCCCCTCAACCTCCGTCTTTGTAATGAAAATAATTCCAATCTACTCAACCTCTCTTCATAGCTAGCGCCCTCCATACCAGGCAACATCCTGGTGAACCTCCTCTGCACACTCTCCAAAGCATCCACATCATTTTGGTAATGTGGCGACCAGAACTGCACGCAGTATTCCAAATGTGGCCGAACCCAAAGTCCTATACAACTGTAACATGACCTGCCAACTCTTGTACTCAATACCCCGTCCGATGAAGGAAAGCATGCCGCATGCCTTCTTGACCACTCTATTGACCTGCGTTGCCACCTTCAGGGAACAATGGACCTGAACACCCAAATCTCTCTGCACATCAATTTTCCCCAGGACTTTTCCATTTACTGTATAGTTCACTCTTGAATTGGATCTTCCAAAATGCATCACCTCGCATTTGCCCTGATTGAACTCCATCTGCCATTTATCTGCCCAACTCTCCAGTCTATCTATATTCTGCTGTATTATCTGACAGTCCCCTTCAGTATCTGCTACACCACCAATCTTAGTGTCGTCTGCAAACTTGCCATTCAGACCACCTATACTTTCCTCCAAATCATTTATGTATATCACAAACAGCAGTGGTCCCAGGATGGATCCCTGTGGAACACCACTAGTCACACGTCTCCATTTTGAGAAACTCCCTTCCACTACTACTCTCTGTCTCCTGTTGCACAGCCAGTTCTTTATCCATCTAGCTAGTACACCTTGGACCCCATGCGCCTTCACTTTCTCCATCAGCCTACCATGGGGAACCTTATCAAACGCCTTACTGAAGTCCATGTATATGACATCTACAGCGCTTCCCTCATCAATCAACTTTGTCACTTCCTCAAAGAATTCTATTAAGTTGGTAAGACATGACCTTCTCTGCACAAAACCATGTTGCCTATCACTGATAAGCCCATTTTCTTCCAGATGGGAATAGATCCTATCCCTCAGTATCTTCTCCAGCAGCTTCCCTACCACTGACGTCAGGCTCACCGGTCTAGAATTTTCCCTGCTACCCTTCTTAAGCATGGGGACAACATTAGCAATTCTCCAGTCCTCCAGGACCTCACCCGTGTTTAAGGATGCTGCAAAGATATCTGTTAAGGCCCCAGCTATTTCCTCTCTCGCTTCCTACAGTAACCTGGGATAGATCCCATCCGGACCTGGGGACTTGTCCACCTTAATGCCTTTTAGAATACCCAACACTTCCTCCCTCCTTATGCCGACTTGACCTAGAGTAATCAAACATCTGTCCCTAACCTCAACATCCGTCATGTCCCTCTCCTCGGTGAATACCGATGCAAAGTACTCGTTTAGAATCTCACCCATTTTCTCTGACTCCACGCATAACTTTCCTCCTTTGTCCTTGAGTGGGCCAATCCTTTCTCTAGTTACTCTCTTGCTCCTTATATATGAATAAATGGCTTTGGGATTTTCCTTCACCCTGTTTGCGAAAGATATTTCATGACCCCTTTTAGCCCTCTTACTTCCTCGTTTCAGATTGTGCCTACAATCCCGATATTCTTTCAAAGCTTCGTCTTTCTTCAGCCGCCTAGACCTTATGTGTGCTTCCTTTTTCCTCTGAGCTAGTCTCACAATTTCACCTGTCATCCATGGTTCCCGAATCCTGCCATTTTTACCCCTCATTTGCACAGGAACATGTCTCTCCTGCACACTAATCAACCTCTCTTTAAAAGCCTCCCACATATCAAAAGTGGATTTACCTTCAAACAGCTGCTCCCAATCTACATTCCCCAGCTCCGGCCGAATTTTGGTATTGTAAAGCAGGGATGGGGCAAAAGAGAACAAAAGGCAAGGTTATTATAGGACAGTGTCACAGAAAATAACTGACCAGAAGGTCATGGAGCAAAGGCAAACGACATGTTAACAGTGTGTTGAAAGACAAAGCGTTCGTGCACCTTCTGGTCAGTTATTCACTGTGACTATGTCCGATCAACACCTTGTCTTCTGTTAGCGCTTGCCCCACCCCAGCTTTATTTGCTTAAAAGTAATTACATTTCGAACCTTTGCCAATTCTGATGAAGGGTCATTGACCTGAAATGTTAACTCTTGCTTCTCTCACCACTGCCAGACCTGCTGATTATTTCCAGCATTTCTTGTTTTTCCTCCCTATCATGGCTGGACGACATTCTCAGCTGATTAAATTTAGGCCAGAGAAATGTCGCTATCTTGTGCACGTCATTTTCTTCAACTTTCTTCAGAAGCCACTCTCTTTGCAGTTTCTTGACAAATGCTTTCATTGGAGTATCTGTAGAAAGTGGCATAGAGAGTCGTTTAAGTTTCTCAAACCACGGAATTACCAGGTTCAATGTCGGATACCGGTCTCCCTCGAGTTCCCTCTGAGTTTCAGAAAATGGTCGGAGGAACTGAACCAAAAACTGCAAGACATCGGGGGCGATGTTTTCCAGCCTGTAGTTTTCCCCACACTGTTCCAGTTTGCAGCTCATGATAAATATCCTGAATTGAATTCAGTGTCGGAATCACAGTACTGCACCTCGTTTCTTCCATTGGATTTGCAGTTTCAGTCGAGTGTGCAGGAAGACCAGACTGTTTAACAAATGTCACCAAGTCTTTGGCATGATGTATAGTTTCTACAACATCCGGAGCTTTAGAATCTAATTCCTTTGGAGCAAGTGAATGTTGAAGGATCGTGTTATATACGTGGTCCTGACAATCCAAATGTTGATATGGGTCGAAGAGCAAGCACTATGTTAGCATCTTGATCTGTCACCTTGACTAATTTATTTAAAAATTTGCTGGGTTCAATCCAACAGTATTCACTAGCAGCTTTAAAATCTCACGCCTGATGTTTTTTACCAGTTTTGACGTCCTCCAGTGGAAACATTGCTGTTGTTCAAACTTTGGCATAAAGTTGAACATCTACAGTGATCTAATGACAAGTTATCAACAAAAAATGGAATTTACGGCAGTCATCCGTCCACATGTAAGTTGTCATTCCCACATTCACATCCTTCAATATGTCATTAATTTGAGAGATTAGTTGTTTTCTCTTTTCTTCGACCACATCCCGACACCTTCTTGAAACTGCACTTGGATTTGGTAACACACTTGATGCTGATACTTGACCATATGTTGCACTCAGAATGATAAGCTCTTGTGGTAGCTCAACATACCCTTCACTAGAGACAGTGCGGAAAGGTCGAATATCCGTGCAACAGAGACTTTCGCATTTGTCTGTAATTTCTGATTTCTTGTGAGGGGGTATGTTTTTCTTCCCTCGCCTGTACAAACGAAGTTGGAATGGACTGACTTGGCCCTGCTGCGGGTCGAGTACAACCTTTCTCAGTGTGCTGCTGCAAAGATGAATCTCCCATCTTATTGCTGTCAGATTTTAGTATAAGTTTCCAAGATTTGCATTGCACAAATCCACTTGAGCTTTTACTATTGCAGAAAGCAACAGCATTGAAATGTTTCCAAGTGGAAGATTAACCTTTCCGGCTACAGGACTTTCCACTGCTAAACATTATCCAGTAGTCAGCATTCCTTTTACCTCCAAAATGTACTGCAGTGCAGAATCACCTTTGGATGTATTGAAGTGACAGCATGAGCGCGATGACATTATCGAGACGCTCACTCACTCACTGCAGAGTGCGGAGGCCAGACTGCACGTTACCCACCTTGACCTGAATGTTGAACTGAAGATTACTTCCCGGAGGAAGCACTGTCCAGCCTGACCTGCCCGGAGCCCGAATGCTGGACTGGGAAGAGAGGCCCATCCCGACCCGAACCCGACACATGTCACCGGGTCCCGTCGGCTTCAGGTCGGGGAGCCAGGCTTTAACTGAGACTGGAGTTTAATTCCAGTTCTTTGTTAATTTATTGAATTAAGCAGTATCAACTGACATGGAGGGATTTGTACCCAAGTTGCCAAGGAATTAGACCACACTTTTGCTTTTTGATTTCCAGGTTAGTGATTAATTTTTCAAAAATTCTATGTCTAAGTCTGCATTTCCTGCTAATCGGGAAAGGACAGCAGATTTCTTCCCTTTACGGCATTAGCAAACCGATCTTTTTTTTAAATTATAGTCCACAATTTTATTTTTTTGACTAGCTTCTTAATTGCAGGTTTTTGAAATGCTGTTTGTGGATTCGAACTTCAATTTCGAGATCCAAGGCCTGGGTCTCTGCCTGTTACTAGTTTAGTGATATTGCCACTAGGTCATCGCCTTCCTGACTACATGACCATCTCCTGTTACACTAATGCCCTGTATATGTGAGTCTGGACTCATCGCTGGATTTCCGAGTCCCTCTTGAGTAAAATAACTGGATTGTCGAGTCAAAGAAGAACATTGGTCCCCTGCCCATCCCCAAAGAGGAAACTCAAGGGGAAAATTCATGGTGATTTCAAGATTTCAGTCGAACAAGTAGCGAACATGTCAGAGATCGGGTGAGAGAGCACCATCAGTGCAACAATAAAATAGGTTAAAGTCGAAGGAAACCTTTCCGACTGTAGGTGTTAAAGGCAGGAAAGATCGAGTCACTTACCTGTTACACCAGAGATTGTTAGAAAGACAATAGCGAAAAAAAAAGAAACACCCCGACATACTGTAGCCACACTTACAATATCAGAGGCGAAGGGAGACAGAATAAATCCCATACACACACAGCACCAGAAATGGACAAGTACAGAATGAATCCCACACTCACATTCTGCAGCAGAGGCTGACAGATAGAGAATGTTTCCGTCTCTCTTGCACGCAGTATCAGGAATTTTCAGATGGAGTATTAGTCTCACAGTCAAACACAGGAACAAAGAGTGACAGATTCAGAATTAATCCCTCACTCACACATTACGGGAGAGTGACAGACACAGAGGTAATCTCAGACGCAGACTGCACCAGACAGTGATAGGAACAAAATTAATCCCACAGTCAGACACAGTAGCTGGAATTGTCAGATAGAATGTGAATCCCACACTCACACACAGTTACTGAGAAAGACAGATACAGAATTAATCTCACACACACACAAAGTACCAGAATTTTACAGATACAGTATTATTCCCCCTCTCGGGTTAGGTGGAGGACGCGGTGCAGCAGGAGAACGAAGAACATTACAGCACAGGAACAGGCCATTCGGCCCTCCAAGCCTGCGCCGATCCAGATCCTCTATCTAAACCTGTCACCTATTTTCTAAGGGTCTGTATCTCTTTGCTTCCTGCCCATTCATGTATCTGTCTACATATATCTTAAAGGACGCTATCGTGCCCGCGTCTACCACCTCCACTGGCAACGCATTCCAGGCACCCACCACCCTCTGCGTAAAGAACATTCCACGCATATCCCCCCTAAACTTTTCCCCTCTCACTTTGAACACGTGACCCCTAGTAATTGAATCCCCCACTCTGGGAAAAAGCTTATTGCTATCCACCCTGTCTATACCTGTCATGATTTTGTACACCACAATCAGGTCCCCCCTCAACCTCCGTCTTTCTAATGAAAATAATCCTAATCTACTCAACCTCTCTTCATAGCTAGCGCCCTCCAAACCAGGCAACATCCTGGTGAACCTCCTCTGCACACTCTCCAAAGCATCTACATTCTTTTGGTAATGTGGCGACCAGAACTGCACGCAGTATTCCAAATGTGGCCGATCCAAAGTCCTATACAACTGTAACATGACCTGCCAACCCTTGTACTCAATACCCCGTCCGATGAAGGAAAGCATGCCGTATGCCTTCTTGACCACTCTATTGACCTGCGTTGCCACCTTCAGGGAACAATGGACCTGAACACCCAAATCTCTCTGCACATCAATTTTCCCCAGGACTTTTCCATTTACTGTATAGTTCACTCTTGAATTGGATCTTCCAAAGTGCATCACCTCGCATTTGCTCTGATTGAAACCCATCTGCCATTTCTCTGCCCAACTCTCCAATATATATATATTCTGCTGTATTCTCTGACAGTCCCCTTCACTATCTGCTACTCAACCAATCTTAGTGTCGTCTGCAAAATTGCTAATCAGACCACCTATACTTTCCTCCAAATCATTTATGTATATCACCAACTACAGTGGTCCCAGCACGGATCGCTGTGGAACACCACTGGTCACACGTCTCCATTTTGAGAAACTCCCTTCCACTGCTACTCTCTGTCTCCTGTTGCCCATCCAGTTCTTTATCTATCTAGCTAGTACACCCTGGACCCCATGCAACTTCAGTTTCTCCATCAGCCTACCATGGGGAACCTTATCAAACGCCTTACTGAAGTCCATGTATATGACATCTACAGCCCTTCCCTCATCAATCAACTTTGTCACTTCCTCAAAGAATTCTATTACGTTGGTAAGACATGACCTTCCCTGCAGAAAACCATGTTGCCTATCACTGATAAGCCCATTTTCTTCCAAATGGGAATAGATCCTATCACTCAGTATCTTCTCCAGCAGCTTCCCTACCACTTACGTCAGGCTCACCGGTCTATAATTACCTGGATTATCCCTGCTACCCTTCTTAAACAAGAGGACAACATTAGCAATCCTCCAGTCCTCCGGGACCTCACCCGTGTTTAAGGATGCTGCAAAGGTATCTGTTAAGGCCCCAGTTATTTCCTCTCTCGCTTCCCTCAGTAACCTGGGATAGATCCCATCCGGACCTGGCGACTTGTCCACCTTAATGCCTTTTAGAATACCCAACACTTCCTCCCTCCTGATGCCAACTTGACCTAGAGTAATCAAACATCTGTCCCTAACCTCAACATCCGTCATGTCCCTCTCCTTGGTGAATACCGATGCAAAGTACTCGTTTATAATCTCACCAATTTTCTCTGACTCCACGCATAACTTTCCTCCTTTGTCCTTGAGTGGGCCAATCCTTTATCGAGTTACCCTCTTGCTCCTTATATATGAATAAAATGCTTTGGAATTTTCCTTAACCCTGTTTGCTAAAGATATTTCATGACCCCTTTCAGCCCTCTTAATTCCTCGTTTCGGATTGGTCCTACATTCCCGATATTCTTCCAAAGCTTCGTCTTTCTTCAGCCTCCTAGACCTGATGTATGCTTCCTTTTTCATCTTAGCTAGTCTCACAATTTCACCTGTTATCCATAGTTCCCTAATCTTGCCATTTCTACCCTCATTTTCACAGGAACATGTCTCTCCTGCACGCTAATCAACCCCTCTTTAAAAGACTCCCACATATCAAATGTGGATTTACCTTCAAACAGCTGCTCCCAATCTACATTCCCCAGCTCCTGCCGAATATTGCTATAGTTGGCCTTCCCCCAATTTAGCACGCTTCCTTTAGGACCACTCTCGTCTTTGTCAATGAGTATTCTAAAACTTACGGAATTGTGATCACTATTCCCAAAGTAGTCCCCTACTGAAACTTCAACAACCTGGCCGGGCTCATTCCCCAACACCAGGTCCAGTATGGCCCCTTCCCGACTTGGACTATTTACATACTGCTCTTGAAAACCCTCCTGGATGCTCCTTACAAATTCTGCTCCTTACAAATTCTGCTCCATCTAGACCTCTAACTCTAAGTGAATCCCAGTCAATGTTGGGAAAATTAAAATCTCGTTTCACCACCACCCTGTTGCTCCTACATCTTTCTATAATCTGTTTACATATTTGTACCTCTATCTCACGCTCGCTGTTGGGAGGCCTTTAGTACAGCTCCAACATTGTTACCGCACCCTTCCTATTTCTGAGTTCTGCCCATATTGCCTCAATGTTCGAGTCCTCCATAGTGCCCTCCTTCAGCACAGCTGTGATATCCTCTTTGACCAGTAATGCAACTCCTCCACCCCTTTTACCTCCCTCTCTATCCCGCCTGAAGCATCGATATCCTGGGATATTTAGTTGCCAATCATGCCCTTCCCTCATCCAAGTCTCAGCAATAGCAATAACATCATACTCCCAGGTACTAATCCGAGCCCTAAGTTCATCTGCCTTACCTACTACACTTCTTGCATTAAAACAAATGCACCTCAGACCACCAGTCCCTTTGCGTTCATCATCTGCTCCCTGTCTACTCTTTCCCTTAGTCACGCTAACTTCATTATCTAGTTCCTTACAGTCTTTAGTTACTAACTCCTTACTGTCCACTGACCTCCTCATTTGGTTCCCATCCCCCTGCCACATTAGTTTAAACCCTCCCCAACAGCGTTAGCAAAAGCACCCCCAAGGACATTGGTTCCAGTCAGGCCCAGGTGCAGACCGTCTAAATTGTAATAGTCCCACCTCCCCCAGAACCGGTCCCAATGTCCCAAAATTCTGAACCCCTCCCTCCTGCACCATCTCTCAAGGCACGCATTCATCCTGACTATTCTTTCATTTCTACTCTGACTATCACATGACACTGGTAGCAATCCTGAGTTTACTACCTCTGAGGTCCTACTTTTTAATTTGGCTCCTAACTCCCTGAATTCTGCTTGTCAGACCTCATCCCGTTTTTTACCTATATCAAGACAGCGAGAGGGGGGTTTGAGATTTTCACACTGCAGAAATGTTCCTCTCTCTGGGATTTGTCAACTAATAGAAATAAACAGATTATTTGTGTAATATCACATTGCTGCTGATGGGATCCTGCTGTGCACAGCTTGTCTGCAGAATTCCCCGCATTGCAACAGTGTCTACATTTTAGAAGTGAATTCATTGTGTGTAAAGATCTCGGGATGGCTTGAGCTTGAAGCCGTTATAATTCCTGAATAATGCTGGTGTTTTGGACAGTGTCGTGAATATGAGGGTTAAATGAAATGTGCAGCAGCCATTTGAATTGAGAGTGAGATTCTGAGAGTGGATTTCTCTGTGCTTGTCTCTCTCTCTCTCTCTATCTATCTTTCTCTCTGTATGAGGGTAACAGGAGGGAGAGGGAGGCAGGAGAGTGATAGAAACAAGGAGGGAATCAGAGGGGAGAGGGGGCCAGCGGGCTGTTATCACACTGCTACTTGAGGGATCTTGCTGTGCACAAATGGCCTGCAGTGTTCCCAACGTTGTAACAGTGACAAGCACTTTAAAATCAATTCATTGAGTTTCAAATGCTGCCGATTGCTTTCAAACCAGTTTACTGATGTTCTGAGTTTAGATTTCTCTCTCTGTCTCTCTCCATATTTCTTTCCCTCTGTCTCTCTATTTAAACCTTCAATAGTTAAAAACACACACTGCAGTTTGATTCACTGTTGTTTTAAATGGTGAGACTGAAATATTTCGGAGCTAGATGGACAGAGACAGAGAGAGAGAGAGATGGGAGTTTGTTACTGGGGGCTATTATCACATTGCTACTTGTGGGATCTTGCTGTGCATCAAGTGTCCTACAGAATTTCCTGCATGACAACAATGAGGACACTTTAAAATTCAGATTCCTGAGGGTCTTAGTGTGCATTTCTCTGTTTTTCCATGATTTTACAATAGTTACAAGAGCTGAACGGCATTTTCTGAGGATTTTGATTGGATATCTGGCGATGATCACATTGTGGGATCCTGTTATGTATACATTCCCGGCATCAATTCCTACATTGCAACACTGAGGCAGAAACAGTTGGAGAGAAAAAGAGGGAAAGTGAGAAACAGCTGGAGGTGACTGTTTAAACACACGAAGACAGAGAGAGAGACAGGCAGAATGTGATGAGGGAGGGATAGCAGAGAAAGATGGAGAAAGACAGATAGAGAGTGAGAAAGACATCCACACTGAAAGCCTTGGTAAACTGAATTTTGAAGTGTCAACATTGCTGAGATCTTGCGGTGCAGAGATTGCCTGCAGAATTCCCTGCATTGCAAAAGTGACTACATTTTAGAGGTGAACTCATTGTGTGAAGCTCCCCTGAAGGCCTGGAATTAAAATCCTGAGCTTGAAGCCGAAATAATTCCCGGATAATGCTGGTGTGTTGGGCAGTCCAGTGAATTTGAGGGTGAAATAAAATGTGCAGCAGCCATTTCAATTGGGAGTGCGATTCTGAGAGTGGATATCTCTGTCTCTCTCTCTCTCCCCCTCCATCTGTCTCTCCAAATGAGATCAGTAGGACAGGCAAAGCGACAGGAGAGTGAGGGAAACATGATGGTAATCAGACGGGAAGTGGGGTAGCCGGCTGTTATCACACTGCCGCTTGTGGAATCTTGCTGTGCATCAATGGACTGCAGCATTGTGAACATTGTAACATTGACGAAAACTTTAAAAATTGGTCAATTGAGTGACAAATACTTCTGTGAATCAGCAATGAAATGGCTGAAATGTGAAGGTTTCTAAAGGCTTGTTCTCATTCTTAAATAATGCTGGTGTTTTCGGCTGTGGGCTGAATTTGACAGTGAAATGAAACACCGAGGGGGCATTTGAATTCAGATTTTCATGGATGGGAATGTGGATTTCTCTCTCTATCCTTCTACAGGAGAGGGGATGGGGGTCTCCAGTGCTTGTGTGCTTTTACAATGAGGCAGAAACAGATGTAGACAGACACAGAGAAATAGAGAGAAAGAGCGAGAGAGAGAGAGAGAGAGAGCAGGAAATGACAGGGTAATCACATTCACACTTCCCAGTCTCTGGCTCTGTATTGGGGGATGTGCTTGTCAGATGGGGAGTCACTGAGAGAATGTTTTATGTCCGTGAGTGAAATATAGATCCCTGGGCGCTTCCTGTGTTTTATTTCTGTTCAAAAATGCGTTGCTTTGTTAGAATCAATTTTATTTCTCTTATTCCCAAGGAGAATCTTTTTGAAAGCTGCAGCTGTGGTGATGCTGAGGGAGAATCTTTTGGCCACTTGGAATTCTCTGACAAGAGCTTTAACTGGAAAGGGAAATAATAATAAATATACATGTGTCATTGTCAAATTCATTTCTAGATACAGAAAAGAAGACAGTGTGTTTTCGGGGCTGATAGAAAAACAAACTGCTGGAAATGCACAGTATTTCCAGCACGGGTTTTATTTCAGATTTCCAGCTTCCGCAGTATTATGATTTTGTGTTTTCGGGGGTCTGTGGATTTTTTACCACAAGGGAGGGGGCTGGAGAACGCTCTGAAGAGAATAGTTTGGGACGTGCTGCTCCAGAACAGTCAATATAATCCCATAGATTTCCCTCTCTACATCTCTTGCTGCACGTTGCTCCCTGCACCTTCCTTTTTGTTCCCAGCTCTGTTTCTTCACATCTTTAAATCCCTATCTGTGTATCTCTCAACATCCTTTCTATCTCTGCCCCTCTCTAGAGTCTCACAGGTTTCCATTGTCACTCTCTTTCTGCGACTCTCTGCATCTTTATCTGTCTCTCTCTCACTCTATTTCTTCTCTCACTCACTTCCAAATCCCTGAATCTTTCCATCTCTGCTCCTCCTTTCCTGCAAGATTATCTCTGCATTTCCCTCCCACCTGTCCCGGGACACCCCTCTGTGAACACATCTTACTTTGTATCTCTGACCCTCCACCTCTTTATGTCTCTGCATCTCTCTCTTGGTCTGGGAAATTTCTCAATACCTACATCTCTCTGTGTATGTCTCCATTTCTCTTCTCTCTCTGCCCTTCTTGGCATTTAGAACAGAGAACAGTGCAGCACAGTGCAGGCCCTTCGGCCCACGATGTTGTGCCGAACCTTTAACCTACTCTAAGATCAAACTACCTGCATACCCTTCATACTACTATCATCCATGTACCTATCCAAGAGTCGCTTAAATGTCCCGAATGTATCTAATATATCTGACCCTCTATTCTCAGTTTCTCTCATTGGTTTCGGACTCCCTGCATCTCATTCTCCAGGTCCCTTTCCATTTATTTCTCTCTCTCTGTTCTGTCCAAATCCCGGGGCCTGTTTTCTGTGTCTCTATCCCTCTGTCTGGGGGAGCATTGAACTCGCTGCCTTGGTGTTGTACAGGGTGATTGTGAAGTGGGATCCTGCTTTACATCTCTGCCCAGTTTTGCTCCCATTGAGGTAAAAACAGGGGAGAGATGCTGAACGGACAGCCGATTCACAATCACCCTCCTCTCCTCCACCCTGGTTTACACCATTGGCACCAAGTCCGAGTCCAGCCCAGTGTTTCTTTGACTCTCTGTATCTGCACCCCGACTGTCTCTGTCTGTCTCCTTGTGGCCCGATGGGGAAGGGACAGATCGGCCATGATCTAACATGGGTGGGACAGGCTCAAAGGGCTGAATGGCCTCCTCCCGTCCCTGTGCCAATCAGTGTGTGTGTGTTTGTGTGTGTCTCCCTCTGTTTGATTTCCTGAAGCCGATGGGGAGATTGGGTGAAACACCTTCCTGAAGAGAGGGATGTGTCTGGGGCTGGGATCTTCCTGTGCGATAAAGGCTCAGAATGCCAGTTAGCCTCTGAAGGTCCTTGCTCGATGCCCGGCCCTGTGTTTGGCCTGACATGAGTTAAAGGTGCCGGGGGTCTGGGAGCCAGTTGATGGAATTCTAGTGGCTTATCCATATCAGGAATTGAAGTGAATGAAAGATTGTCGGGAGACGGAGCCAAACCCAGGAAAGTGATGGAGGTGGGATTAACACGGGACGTGGGGGGCGGGGGGTGGGGTGGTGGGGGGGGGGGAGGAAGGGGGCTGTTCACGGGGGAGATGATACATGGTGGGAATTTGTAGAGGGGTGGGGGCTTTTACAGGACAGGGAAGGTATTTAGAAGTAGGTGTTTACAGTGGAGGGCAGAGGGCAGAACTAGATTGGGGTCAGTTAATAGGGGGTTATTTAGATGGGAGTCTGTTCCTGGGGGTATTTGGATGGGGGTCTGTTCTGGGGGGTATTTAGATGGGGGTCTGGTCCTGGGGGCGCATTTAGATGGAAGTCTGTTCCTGCAGAGGGTAATTAGATGGAGGTCTGTTCCGGGGTGGGGGGGGGGGTTATATTGAGATGGGAGTTTGTTCCTGGTGGGATAATTCGATGGGACTTTGTTCCCGGGGGTTTTTAGATGGGAGTTTGTTCCTGGGGGGGGGGGGTATTTAAATGGGAGTCAGTTCCTGGGGGTATTTAGATGGGAATTTGTTCCATGGGGGTCATTGAGATTGGAGTTTGTTCCCGGGGGTATTTAGATCAGTGTTTGTTCCTGGGGGGTATTTAGATGGGAGATTGTTCCCGGGGGTATTTCGATGGGGATCTGTTCCGGGGGGCGGGTTATTATTTAGATGGGAGTCAGTTCCTGGGGGGTATTTAGATGGGAGTTTGTTACTGGGGGCTATTTAGTTGTGAGTTTGTTCCTGCAGAGTATTTCGAGGGTAGTCTGTTGCCGGGGGATTTTTGGATGGGGGTTTGTCCTGGGGGTTGGGTATTTAGATGGGAGTCTGTTCCTGGGGTGTTATTTAGATGGGAATCAGTTCCTGGGGTGCATTGAGATTGGAGATTGATCCCGGGGGGTATTTAGATGGCAGTTTGTTCCTGGGGGTGGGGTATTTAGATGGGGCTCTGTTCACAGAAGTGGGGTAAGTAGAAACGGGTCAGATCCCGATGGGGGTATTTAGATGGGAGTTTGTTCCCGGGGGATATTTAGATGGGGATCTGCTCCTGGGTGGGTGGGAGGTTATTTAGATGGGAGTCTGTTCCTGGCGGGTATTTAGATGGGAGTTTATTACTGGAACGGTATTTAAATGGGAGTTTGCTCTTGCGGGGTATTTAGATGGTAGTCTGTTGCTGGGGGTATTTAGATGGGGATCTGTTCACAGATGTGGGGTACTTAGATGGGGGTCTGTTCTGGGCGGGTATTTAGATGGGAGTCTGTTCCTGCAGGGGATATTTAGATAGGGGTCTGTTCCGGGAGGCGCGTATTGAGATGGGAGTTTGTTCCTGGGAGCAATTTAGATGGGGGTCTGTTCCTGGGGGTTAATTTAGATGGGAGTTTGTTCCCGGGGGGAACTTAGATGGGAGTTTATTCCCGGGGGCTATTTAGATAGGAGTTTGTTCCTGGGCGGGTATTTAGATGGGAGTCAGTTCCTGGGGGGGTATTTAGATGGATGTTTGTCACTGGGGGGTATTTAGATGGGAGTTTGTTCCTGCGGGGTATTTAGATGGTAGTCTGTTGCCGGGGGTATTTAGATGGGGATCTGTTCCTGGGGGGTGGAGGGTTATTTAGATGGGAGTCAGTTCCTGGGGCGTATTTAGATGGGAGATTGTCACTGGGGGGTATTTAGATGGGAGTTTGTTCCTGCGGGGTATTTAGATGGTAGTCTGTTGCCGGGGGTATTTATATGGGAGTCAGTTCCTGGGGGTATTTAGATGGATGTTTGTTCCCAGGGAGTATTTAGATGGGAATCTGTTCCTGGGGATGGGGTGTTATTTAGATGTTAGTCAGTTCCTGGGAGGTATTTAGATGGGAGTTTGTTACTGGGGGGTATTTAGATGGGAGTTTGTTCCTGCGGGGTATTTAGATGGTAGACAGTTGCCGGGGGGTATTTGGATGGGAGTTTGTTCCTGGGGGGGGGGGGTTACTTAGATGCGAGCCAGTTCCTGGGCAGTATTTAGATGGGAGTTTGTTCCTGGGGGTATTTGGACGGGGTCGGTTCCTGGGGGGCTATTTAGATGGAAGTTTGTTCCCGGGGGGTATTTAGATGGAAGTTTGTTCCTGGTGGGTTATTTAGATGGGAGTTTCTTCCTGGGGGTATTTGGATGGGGGGCTGTTCCTGCGGAGGGGGGTGTTATTTAGATGGGAATCTGTTCCTCGGGGGCTATTTAGATGGAAGTTTGTTCCCGGGGGTATTTAGATGAGAGCTTCTTCCCGGGGGGCTATTTAGATGGGAATTTGTTCCTGGGGGGTTATTTAGATGGGAGCCAGTTCCTGGGCGTTATTGAGATGGGAGTTTGTTCCTGGGGGTATTTGGATGGGGGTCTGTTCCTGTGGGCGGGGGGGTTATTTAGATGGGAATCAGTTCCTGGGGGGCTATTTAGATGGGAGTTTGTTCCCGGGGGTTATTTAGATGGGCGTTTGCTCCTGGCGTGGTTATTTAGATGGGAGACAGTTGTGGGGGGGGGGGGGGTGTATTTAGATGGGAGTCTGTCCTGGGGGGGTATTTAGATGGGAATTTGTTCCCAGGGGGGTATTTAGATGAGAGTCTGCCCTGGGGGGTATTCAAATGGCAGTCTGTCCTGGGGGGGGGGGGGGGTATTTCGATGGGCTGTCTTGTAACGGGGGAAGGGGGTAATTAGATGGGGGTCTGTTAACAGGAGTTATCAGATAGGGGTCTGCAGACGACGATTATTTAGATTGCAGGGGTCTGTACAAGGGGGGGATGTTTTCCAGGGGGTTGAGATATTGCAGGGGAATAAATGTGCGTGGTGGATACAAATTGCGGGCAGCGGGGCAGTGGGGGGGCGGGTATAAATTACGAGGGGGATAAATTGCGGGGGGATGACAAATTGGGGGGCGGGATGATAAATTCCGGGGGATAAAATGTGGGGGGGCAATAAATTGCGGGGGTTGATGATAAATTGCGGAGGGGGGGGGGTATAAATTGCGGGGGGGGATATAAATTGCGGGGGGGGAATAAATAGCGGGGGGGGAATAATTTCCTGGGGGGGGTATAAATTCTGGGGTGGTATAAATTGTTGGGGGGGGGGGATAAATTGCGGGGCGGGGAATAAATTGCGGGGGCGTGCAAATTGCGAGAGGGGATATATTACGGGGGGAGGGATAGGATCAGAAAAAGACAGAAATAGTTGGAAAGGGAGAGAAATGACAGAAAGAGAAATAGAGAAGGCAGAAAGAGATAAAGAAAGAGAGAGAAAAAGAATGAGAGAGAAGATAGAAAGATACAGAGGAAAAGAGAGAAAAGATAGAAAGAGACAAGAAAGAGAGAGAAAAAGAGGCAAAGGGAGCGTAAAAGAAATAGAGAAAAGAGAGAAAGAGAAAGAGAGAAGATAGAAATAGAAAGAGAGAAGATAGATAAGATAGAAAGAGACAGACAGAGAAAAGAGAGAGAAAGTTAGAGAAATAGAGTGAAGACAGAGAGACAAACATAGAGAAAAGACAGAAAACGTCAGAAATAGAGAAAAGACAGAAAGTCAGAAATAGAAAAAGGACAGAAGGAGAGAGAAAAAGAGCAGGGAAAAAGTGGAGGGAAAGAACAGAGACACAAAGAAATTACAGGCACCAAAGAGACAGATAGAAAGCCAGTGAGAAAGGCACAGGGAATCACAGAGAGATTGAGAGAGAGGACAGAGAAAGCCATTGAGACAGAAAGATGCACAATCACTCAGAGAGAAAGAGAAACACAAAGTGAGAGAGAGAGAGATGGAGGAACACAAAGAGGGAGAAATACAGAGAGAGAGAGATTGAGGAACAGAGAGAGAGAGAAACAGACAGAATCACAAAGTGAGGAAGAGAGATTGAGAAATAGAGAGAGTGAGAGAGATTCAGTGCGAGAGAGATTGAGTGAGGGAGAGATTGAGTGAGGGAGAGATTCAGTGCGAGAGAGAGATTCAGTGCGAGAGATTGAGTGAGAGAGAGATTCAGTGCGAGAGAGATTGAGTGATAGAGAGATTGAGAGAGAGGTTCAGTGAGAGAGAGAATGAGTGAGAGATAGATTCAGTGCGAAAGAGTTTCAGTGCGAGACAGATTCAGTGACAGACAGATTCAGTGAGAGAGAGGTTCAGTGAGAGAGATTCAGTGAGAGAGAGGTTCAGTGAGAGAGATTCAGTGCGAGAGATTCAGTGAGAGAGAGATTCAGTGCGAGCAAGATTCAGTGAGAGAGACTGAGTGAAAGAGAGATTGAGTGCGAGGGAGATTGAGTGAGAGAGAGAGTCAGTGAGAGAGGGATTCAGTGCGAGAGAGATTGAGTGAGAGAGTGATTCAGTGCGAGAGAAATTGAGTGCGAGAGAGATTCAGTGCGAGAGATTGAGTGCGAGAGAGATTCAGTGAGAGAGAGATTGAGTGAGAGAGAGATTGAGTGAGAGAGAGATTGAGTGAGAGAGAGAGGTTCAGTGCGAGAGAGATTGTGTGTGAAAGAGATTGAGTGCGAGAGAGGTTCAGTGAGAGAGAGATTGAGTGCGAGACAGATTCAGTGAGATAGAGATTCAGTGCGAGAGAGATTCAGTGAGAGAGACTGAGTGAAAGAGACTGAGTCAGAAGGAGGGAGATAGGCAGAGAGAGACAATAAAGATGTGATGCTCACCATCCCACACGGTCTGCGTTCCATCGTGGGACTCTAACACCTTCCCTCCATCAGCTCATCCATGGGGAAAAGATCCTGGAGAGGGGCATTGGGGAGGGATTTGGAGAAAAGCGTCAGGACTGGGACAGCGACAGGGGGATTCAGACTGGAATCTCTCTCTCACACACACTGTAATCAGCTTGCAATTTACCTGGGCACAGAGACACAGAAACTGAGACACAGAAACTCACCTTCACAAACCAGCCGCAAGGAAAGAAAGAATGGAGGCTGATGTTGTCCTAATATATCCCAGAACCTGTCACTCAAAACAGACAGTCCACCCAAAATGCAGCTTACACAACCAGCTCTCAGCTTCCTCCATCATGACACTCCCTCCCAGGTATGGGACAGTCCAAGGCGAGTCTCTGTGTAAACAGGGAATGGGGGAGAGAGGGATATTCCAACCATATCCCAAATGGACCATTCCAGACAGAAACCTGTCTGTCTCTCTCTCGCTTCCTCCCACAAAAACATCATTTACAGAGCAGAAAAGCTGCTGTAATTTAAACCCTGGAGGGGCCGGTCTGGATACTGGCCATTTAACACTCATTGTGTTAAATGTCTTTCACTAATCACCTCCAGTTGACAGAAAGTTCAGAAAATGACTCACTGCAACTACCTTGAAATTGTGACATAGAGTTTTGCTGGAGTGGCCGGTTTGACTGCAGTATAAACAGGCAGTTTTTATTTGGTTTTTCAATTCCACTGTGTGACAAAGACTGAAACTAGAGCAAGGTTACTGATGCAGCGAAGAGAACTTAAACCACTGGTGACATTTCAAACAACAATTCTTACCCATATTTACAGTTATATTTGTCAATTATTCTTTGCCCTGTATTTGATGCTGCTGTATTTATGTATTAGCCTGCAATCAATCGGAAAAAAAACCTTCTTAACATTCACCAGTTTAATGTTACAAGGGTTTACAAAGCTGGGAAATGGCCATTTAACACAAATGGTATAATAGATCTTCCACTTTTCATCTCCAGTTTCTAAAAAGTTCAGCAATAAAGACCTCCACATTCTGACAAAGAGTTTTTACTGCTGCAGTAAAGTGTCACTTATTTCAAATTTGTTCCAGACTGTTTCTTTCCTCTGCTCTCCTGGGGGATTCAGAGGGATTTTTGTTCATTGTTTGTCCAAATTCAGGAAGTTCCAGCTCCTCTGCAGCTGCTGTCCTGAAGAAATTAATTGTATTGTATTCAAAATCTTTCCCTCAGTTTGCAGATATGAGGAGAGACTGGTTACACTAGCAGACGGGAGAAACAAATAGGCAGGGAGTTGTTCTGGTCTGGAATTCACTGTTTCTGAAAGCAGATTCAATATTAACTTTCAAAACTTCAATTACTCTGAATTATAGTAGAGAAGATACCAGCCTGGAGAAGTGAGAACGAGAGAGAGATGTCATAACCTTAGTAATGAAGAAATCAAAACAATTTATATGGAGAGTTTTTATTTGTCATTGATTGAGTTAATTTGCTTCTGTTGTTTTATTTATACATGACCTTTAATCAATGAAAATAATTTTCAAAACCGGAATCATTTTAATGTTACAAGTGTTTACATAGTAGTAAAATAGCCACTTCACATAAACTGTATTGAAATTATTTTATTCAGCATCTCAAGTTTATAGAAAGCAAATTCCTCAGACTTGTAAAAACTTTCAAACTCTCTGTGAAACAGAATTTCCCATTAGAATGGCTCAGCATTTCCATCTGCTGGTGTCCCTCTTTCACTGCAGTTACAGTCGCCCTCTCACCATCTCCATCTGCTGGTGTCCCTGTCTCGCTGCAGTTCCTGTCCCCTCTCACCAACTCCATCTGCTGGTGTCACTGTCTCACTGCAGTCACCGACCCTCTCACCATCTTCATCTTCTGGTGTCCCTGTCTCACTGCAGTTACTGCCCCTCTCTCACCATCTCCATCTGCTGGTGTCCCTGTCTCACTGCAGTTACTGTCTCCCCTCTCACCATCCCCATCTGCTGGTGTCCCTGTCTCACTGCAATTACTGCCCCACTTACCATCTCCATCTGCTGGTGTCCCTGTCTTACTGCAGCTACTGGCCCACTCTCACCATCTGCATCTGCTGGTGTCCCTGTCTCACTGCAGTTACTGCCCCCCCGATCACCACCTCACAATCACTGCGATTTGCAGCTTTGTCCACTGGCGGTGTTTGTTGGCAACAGCAACCACAAGGTGGCGCTGTACTCGCACATGCGCAAACGTACACTCGCCCAGTGAAACGTCAGGATCTTCCCACGCTCAGGCAGCTGCCAGGACTCAAGATGGCGCCGGTCAAATAATCACAGAGGCGGGTGGAGGGTGGGAGGTGGAGCAAGGGGTCTGGGGGGGGGGGAGGAGGGGGAATGGGATTTAGTTCCAGTGTTTTAAACCCTTCAGCTCTTTCTATGATTTCACTAAATTAACAATGAGATTGAGAGGGTATTGCACCCCCTTCTTCAGCTCCTGTCTGAATTTAGTCTGGGTCACAATGTAAATACATGTGTTGGTGTAGGAACTGAGAATCTGCAGCATCTTTGATGTATGATCTGTGATAAAGAGAGGGTCAGTGTCGGATGAATAATAATTAATATCTGTAATTCGCCTGCAAATGATAAACACAACCTGGGTCACCCATCACAGGATAAAACTGCCGGATATACTGAAGAGTAAAATAATTGATTTCCTGTGATTCTCCATCTCTGGGTCCTTGTGATTCTCTGCATTGCTGTGGCGCCGGAATCCCCTGCGGACTTGACTGGAGAATAAAATCTGTCTGATAGTCAGAACATTGAGCAGCAAAATCAGAAAGACCGGGACACAAGGGGTTAAAATGAGGTCAAACAATTCAAATGCCTCCCATATGGGGGAAGTAAAGAAGCTCAGTTTATGAACACAACCCATGGGAACATTATCAATAATGTATTGTTGTTTCAGTGTAAAGTACCAGGGGAGAGACTCTAAACAGCCCAGCACACTCACTGTTCCCACAACCACAGCCGCCGTTTTCTCGCTGCAATATTTTGTTTTCAGCTTCTCACAACAAATGGCCACAAATCGATCAAAGGTGAAAGTGACTGTGAGCCAGACAGAAACAACTGTGGATGCAGAAAGCAGAACGCCAATGAGAGAACACACAGGAGTAATTCTCAGGAATGAATATGGGAAATAAATTCCAACAATCCATCTCAATATGGGTTCAGTGATAACGACCTTGAGATCAGACACTGCCATTCCCACCAGGTAGACACTGATACATTTGGAGAGACCGAACTTTCCTCGGGACAGGATCATAATCGCCACCAAGTTAACTGGAAGAGAGAGAGAAAAGGAAGCAGAGAAATTACTGATCAGACCTGGTGACAAAGCAGCAATTTGACAGGATCTGGGCTGAAATTTCCAGCTTTGTTGCTGCATCGAGCAGTGAAAACTGATTCATTGACCCGGGCAGTGCTTTGTCAAAGTGAAATGTTTGAAAACACAGTTATTAATAATGAATTGGGAAATTGATGCAGAAAGTGAATAAAGACAGCACCGGATCTACTGGAAGTACTGAGTGAGGATGCAGTGTCAGTAGGGGAATGAGAAGAGGATTTACAGAAATGGAATCCAATGTGTTAATTGGGAATGTGTCTCCAGACTATTGGTTGGGAAAGTTTGGGGAGAGCTGGATGTGTAGCTGGTTTGTTGCTCTGGGTTCAGGGAACCGACAGGAAATGTTATCAAATGGGAAAAGGCAGAAAACTGCAGCGCTAGGTTTGAGTATCAGCCATGATCTAGAATGGTGGATCAAGCTGGAAGGTCTGAATGGCCTCCTCTTGCTCCCATGTTACTGTATTCCTATCAGGTTGGACGTGGCAGCTGGAGGTGGAGACAGTGAGTGAGATTGGGAGGGAGAGAAGGAAAAGGACATGTTGGAGCAGGAAGGGAGACTGGAGCAGATGGTTTGGGAAAGTGGATAAACTGAAGCAATGGATGAGGAGACTGAGGATTCAATACAGTGAGAGGAGAGGCTGAGATTCACAGGGAGAGACTGCAGCAGAGTGTTAGAGGAAATCTAATCTATAGATCCCATTAATACAAACTCAATTCATACATTCAAACAATAATCCATGTGGTTACTGGTGTTGGAGAACAGTTCATTGTTTCTACAATATAATCAATATATTTAGTTTGTACAGGTTATGAAATATAAATGTAAATATATTTCTGATATCAGCCTCGCTCTTTATTGAATTCAGAAGTCACAGAGATTTTAAAGTACAGTATTTAAATAATGAATTACCGTCAGTGATGAACTGATTCTATTCAGTTCATTCAGTCACTCAGTAAGGAATAGGAACTTTCGACAAAACAAAATGAGGACCTGACAGAAATCAACACAGAGGATCAAGTCCAACAGGAAAATGAACACAAGCTGACAACAGACAACTTCAACTCACAGTTTCTCTCACTAATTGTTCTGGACATTCCAGCACTTTATGAGAGTGAAGTATTTGCACTGCTGCTTTTTTCTCTTTCTCTTTACTTCTGCTTATCTCTTTCCCCCGGTTTCGTTTTCCCTGCTCCTTTTCTCCTTCCCTATCTCTCTGGAGTACTCACACCTGCAAACTGTTACTTCTTGCTACTTTTCACATATGATTTATTCCTAACATTATGCGTCTCTGTTCTGTTCACCAACTCCAGGTTCAATGATTCTATTCTCAGAGTAAGTTTGTTCAATAGTGAAGCCTCTAAATAATTTAATGCATCGACAGAACACTCAAGTTTCCACCTGTTCACCTACACTCCTCACTTCATCTACAATACAAGGAATAAACAGGATCGAAATCTTCTTCCAGACAAACCTCACAATCATTGAAATTCATTCTCCTGGAATTATGATGTAATCTATTAAAATGTGGGATTGTTTAATTAATAAAACAGCAACATCAGCGCTGCAGCTGATAATCTGCAGATAAATGGGAAGAATCTTCATTCCAACTGATAGAGTGAAAACCAATAAAACATCACATCAGTACTTTCTATTTCACAATGTAGTCCAGTGACAGTGAAGGTCCACAGTGAAGCAGAGAAGGAGAAGTGAAAGTGTCAGCAGCAAACCTATTTCAGTAGCCAGACTTCTGAAGCAGCGTCACAAACACACAGAATGAAATAATATTTGATAACAGTGATAATCAATAAATACATTGAAATCCCAGTTAAACTGAGCCATGTTATTGTGGAGGGAGGACATTGTTCTGTCCGCTTGTAACACTGAGACCGTGAGATGTCTCATTATCAATCAAAAGAATCATAAACATATTCCAGGACTGGTTAGATCCACATCACGAAAATATTAAAATGTCCTACTGGTCTGATTATTGATCCTGACTGAAACATCTCATTCCAACACATTCAATACACAGAATAATCCAATAACAAAGCCACAGTTACTTAAACCAATACCATTAAATACATAACACAACTCCTGCAAGAATGAAAGAGCAGACCATGAGGAGATTCCATCAGTAAATTGCTGGAAAAGAACAGGTGGCTGTGTAACACACACAGAGGAAAATAATACCGAGTACAGCAGCACAGTTAACATCGATTTACACCATTAACAGCTGAGATACTGCTGACCAGCAACTCAATTTGCTGCAAGTACAGGATAATAAATGCGTTCTATATGATACATTCCTGGATATCCCATTTCTGTGAGAAGCAGAGACTTCTATTAGCCTGGAATCCACAGCTCCAGCAGGCACTCTGAGCTGATCCATTCCAATGGGTCCTGATTTATACAGGGTAAAAGTCTCCACTGACACGGTTATACCCCTGATCATTGCTATTCGTTCCACTCTCCTGAACAAACACATTACATCAGCAGTTTTGACTCTGATGTAAATAATGTGGTGGATAATACACAATCATTTCAATGTCAATGACATTTTCTTCGTCAGACCACTCTCGGGAATAAACCTGAAATCTGTACTCTTACTGGACGGATGCCTCAATTGTGAGAGGCGTCATTTACATTTTCCATATTATTCTATTGACCTTGTTCACTCCTGGCATTTCTATTGTAAATGTAACTGATCTGTCTGCAGTGGACACTGAATCCAGGGACAAAAGCAATCGCGTTTCACTCTGTTCCTGCCTTTTCCCAGATAAAATCTGAACTTTGAGTTTCTGATTCGGGACCATGTTCAGGGTAACAGCCCAGAAACTATTGTGAGTGATATTACAGGACAGACACTGTACGCATCCATTTGGGAGGCAGTTGGGCATTGATAATATCACTGGTCACGTAATCCAAAGGCCCAACCTGATGGCCTGGGGACTGGGGTTAAAATCCCACCACGGATAAATCAAAGGGAGCTCCCTTTCTGTGTCTAAAGTAGAGGGAGCTCCGCCTCTTCGGACAAATTGGAGGGAGCTCCCTCGCTATGTATGGAGTGGCAGAGCGCCCTCTCTATGTATAAAGTGGAGGGAGCTCCATCTTTATTGATAAAGTGGGAGGATCACCCTCTCCATTTATAAATTTGGGGGTGATGAAGGAAAGAGAAGAGAGGG
Source organism: Heterodontus francisci (assembly GCF_036365525.1). Lineage (NCBI taxonomy): Eukaryota > Metazoa > Chordata > Chondrichthyes > Heterodontiformes > Heterodontidae > Heterodontus > Heterodontus francisci. The sequence continues at coordinate 717,709 of NW_027140454.1, read as the reverse complement.
AAACGGAAACAAATGGGGAAATGGAGAGAGAGGGACAAAGTGGAAGACAGTGAGAGACAGAAGAGATAGCGACATGAGATCTTGACGGAACCCCAGTAACAATCCCCATTGTCTGCCCAGTCCGGTATTTGGGGTTTAATGTGAGGGTTTTAGGGATGAGTGTTAGATGAGTGTTTGATAATTTCAAACTGCATTGACATTCTCAACAAAAGCAAGAGTTAAAGATACAAAATTAACCAAACAAATGGCTCAAAGCATTGGTGTTTATGTACAGAGCGACGGAGAAATGGAGGGAGTGAGAAACAGACGGACAGAGACACAGAAAGAGTGGGACAGAGAAAGAGGGAGAGAGAGAGAGAGAGAGACAGAGCTGGCATGATAGAGAACAAAAGGAGAAACAGAGACAGAAAGGGAGGCAGACAAATGCAGAGTGAGACAGACAGAAAGGGAGGCAGGCAGATGCAGGGGGAGAGAGACAAATGCAGAGGGAGAAAGGGACAGAGAGAGAGAGAGGGAGGGAGACAAACAGAGGGAGAAACAGAGACAGAGGGAGAGGGAGGGCGAGATTATAGGAAAAACTTTACATCTAATAATGTTGAAAAAAGATAGAATTAAAAAGTAAAACTGGCTGTGTATAAGAACTAATTTTGAAAGGAATGATCAGGGGTTTAGTGTGAGTGTTTTGGGGGCAAGTGTTGGATCAGTGATTGATATTTTGAAATTGAAGTGACATTTAATATTATTGAAAAAATAGTATTAAACACTGACAAACTTTAGAAGCAGGGGAAATGGGATACAGTGTGAGGGGACTTTGACAGAACCTCAGTAACAATCCCCATTATCTGCACAGTCCTGTATTGGGGGTTCAGTGTGAGAGTTTAGGGGGCGAGTGTTGAACAGTGTTTGATATTTTCAAACTGCAGTGAAGTTCCCAGCAAGGGCAAGATTGACAGGTTCACAATTAACCAAGAAATGAATAAAAACATTTCTGTCCAAGGAGAGAGAGATGGTGTTGGAGACAGAGTCATGGAAGGAGGCAGAGAAAGAGGGAGAGGGTGAGGGAGAGAGAGAGAGCGAGAAAGATGGGAAGAAACTGACATGAGAGTGAGAGACAGAGAGAGGATGAGACAAGTTGGAACAATCATTAACAATCCTCATTATCAGCCCAGTCCTGTTTTTGGAGGTTAGTGGGAGTGATTTAGGGCTTAATGTTGGATCAGTGTTTCATATTTTCAAACTGCAGTGCCATTACCAACAAGGCTGCTAAAGTATATAAGAGCAGGGAGGTGATGCTGGAACTGTATAACTCATTGCTTAAGCACCATAATGAGACCTCCCAGGGCAGGTACAGTGGGAGTTTAGATACAGAATAAAGCAGTGGCTTTTGAGGAGAAGGGAGAGACGGGCAGATAGAGTGAGGAGATACGGGGAGGCAGGCAGATTGCAGGAGAAACTTTACATCTAACCACGTGAAAAAAATAAATAATAAAAAATTGAAATGGACTGCGCACTGAAAATACTGTCCGCACACAACAACTAAAGTCACACACCATCCGAACTTGAAACCATATCGCCATTCCTTCACTCTTACTGGGTCAAAATCCTGGAACTCCCTTCCTAACAGCACTGTGGGTATACCTACCCCACATGGACTGCAGCGGTTCAAGAAGGAGCTCAAAACCACCTTTTCAAGGGCAATTAGGAATGGGCAATAAATGCTGGCCTGGCCAGTAATGCACACATCCAACAAATAAATAAGGCAAATAAAAAGTTGACATCGATTCACTTAAGGAGATATTACACGAGACAAACAAAAACCTGGTCAAAGATGTAGATTTGAGGGAGTGTCTTCAAAGAGGAAAGAGAGTTATTGAGACGGAGAGGTTTAGGAAACGAATTCCAGAATTAGGGTCTTGGCAGCTTGAAGGCATGGCCACCAATGTTGGATCAATTCAAATCGGGGATGCTCTGGAGGCCGGAATTAGAGGATCGCAGAGATTGGGGGATTGTGCAGCTGGAGGAGATTGCAGAGATAGGGAGGGGTCATTTGTGGAAGACAGTTCCAAAATTCTACCACCCGTTGCATGTAGAAGTGTTTCTAAATTTCATCTTTGAAAGGGCTTTCGACTAATTTTTGATTTTCAGACAGTCCTCCCCGTCCGAGACTGTCCCCATCGAAGACGCACAGGACAGGTACGCACTGGGTTCGATACAAAGTAAAGATCCATCTCCCATTGCCAGACTCAGTGTTCCTCTGTCTCTTTCTCCTCACCTCTCACTGCCTGCAACACCTTTTCCCAGCCTCTCCTTCTCCCTCTTCCCATCCTGAGAGCAAGAGGGAGCGATTGAGATAGAGTGCAGAGGGAGATAGAGATAGAGGGAGAAAAGTAGAGAGATAGACTTGGAAAGTGAGTAACAGAGAGAAGAAATAGGGTTTCAGAGAGTAGAAGAGATGGGAAGAGAGAGATAGAGATGGAGAGAGATTGCGAGCAAGGGAGTTTACCAGAGATTCCCTCTCTCTCAGTCCCTATCACACCTTTCCAATTTGTTACCATCTCCAACTAGTTTTGCCCTTCTAACCCGATGTTTCACACTCCATGCGTCTCGCTCGTATGTCTGTGTATGCTGCAGTGAAGGATTACATCAAATTATTATGTTTTACATTTGTCCTTTCAATCTAACTGAACAATCTCTCAGACTGTGAACAGAGGGGCCTTGGAGTGAATGTCCACTGATTCTTCAGAGCAACAGGACAGTTGGATGAGGTGGTTAAGAATGCTTATGGAATACTTCCCTTTATTGGCCGATGTAGAGAATATAAGAGCAGGGAGGTTATGCTAGAACTGTATAAAACACTTAGTTAGACCACAGCTAGAATACTGTGTACAGTTCTGGTGACCACATTACAGGAAGGATGTGACCACACTAGAGAGGGTACAGAGGAGATTTGCAGTGGATGTTGTTAGGAATGGAGAATTTTAACTATGAGTAGAGATTGGATAGGCTGGCATTGTTTTCTTTGGAACACAGAAGGTTGAAGGGAAGATTTAATTGAGGTGTATAAAATGATGATGGGCCGAGATAGAGTGGATAGGAAGGACCCATTTCCCTTAACAGAGCGGGCAATCACCATGGGCAGAGATGTCCAGATTTCCACACCTATATCATGAGGGTTCCATGGTGGAATACCTTGCTGGATGTTTACAATGGAGCGTTTTCCTTCCTGATCATCAGAACTGTCTTCCTGAGCCCCAACTTCATCCACATTTCTCCCACAAGACCAATATTTCACTCCACATACCTATCTTTCTCTGTTTGCGTACACAGCAGTGAAAGATGACATCAAATGAATATATCTTCCATTCTCCCTTTCAATTCACCCCAGCAATCTCTCTGTCTCCAATCTTGTCCCTCTCCACAACACTCTCACTGCCTGCATATCTAAACCTCTCTCCCTCCATCTCCCGCTTAGTGTCAAAGATTGCAGGAGGGAGAGACAGAGCGAGGAAGACAGAGAGAGACACAGAGAACAACGCCAGCTTCTCCAATCTATCCACGTAACTGAAGTCCCTCATCCCTGGAACCATTCTTGTGAATCTTTTTTGCACCCACTCTCATGCCCCCACATTCTTCCTGAAGTACGGTGTCCAGAATTGTACAATGCTCCAGTTGAAGGCAAACCAGCGTTTTACAAAGGTCATAGTTTCCTTGCTTTTGTATTCAATGTCTCTATTTATAATCTCAGGACCCCTTATGCCGTTTAACCACTTTCTGAACCTGCCCTGCCACCTTCAATGATTGGTGCACAAATACCCCCCAGATGTGTCTGTTCCTGCACCTCCTTTAGAATTGTATCCTTTACTTTATATCGTCTCTGCTCCTTTTTCCTAACCATGGAGGCGGAAAATATGGGCAGGGTTCTTAATGAATACATTGTGACTGTCTTAACAAAAGAGGTGATGACATAGACATTGTAGACATAAGGAGGGGTTTGAAATATTGAACGGGATAAACAGTGAGAGAGGAAATATTCAGGGGTTTAGCATCTTTGAAAGCTGATAATTCACCAGGCTCAGACTGTTTAGAGGTGCAATGGAGGAAATATCAGAGGCTCTGACCATCATTTTACAATCCTCTCTGTTTACAGTCGTGCTGCCAGAGGACTGGAGGACTGCGCGTGTTGCACTATTGATTAACAAGGGAGAAAGTAATAGACTGAGTAATTACAGGCCACCCAGCCTAATCACAGTGGAGGGAAAATAATTAGGCACAACGGAATGATTAATTCTTTTCTCGTACAGTGTGTCTCAGTTTCTCTATTTCTCTGTCTCTGTCACATTTGAAGCACGACCCATACATTGGTGAGGAGTCGGTCTCTGGAATAAATGTCCCAGTGTTGTGGTTACATAAAATGGCCACCGAGAACCAACCTAAAATGGCTGACTAATGTTTGTGGATTTCCACAGATATTTGAGAGAGGAGAGAGAGAGACAGACAGACAGACAGAAAGAGAGACAAAGAGAGAGACACAGACCAAGACACAGAGAGTGATAGCAAGATATTTGTCATTGGACAGCGGACAAGGAGGAGGCCATTTGGCCCCTCAACCCTCTTCTGTCATTCAATGAGCTCATGGTTGATGTGTGATCTAACTCCATGTACCTATCTTTGCCCCTTAATACCTTTGGCTAACAAAAATCTATCAAACTCAGATTTAAAAACTAACAAGTGTCTCAGCATCAATTTCCGTTTGTGGAAGAGAGTTCCAAACTGATACCACACCTGGTGTGTTGAAGTGTTTCTTCATTTCACTCTTGAAAGTTTTTTAGACTGCGTTTAGATTTTTCTACTACACCCACAAGTTCCTGACTCCGCAGCCAGTGGGAATTGTTACCCTCTGTCCACCCGTTCAGTTTCCCTTATTATCTTGAAAACATTCATCAAATCACCCATAACCTTCTAAATTCCAGGGAAAGGACAGGTTGGAGCAGGAGGGGAGATTGGACCAAATGGTTTGGGAAAGTGGATAAACTGAAGCAATGGATGAGGAGACTGAGGATTCAATACAGTGAGCGGAGAGGCTGAGATTCACAGGGAGAGACTGCAGCAGAGTGTTAGAGGAAATCTAATCTATAGATCACAGTAATACAACTCAATTCATACATTCAAACAATAATCCCTGTGGTTATTGGTGTTGGAGAACAGTTCATTGTTTATACAAAATAGTCAATATATTTAGTTTGTACAGGCTATTAAATATAAATTTAAATATATTTCTGAGATCAGCCTTGCTCTTTATTGAATTCAGTAGTCAGAGAGATTTTAAAGTGCAGTATTTAAATAATGAATTCCCATCAGTGATGAACTGATTCTATTCTGTTTATTCAGTCACTAAGTCAGGAATAGGAACTTTCGACAAAACAAAATGAGGATCTGACAGAAATCAACACAGAGGATCAAGTCCAACAGGAAAATGAACACAATCTGACAACAGACAACTTCAACTCTCAGTTTCTCTCACTAATTGTTCTGGACATTCCAGCACTTTATGAGAGTGAATTACTGACACTGCTGCTTCTTTCTCTTTCTCTTTACTTCTGCTTATCTCTTTCCCTCTGTTTCGTTCTCCCTGCTCCTTTTCTCCTTCCCTATCTCTCTAGATTACTCACACCATGTAAATTGTTACTTCTTGCTACTTTCCACATATGATTTATTCCTAACATGATGCGTCTGTGTTCTGTTCACCAGCCCCAGGTTCAATGATTCTATTCTCAGAGTCTGTTTTTTCAATGGCGAATCCTCTGTGAATAATTAAATGCATCTACAGAACACTCAAGTCTCCACCTGTTCACCGACACTCTTCACTTCATCTACAAAACATGGAATAAACAGGATCGAAAGCGACTTCCGGACAAACCTCACAAATATTGAAATTCCTTCTCCTGGAATTATAAAGTAATCCGTTAGAATGTGGGATTGTTTAATTAATAAAACACCAACATCAGCGCTGCAGCTGATAATCTACAGATAAATGGCAAGACTCTCGATTCCAACTGATAGAGTGAAAACCAATAAATCATCACATCAATACTTTCTATTTTACAATGCAGTCCAGTGACAGTGAAGGTCCACAGTGAAGCAGAGAAGGAGAAGTGAAAGTGTCAGCAGCAAACTCAGTTCAGTAGCCAGACTTCTGAAGCAGTTTCAGACACACACAGAGTGAAATAATATTTGATGACAGTGATAATCAATAAATACATTGAAATTCCAGTTAAACTGAGCCACGTCATTGTGGAGGGAGGACACTGTTCTATCCCCTTGTAACACTGAGACCGTGTGATGTCTCATTGTCAATCACTGAAAACAAAATCATAAAAATATTCCAGGACCGGTTAGATCCACATCATGAAACTGTTAAAAACTCCTAATGGTCTGTTTATTAATCATCACTGAAACATCTCATTCAAATACATGCAATACACAGAATAATCTGGTAACAATGCCACAGTTACTTCAAACAATACCATTAAATACATAGTGCAGTTCCTGAAAGAATGAAAGAGGAGTCAATGAGGAGATTCCATCAGTAATTTGCTGGAAAATAACAGGCGACTGTTTAACACACACAGAGGGAAAATATACCAAGTACAGAAGCTCAGTTAACATCGAATTACACCATTAACAGCTGAGATACTGGCTTACCAGGAACTCCAATTGCTGCAAGTACAGGATAATAAATGTCTTCTATCTGAAAGATTACTGGATATCCCATTTCTGTGAGAAGCAGAGACATCTGTTAGCCTGGAATCCACAGCTCCACCAGGCACTCTGAGCTGATCCATTCCAATGGGTCCTGATTTACACAGGGGATAAATCTCCACTGACACGGTAATACCCCTGATCATTGCTATTAGCTACACTCACCTGAACAAACACATTACATCAGCAGCTCAGACTCTGATGTAAATAATGTGGTGGATAAAACACAATCATTTCAATATCAATGACACTTTCTGAGTAAGACCACTCTCGGGAATAAACCTGCAATCTGTACTCATACTGGACGGATCCTACAATTATGAAAGGCGTAATTTACATTTTCCATATTATTGTATTGACCTTGTTCACTCCTGGCATTTCTGTTGTAAATGAAACTGATCTGTCTGCAGTGGACACTGAATCCAGGGAATAAGCAATCCCGTTTCACTCTATTCTTGCCTTTTCCCAGTTAAAATGTGAACTTTGAGTCTCTGATTCGGGACCATGTTCAGGGTTACAGCCCAGAAACTACTGTGATTGATATTATGGGACAGACACTGTACGCATCCATTTGGGAGGCAGTTGGGTAGTGATAATATCAATGGTAACGTAATCCAGAGGCCCAACCTGATGGCTTGGGGACAGGGTTTCAAATCCCACCACGGCAGCTATATAAAATGGAGCGAGCTCCCTTTCGATGTATAAAGTCGAGGGAGCTCCGCCTCTACGGAGAAAGTGCAGGGAGTGCACTCTCAATGCATAAAGTGGAGAGAGCGCCCTCTCTATGTATAAAGTGGAAGGAGCACCCTCTCTTTTTATAAAGTTGGGGGCGATGAAGGAAAGAGGAGAAAGGGAAACGGAAACAAATGGGGAAATGAAGAGAGAGGGACAAAGTGGAAGACAGTGAGAGACAGAAGAGATAGCGAAATGAGACGTTGACGGAACCCCAGTAACAATCCCCATTGTCTGTCCAGTCCGGTATTTGGGGTTTAATGTGAGAGTTTTAGGGCTGGGTGTTAGATGCATGTTTGATATTTTCAAACTGCATTGATATTCCCAACAAAAGCAAGAGTTAAAGATTCAAAATTTACCAAACAAATGGCTCAAAGCATTGCTGTCCATGTACAGAGGGATGGAGAGATGGAGGGAGTGAGACACAGATGGAGAGAGACACAGAAAGAGTGGGACAGAGACAGCGGAAGAGAGCGAGACAGAGCTAGAATGATAGAGAAAAAAGGAGAAAGAGAGACAGAGGGGGACAGACAGAAAGGGAGGCAGGCAAATGCGGAGGGAGAGAGGCATGGAGAAAGCGAGTGAGACAGATACAGAGGGAGAGAGACAGATGCAAAGGTAGAAAGGGACAGAGAGAGAGAGGGAGAGAGACAAACAGAGGGAGAAAAAGAGACAGAGGGAGAGGCAGACAGAGAGAGAGAGAGGGAGGCGAGATGATCGGAAAAAGTTTTCATCTAAGAATGTTGAAAAAAGATAGAATTAAAAAGTAAAACTGGCAGTGTATAAGAACTAATTTTGAAAGGAAAGATCAGGGGTTTTGTGTGAGTGTTTTGGGGGCAACTGTTGGATCATATTTTCAAACTGAAGTGACATTTAATATTATTGAAAGAAATATTATTAAACACTGACAAACTTTAGAAGCAGGGGACCTGGGATACAGTGTGTGAGGGGACCTTGACAGAACCTGAGTAACAATCCCCATTATCTGCACAGTCCTGTATTGGGGATTTAGTTTGAGAAATTAGGAGGCGAGTGTTGAACAGTGTTTGATATTTTCAAACTGCAGTGACACTCCCAGCAAGGGCAAGATTGACAGGTTCAAAATTAACCAAGAAATGGATAAAAACATTTCTGCTTTAGATCATAGATAGAACATAGATTGGTACGGCACAGTACAGGCCCTTCGGCCCACGATGTTGTGCCGTACATTTAACCTTCTCTCAGATCAAACTAACTACCTACCCTTCATTCTACTATCATCCGTGTACCTATCCAAGAGTCGCTTAAATGTCCCTAATGTATCTGCTTCTACTACCACCGCTGGCAGCGCATTCCACGCACCCACCACTCTCTGGGTAAAGAACCTACCTCTGACATCACCCCGAAACCTTCCTCCAGTCACTTTACAATTATGCCCCCTGGTGTAGCCCTTTCCAATGTGGTAAAAGGTCTCTGGCTATCCACTCTATCTATGCCTCTCATCATCTCGTAGCCCTCAATCAAGTCACCTCTCATCCTTCTTCGCTCCAATGAGAAAAGCCGTGGCTCCCTCAATCTTGCTTCGCAGGACATGCCCTCCAGTCCAGACAGCATCCTCACGATCCATCTGTTCCTCCACACTACCAAGAATCCTCACTTTCAGCCTGTATTCCGCATTCAAATTCGACTTTCCAAAATAAATCACTTCACACTTTTACATGTTGAACTCCATCTGCCACTTCTCAGCCCAGCTCTGCATCCTGTCAATCTCCCGTTGCAACCTACAACAGCCATCCACACTATCCACAACTCCAGCAATCTACGTGTCATCGGCAAACTTGCTAACCCAGCCTTCCGCTTCCTCATCCAAGTCATTTATAAAAATCACAAAGAGCAGAGTTTCCAGCTCAGATCCCGACGGAACACCACTGGTCACCGAGCTCCAGGCTGAATACTTTCAATCTACTGCCACCCTCTGTCTTCTATGGGCCACCCAATTTGGTATCCAGACAGCCAACTTTCCCTGTATCCCATGCCTCCTTACTTTCTGAATGAGCCTACCATGGGGATTCTTATCAAACGCTTTGATAAAATCCAAATACACCTCATCCACTGCTCTTCCTTCATCAATGTGTTTTGTCACATCTTCAAAGAATTCAATAAGGCTTGTGAGGCATGACCTGCCCCTCACAAAGCCATGCTGACTGTCTCTAATCAAACCATGCTTTTCCAAATAATCATAAATCCTGTCTCTCAGAATCCTCTCCAATAATTTGCCCAATACCGACGTAAGACTAACTGGTCTATAATTCCCAGGTTATACATATTCCCTTTCTTGAACAAGGGAACAACTTTTGCCACCCTCCAATCATCTGGTACTACTCCAGTGGACACTGAGGACGCAAAGATCATCGGCAAAGGGGCGGCAATCTCTTCCCTCGCTTCCCGTAATATCCTTGGGTATATCCCGCCTGGCCCCGGGGACTTATCTGTCCTCATATCATTCAAAATTTCCAGCACATCCTCCCTCTGAACCTCAACCTGTTCGAGCATATCAGCCTGTTCCACGCTATCCTCACAAACGACCAGGTCCCTCTCAGTAGTGAATACTGAAGCAAAGTATTCATTTAGGACATCCACTACCTCCTCCAACTCCAGGCACAAGTTCTCTCCACTATCCCTGATCGGCCCTACCCTCACTCTGGCCATCCTCTTGCTCCTCACATAAGTGTAGAACGCCTTGGGATTTTCCTTAATCCTACCCGCCGAGACTTTATCATGTCCCCTTCTAGCTCTCCTAAGTTCATTTTTCAGTTCCTTCCTGGCTACCTTGTAACCCTCTAGAGCTCTGTCTGATCCTTGCTTCCTCAACCTTAAGTAAGGTTCCTTCCTTCTCTTGACTAGCTGTTCCACAACTCTTGTCATCCAAGGTCCCTTCACCCTGCCATCCCTTCCTTGCCTCATCGGGACAAACCTAACTAGCAGTCGCAGCAAGTGCTACCTAAACAACCTCCACATTTCTGTCGTGTATTTCCCGGAGAGCATCTGTTCCCAATTAATGCTCCCCAGTTCCTGCCTAATAGCATTGTAATTCCCCCTCCCTCAATTAAATATTTTCCCATCCCGTCTGCTCCTGTCCCTCTCCATGACGACAGGAAAGGTCAGGGAGTTATGATCACTATCACCGAAATGCTCTCCCACCGAGAGATATGCCACCTGGCCTGGTTCGTTGCCAAGCACCAAGTCCAACATAGTCTCCCCTCTAGTCGGCCTATCTACATATTGAGTCAGGAAACCTTCCTGGACACACCTGACAAAAACTGCTCCATCCAAACAATTTGCACTAAGGAGGTTCCAATCAATGTTAGGGAAGTTGAAGTCACCCATGACAACAACCCTGTTACTTCTGCACCTTTCCAAAATCTGCCTCCCAATCTGTTCCTCCGTGTCTATGTTGCTATTGGGGGGTCTATCGAAAACTCCCAATAACGTGATTGCTCCTTTCCTGTTTCTGACATCCACCCATAATGACTCAGTAGACAAACCCTCCTCGACGACCTCCCTTTCTGCAGCTGTGATACTATCCCTGATTAGAAATGCCACTTTCCACCTCTTTTACCTCCCTCCCTATTCCTTTTGAAACATCTAAACCCCGGAACATCCAACATCCATTCCTGTCCCGTGATATCCAAGTCTCCGTAATGGCCACAACATCGTAGCTCCAAGTACTGATCTATGCTCTAAGTTCATCACCCTTATTCCTGACACTTCTTGCGTGAAAATAGCTTTGACTCTGATGTAAATAACGTGGTGGATAAAACACAATCATTTCAATGTCAATGACATTTTCTGAGTAAGACCTCTCTCGGGAATAAACCTGAAATCTGTACTCATACTGGATTGCTGGCAATTATGGGAGGCGTCATTTACATTTTCCATATTATTGTATTGAGCTTGTTCACTCCTGGCATTTCTATTGTAAATGTAACTGATCTGTCTGCAGTGGACACTGAATCCAGGGACAAAAGCAATCCTGTTTCACTCTGTTCCTGCCTTTTCCCAGTTAAAATGTGAACTTTGAGTCTCTGATTCGGGACCATGTTCAGGGTGACAGCCCAGAAACTACTGTGAGTGATATTGCGGGACAGACACTGTACGCATCCATTTGGGAGACAGTTGGGTAGTGATAATATCAATGGTCACGTAATGCAGAGGCCCAAACTGATGGTCTGTGGACAGGGGTTCAAATCCCACCATGGCAGCTATATAAAACAGAGGGAGCTCCCTTTCTTTGTATAAAGCAGAGGGAGCTCCACCTCTACGTATAAAGTGGAGAGAGCGCCCTCTCTATTTATAAAGTTGGGGGCGATGAAGGAAAGAGGTGAAGAGGGAAATGGAAACAAATGGGGAAATGGAGAGAGAGGGACAAAGTGGAAGTCAGTGAGAGACAGAAGAGATAGTGAAATGAGACCTTGATGGAACCCCAGTAACAATCCCCATTGTCTGCCCAGTCGGTATTTGGGGTTGAATGTGAGGGTTTTAGGGATGAGTGTTCGATGAGTGTTTGATATTTTCAAACTGTATTGACATTCTGAACAAAGGCAAGAGTTAAAGATTCAAAATTACCCAAATATATGGCTCAAATCACTGCTGTCCATGTACAGAGGGACGGAGAGATGTAGGGAGTGAGACACAGATGGAGAGAGACACAGACAGTGTGGGACAGAGACAGAGGTAGAGAGAGAGACGGAGCGAGAATGATAGAGGAAAAAGGAGAAACAGAGACAGACGGGGACAGAGAGAAAGGGTGTCAGGCAAATGCAGAATGAGACAGACAGAAAGGGAGGCTGGCACATGCAGAGGGAGAGAGACAGGGAGAAAGCGAGTGAGACAGATACAGAGGGAGAGAGACAGATGCAGAGGGAGAAAGGGAGAGAGAGACAGAGAGGGAGGGAGTCAAACAGAGGGAAAACAGAGACAGAGGGAGAGAGACAGACAGGGAGAGAAGGGGATGGCGAGATTATAGGAAAAACTTTATATCTAATAATGTTGACAAAAGATAGAATTAAAAAGAAAAACTGGCTGTGTGCAAGAACTAATTTTGAAAGGAAAGATCAGGGGTTTTGTGTGAGTGTTTTGGGGGTGAGTGTTGAATCAATGATTGATATTTTCAATCTGAAGCGACATTTAATATTATTGAAAAGGATATTATTAAACACTGACAAACTTTAGAAGCAGGTGAAATGGGATATAGTGTGTGAGAGGACCTTGACAGAACCTCAGTAAACAATCCCCAATCTGCACAGTCCTGTATTGGGGATTTAGTGAGAGAGTTTAGGGGGCGAGTGTTGATCAATGTTTGATATTTTCAAACTGCAGTTACGTTCCCAGCAAGGGCAAGATTTACAGGTTCAAAATTAACCAAGAAATGAATAAAAACATTTGTGTCCAAGGAGAGAGAGATGGCGTTAGAGACAGAGTCATGGAAAGAGGCAGAGAAAGAGGGAGAGGGTGAGGGAGAGAGAGAGAGAAAGATGGGAGGAAACAGACATGAGAGGGAAAGACAGAGAGAGGATGAGGCAAGTTGTAACAATCATTAACAATCCTCATTATCTGCCCAGTCCTGTTTTTGGAGGTTAGTGTAAGTGTTTTAGGGGTGAATGTTGAATCAGTGTTTCATATGTTCAAACTGCAGTGAGATTCCCAACAAGGCTGTTAAAGTATATAAGAGCAGGGAGGTTATGCTGGAACTGGATAACTCATTGCTTAAGCACCATAATGAGACCGCCCAGGGCAGGTACAGTTTGAGTTTAGATACAGAGTAAAGCAGTGGCTTTACAGAAGGAGGGAGAGAGGGGCAGAAAGAGTGAGGAGATACGGGGAGGCAGGCAGATTGTAGGAGAAACTTTACATCTAACCACCTGAAAAAAATAAATATTTAAAAATGTTAATGGACTGCGCACTGAAAATACTGTCCGCACACAACAACTAAAGTCACACACCATCCTAACTTGAAACGATATCGCCATTCCTTCACTGTTACTGGGTCAAAATCCTGGGACTCCCTTCCTAACAGCACTGTGGGTGTACCTACCCTCCATGGACTGCAGCGGTTCAAGAAGGAGGCTCAACACCACCTTCTCAAGGGCAATTAGGAATGGGTAATAAATGCTGGGCTGGCCAGTAACGCACACATCCAACAAACAAATAAGGCAAATAAAAAGTTGACACCGAGTCACGTTAGGAGATATTACACAAGACGTACAAAAACTTGGTCAAACAGGTTGGTTTGAGGGAGCGTCTTCAAAGAGGAAAGCGAGTTAGTGAGACGGAGAGGTTTATGAAAAGAGTTCCAGAGTTAGGGTCCTGGCAGCTTGAAGGCACGGCCACCAATGTTGGAACAATTCTAATTGGGGATGGTCAAGAGGCCGGAATTAGAGGATCACAGATATTGGGGATTGTGGAGCTGGAGGAGATTGCAGAGATATGGAGGGGTCATTTGTGGAAGTCAGTTCCAGACTTCTACCACCCTTTGTATGTAGAAGAGTTTCTAAATTTCATCTTTGAAAGGGCTTTCGACTAATTTTTGATTTTTAGACAGTCCCCCCCGTCCGAGACTGTCCCCATCGAATACTCACAGTGCAGGTACGCACGGGGTTAGATACAGAGTAAAGATCTATCTACCAATGCCAGACTCACTGTTCCTCTGTCTCTTTCTCCTCATCTCTCACTGCCTGCAACACCCTCTCTCTGCCTCTCTTTCTCCCTCTTCCCATCCTGAGAGCAAGAGGGAGAGATTGGGATTGTGTGCAGAGGGTGATTGAGAGAGAAAAGGGAGAGATAGACTTGGAAAGTGAGTAACACAGAGAAGAAATAGGGCTTCAGAGTGTCGAAGAGAGGGGTATAGAGAGATAGAGATGGAGAGAGATGACCAGCAAGAGAGTTTACCAGAGCTTACCTCTCTCTCTGAGCCTATCACTCCTTTCCAATTTGTTACCAACTCCATCTATTTTTCTGCCTCTACCCCGATGTTTCACACTCCATGCCGCTCGCTCGTATGTCTGTGTATACTGCAGTGAAGGATTACATCAAATTATTTTGTTTTACATTTGCTCTTTCAATCTAACCAAACAATCGCTCTGTCTGGGAACAGAGGGGCCTTGGAGTGACTGTCCACTAATTACTGAGGGTAAAAGTGCAGGTGGATAAGGTGGTTAAGAAGGCTTATGGAATACTTCCCTTTATTGGCCGATGTACAGAATATAAGAGCTGAGGGGTTATGTTAGAATTGTATAAAACACTAGTTAGACCACAGCTAGAGAACTGTGTACAGTTCTGGTCACCACATTACAGGAAGGATGTGATCACACTAGAGAGGGTACAGAGGAGATTTACAGAGGATGTTGTCAGGAACGGAGAATTTTAACTATGAGTAAAGATTGGATAGGCTGGAATTGTTCTCTAAGGAACAGAGAAGGTTGAAGGGAAGATTTAATTGAGGTGCATAAAATAATGACGGTCTTAGATAGCTTGGATAGGAAGGACCCATTTCCCTTAACAGAGGGGTCAATAACCATGGGCATAGATCACAAATTTCAGGCCTGAAATTAAAAATCAAATTAGGGGAGCAAAGAGAGGGCTGTAACTGCATTACCAAGTAAAATGAAGGAAAACACAAAGATGTTTTATAAATACATGAAGAGCAAGAGGATAACTAACGATACAGTATTAGGGACCAAAAAGGGAATGTGTGTCTGGAGGTGGGAGATGTGGGCATGGTTCATAATGAATACTTTGTGTCTGTCTTTAAAAAAGAGAGGGAACGATGCAGACATTGTAGTTAAAGAGGAGGAGTGTGATATATTGGATGGGATAAACAGAGTGAGGGGGAAATATTAAGGTGTTTGGTATCTTTGAAAGTGGAGAAATGGTCAGGCTTGGATGCATTGGAATCAGTTCAGAGAAGGTTCTCTAGGCTGATTCCTGGGATGAAGGGGCTGTCTTATGAGGAATGGTCGAACAGGTTGGGCCTAAACTCATTGGAGTTCAGAAGAATGAGAGGTGATCTTATTGAAACATGCAAGATTCTGAGGGGACTTTAGAGGGCGGATGCTGGGAGGATGTTCCCCTTGTGGGGGAGTCTAGAACTAGGGGGCACAGTTTAATAATAAAGGGTCTGCCATTTATGACAAAGATGAGGAGGGATTTTTTTTCCTCTTCGCTGGTGGTTAGACTTTGGAATTCTCTCCCCCAGGGAGCAGTGGAGCTTTGGTCATTGAATATATTCAAGGCTGAGTTAGATAGATTTATGATCGACAATGGAGTCAAGGGTTATGGGGGCAGGCAGGGAAGTGGAGTTAAGAACACTATCAGATCAGCAGATCAGTCATGATCGTATTGAATAGCTGAACAGGCTCGATGGGCTGAATGGCCTACTCCTGCTCCTATTTCATAGAATCTTGTGTATAAATTGGAGTGTTTTCTCTCCATTCTTACAGACATTTTTATAGCAGAGACAGGGCCATGTGTAATCTCAACAGAGACAGGGTCTAGCGCAGGCCTAACTAGTGCATAGATAACTGAGACTAGTGTAAAAGGTATTGAGGATACAGAATTCTAATCATGCATTCAGGGGAACTTTTTCAGACAAGTACTTGGCAAGGCCAACAAGAGATGGGTCAGTTTTATACTTAGTTTTCAGGGAATGAAGCTGGGCCGGTGGAAGGTGATTTAGAAAAAGTGGAGTGGAAAAAGTTACTTGAAGGTAAATCAGTGTCAGAGGAGTGAGAGGGAATCATTTCATCTTGGAGGATTTATTATTCCAGATTTATGTTTTATTTTCAGAGAAATTCATATTCACAAGAGCCCAATGTTGGATTTGAACTCCTGCTTTTTCAGCCATTAGCTCAGGCTTTCAGATTACAAACTGTAAAAGACATTCACCTTCCTCCTGTTGTTACCTGACTGTCTCAGCTTTTGTATATTGTCCCCAATCTGTTCTTTCATGTTTCTAAAGACTTTGATGTTATTCAGACATTGGTAAACCACTTCATTATCTCAGGACATCGGCTTAAAGACCTTCAGGGATGCAATCCATAATCTAATTCACACCCTATTCAAGCAACCAAAACCCTCAACTGCATTCAAACACCCCGATATCCTGTCCCTGCACAGATAACTGACAGTTCCACAATGCAAGAATGTCTGAATGAGAAACCACATTTCCCTGACACAATCCAAGCTCCAAATTGAATCCGTAAGATGTAGAAAATACCAAAGAAATGTGACTTGTTCCTTGTAACAGTGAGACTCAAATATTTCAGGGTACTATTCAACCAAGAAGGATTCCGAGAAAAGTCAGGATCGGTGTTGAAAGAGAAAGAGAGAGAGTTAAATGGGGAGAGAGAGAGAGAGAGAGAGAGAGACACTGTCAGCTCCTGGATGTGTAAGGCCTCTCTGTTCCTGCACCCATTTTAACATTGTCGCATTTAGTTTAGATTGCCTCTCCCACATCTTCCTGCCAAAATCCATCACTTCACATTTCTCAGCATTGAAGTTAAGCTGCCATGTGTCTGTCCAATTCACCAGACTGCCAATAGTTCCTGAAGTCTGATACTATTCTCTTCCCTCTTTACTACATTTCCAAAGTTTTGTGTCGTCTGCAAACTTTGAAGTTCTGCTCTGTAAACACAAGTCAGGTCATTAATAGACATCAAAAACAGCAGTGGTCCCAATACAAACCTCTGGGTGACACCACTCTATACCTTCCTCCAGTCTGAAACAACCGTTCACCACAACTCTCTGTGTTCTGTCTATACCCAATGTTGTAACCCCTCTGTCACTGTCCCTTTAATCACAGGAGCAACAATATTGTGAAATAGTCATAAAAGAGGAGGATGATACAGACATTGTGGTTAAGGAGGAGTGTGAAATATTGGATGGTATAAAGAGAGTAGAATGATACCTGGACTCCAAGGGTTAAGCGAAGAGGGAGAATCACAAACCGGAGGAAATAGTTTTGAAATGTGATCGAGGACAGTCCGCTGTGAACTCACTGAATCACAGACGGCTCCAGCACAGAAAGAGGCCAGTCAACCATCGTGCCCGTGTGGGCTCAATGAACTTCTCTCTGGTGTCCTGGCCAATATTTAGAACACAACCAAAATCACTAAAACAAGATTCTGCTCATTATCACATTGCTGTTTGTGGGAGCTTGCTGTGTACGATTGGATGTACCGCTGTACATCTCTACCCACTCTGAGAAACAACCGTTCACAACTATTCTCTGCTTTCTGTGTCTTGGTCAATGTTTGATACAGAGTAAAGCTCTCTCTACACTGTCCCCCATCAAACACACCCCAGGACAGGTACAGCACGGGGGGGTAGATGCACAGTAAAGCTCCCTCTACACTGTCCCCCATCAAACACTCCCCAGGACAGGTACAGTACGGGGTTAGATGCAGTGTAAAGCTCCCTCGATGCTGTCCCCATCAAACACTCCCAGGACAGGTACAGCACTGGGATTGGCTGGGCAATTTGGAGCACTTCCTGTGTACGATTAGTCGAATCAGCTGCACATGAGCAAGCTGGAACTGCAGAGGAAATAGCAGAGTGGAGAGAGCGGTATTTGCTGCTTCAACTGTGCAACTGTTGTACTTTTACAAGGACAAAGGAGAACTGCAAGTAATTTTGGAGAGGTGGGTGT
This sequence comes from Heterodontus francisci, assembly GCF_036365525.1. Classification (NCBI taxonomy): domain Eukaryota; kingdom Metazoa; phylum Chordata; class Chondrichthyes; order Heterodontiformes; family Heterodontidae; genus Heterodontus; species Heterodontus francisci. Next base: position 699,534 of record NW_027140454.1, on the reverse strand, counting down.
TGGAGCACCGAACTGGTTGTTGTTTGGATTGTTGGGGGAGGGAGAAGGCACAAGAAGATCACAGGGGCTGCCAAATTCTATAGGGAGTCCTTGTGTTGCTCCTGTGTTTATCTGCCATCCTGCACAAAAGGGGCTCCCTCCCCACCCCAACTGTGTGACTCGGGACGGCTAGAGCTGCCCGGGTGAAGAAAGTCTTGACAGAAAAGCGGAAAGGAGAGAACCGGGCGCTCGAGCCGACCCGGGCGAAGAACCCGCCCCTAACTGGAGGACAGGACTGTGAACGCCGAAGTACGGTGTTCCAACCACCAAACCACCGAAACATCCTCGCAGCTCATCTCTCCCTCCCATCACTCAGCTGCCTATCCACTCCTCTCCTTGTCCTTTTCCTTTGCACCCCTATTACCCACTACCCCTACCCGTCCCATCATATTGCTTACGTTTAAAAGCTGTTAGTTTATTTCTTAAGGGTGGGCGTGGCTCTGTGTCCCATGGCAAGTCCCTCTGCACCGGTGGCGGGGCCGTCTCGCAAGTATGCTACTGCAGCTGCACCTCAATCCCCGTCACCGTTTGCACCAATAACAGCAAAGCATGGGGTCAAAAGCTACGTCCATCCGAACATGACGATAGAGGCATGTGTTGAGGCAAGGCCGAGGTTGTCGGCCCTTCGGCCATTGTTGCAGCCTCTAAAATGTACGGGAAGGCAGTGTTTTTCCTGAAGACCGAGCGGGCTGAGTCCCTGGTTCTGAGCAAGGGACTCACCGTGGGCGGGACATTTCTGCCAGCGGACCCCCTGGAGGCAACTGCGCAAAGGGTCATTTTATCCAACGGCCCGCCCTTCATTCCTAGTGGGCTCGTCCTTCGCCACCTGCACTATCTGGACGAAGTAAAGACGGGGCTCACCCCAGTCCCGCTCGGTCTTCGGGAGAACAGCCTCCGGCATGTGTACTTCTTCCGCCGCCAGCTATTCATGCAGCTGGTGTGGCAGGAGGTCAGAGATGGCCACTTCAATGTAGAGTTCGAAGGGACGGCCTACCGCATCTTCTGGACCTCGGAATAGGCATGTTGCCATGTCTGCAAGGGGATGGGGCATGTTCGCACAAACTGCCCCAACCTCCCGGCCGCCAACTCCACCTCGGCGGCCCAGGGTGGTTCCACAGCACCTCCTTCCACGCCCCCTATACATCCAACAGACACCGCTCAGTCGATTTTGGAGGCTGTGGTTTTCACAGCCTCCGGCGGCGAGAGGATTGCCCGTCCGAGTGGAAGGAAGACGCGGAGGAAAAAGAAACATCAAGAGGCGCATCCCCTGGACACATTGACACAACCCGAGCCTGAGCTCAGCCCAAAGCCCATTCCCACGGAATCTGCCTGTCCCAGGGCTGGGCTCAGGCCCAGGGTGACTAAAAAATAAAGGAGGGTGCGGAGGCGGAGGCCTCTGATGACATGGAGGTCTCCGAGCCTCCGCGCCCAAGTGGGAAAAAGAGGAGAAGGCACCCCTCCACAGATGTAACAAGGGGCCCTGAGGTGCAGGGTCCATCTGTTGGAGGGGAGCCGTCTCCTGTTTCGGGTCCTCAGGGTTTCCCCTACCACCACCACCACATCAAGGCTGTAAAGTTTGGGCAGGAGCTCCCTGTTCCTCAGGATGGAGGGGAGGGGGTGTCACCTGGACATGTGGCCCCTCCAGGGGAAGCCAGTGGAGCCCTGCTTGTGTTGGGGGAGCTTGGGGACGCGGCCCATTCTGCCACTGGGTTGGATGCCCTGAGTGGAGTGGAGGGCGAGGCCCCAGAAGGTCGGTCCTCACAGCCGGAGTCCACCACCAACCAGGAGACACCCGACCCGGTTATAACCGAGAATGCTGCCCCATCTGCTGGGCCTGTGGGTTCTGGCGGAACAGGAGATGGCCTTCTCTCTCCTCCTCCGGTCTCGGCTCCGGCTGGATTTCCGGAGTTGGGAACTCCCTTCTCCCCTGGACCGCTGATTGGCCTGGGGTCGGAGGTGGGGTGGGGGGGGGGGGTCCTGAACTGCTGGCGTCCACAGGCTGCACTTCCATCTTATGAACCCAGAGAGGACCCAGAGAGGTTAACTTTCTCTCTCTCTCCACATTCTTTCCCTGTGTCTCTATCTCCCCCCATGCTTTCTCTTCTCTGACTCTATTTCACACTTGCCTTCTCCATTTAAACCTTTAATAAATAAAAAGCATGCCACACACAGCAATGCGATTTGTCGTTATTTGAAATGGTGAGACAGAATCAGCAGCTTGTTCCCAGTTTCAAGAGGGGACTGAAATCTGGCTATTATCACATTGCTGCTTGTGGGATCGTGCTGTGCATCTAGTGCCCTGCAGCATTTCCTCCATGACAACAGTTTAAAATTCAGTTTCCTGAGGGTCTGAGTGTGGATTTCTCTGTTTTTACAAGAATTACAAGAACTGAACGTGAAGCTGTATAAAGACTTGTTATAAGTTTAAATATGGAGTTTGGCATTTTCTGAGGACTGTGATGGGATATTTGGCTATGATCACATTGGTGGATCCTGCTGTGCATACATTCCCTGCACTAATTCCTACATTACACCACTGAGGCAGAAACAGATGGAGAGAAAAAGATGGAGAGTGAGAAACAGCTGGAGGTGGCAGGTGAAACAGAGAGAGAGAGACAGAGAAACAGGCGGAGTGGGTGTGAGGGAGGGAAGGAAGAGAAAGATGGAGAAAGAGAGAGAGAGAGAGAAATCCACTCTCAAAGCTTGTTATACTGAATATTGAACTGTCACCATTTCTGGGATCTTGCTGTGCACTAAAACAGATTATCTGCATATTTGCATTATCTGAAGCCCTGGAATTAAAGTCCTGAGCTTGAAGCCCGTATAATTCCCGAGTAATGTTGGTGTTTTGGGCAGTGTCCTGAATTTGAGGGTGAAATGAAATTGTGGGATCTTTCTGTGCACAAATGGCACGCAGTGTTTCCAACATTGCAATAGTGACGAGCACTTTAACAATCAATTCACTGAATGTCAAATGTTCCCGATTCATTTCAGTTCATTTTACTGAAGTTCTGAGTTTCGATTTCTCTCTCTATCTCTCTGCAGCGTTCCTTTCCCTCTGACACTCTATTTAAACCTTTAACAGTTAAAAACACACACAGCAGTGTGATTGTTGCTGTTTTAAATGGTGAGACACAAATATTTCACAGCTATTTGCAGTCAACATTACATATGAGATAGAGGGACAAAAACAGATCTGGTCAGAGACAGAGAGAAACAGGGGACGAATGCGATAGGAACAGAGAGAGATACAGAGACAGGAGAGAGAGAGATAGAGAGACAGACAGACAATCACACACACGCACATTGCTGTCACAATCCTTTTATCCTTTGGTTTATTAACTGTGATTTGTTTGCATTTGGGTGTTGCTGAGAGAGTGTCTGTGTAACCGAGGGCAATTCCTGGGCTCTTGCTGTGCTGTTTTGTTTAACAATGCCTGTTCATCAATTTTCTCTCCCTCCCTCTTGCCTTAGGAATTTCATTCTGAAAGCTGCATTGTGAAGATGAAAAGAGGGAAAGTCTGGGACGAGGAATCCTTGGACAGGAGCTTCCTCCAGAGGGGGCGGACTGAGGCCTTGTCCACAGGCTGCACCCAAAGACCCCACGTGAGTTGTGTCATTTCATTAGCCTGAGGTTTAATTTCCTCTCTGGGGCCCTGGGTTAACTAGTTCCTGTCGGATTGGGGCCCTGTAATTTTAAACAGGTTGAAAGGCTGGGGTTAAAGGAACAGCCCCATTAGGGAGTCCCATTTGCCAGTTGCTCCTTCCATCCCTGTCTGTGAGTTTTGCTGCTATTTTGGGCAATGCTATGAAGCTAACAGTTAAATAAGATGCACGGTACCCATTTTAATTCATTTTACTGTCGTTGTGAGGTGAGCTTTCTCTCTGTCTCCACATTCTTTCCCTGTGTCTCTATCTTCCCCATGCTTTCTCTTCTCTGTCTCGGTTTCACACTCACCTTCTCCATTTAAAGCTTTCATCAATAAAAAACATACCACACACAGCAATGTGATATGTCGTTATTTGAAATGGTGAGACAGAATCAACAGCTTGTTCCCAGTTTCAAGAGCGAGTTTCGCCCTTTCTGGGGACTGAAATCTAGCTTTTATCATATTGCTACTTGTGGGATCTTGCTGTGCATCTAATACGCTGCAGCTTTCCTACATGACAAGAATGAGGACACTTTAAAATTCAGCTTCCTGATGCTAAGTGTGGATTTCTCTGTGTTTTTACAAAAATTTTACAATAATTACACGAGCTGAACGTGAAGCTGTATAAAGACTTGTTATAAGTTTAAATATGGAGTTTAGCATTTTAGAGGACTGTGATGGTATATCTGGCTATGATCACATTGTGGGATCCTGCTGTGCATACATTCCCTGCATCAATTTCTACATTACAACACTGAGGCAGAAACAGATGGAGAGAAAAAGAGGGAGAGTGAGAAACAGCTGGAGGTGGCAGGTTAAACGCAGAGAGAGAGAGACAGGTGGAGTGTGGATGAGGGAGGGGAGGAAGTGAAAGATGGAGAAAAACAGAGAGAGTGAGAGAGAGAAAGAAATCAACTCAAAACCTTGCTAAACTGAATTTTGAAGTTTCACCATTTCTGGGATCTTGCTGTGTGCAGCTTGCCTGCAGAATTCCCTGCATTGCAACAGTGACTGCATTTTAGAATTGAATTCATTGTGTGTGAAGCTCTCCTGAAGGCCTGGAATTAAGGCCTGGAAGTAAAGTACGGAGCTTGATGCCGGTATAATTCCCGAATAATGCTGGTGTTTTGGGCAGTGCTGGAAATTTGAGGGTGGAATGAAATGTGCAGCAGCCATTTGAATTGAGAATGAGGTCTCTCTAACTGAGAGTACCAGTACGGAGAAAGATGCAGGAGAGTGCGGGAAACATGGAGGGGATCAGAGGCATAGCCAGTTGTTATCACACTGCTGCTTGTGGGATCTTGCTGTGCACAAATTGCTTGTTCCCATTTTAAAGAGCGAGCTTCTCCCTTTCCAGGGACAGAAATCTGGCTGTTGCCACATTGCTGCTTGAGAGATCTTGCTGTGCATCTAATGCCCTGCAGCATTTCCTACATTCCAACAATGAGGACATTTTAAAATTCAGCTTCCTGAGGGTCTGAGTGTGGATTTCTCTGTGTTTTCTCTCCATCTTCCTCTGCTTTTCTCTCCCCCCGCACTCTCTCTGTTTTAACCATTAATGAATAGGAGCCACAATGTGACGTGTGGTCATTTTAAATGGTGACAGAAACACTTCAGAGGACGTTTCAATCCAGATTAAATCCCAGATCGAGAGATAAAGAGACAGATGTGGATGGGGTGCAGGGGGGAGGGAGCAGGAGAAAGACAGGGAGAGGGGTGTTTGAGATTTTCAAACTGCAGGAATGTTCCTCTCTCTGGGATCTCTAAACTTACATCACTAAAAACAGATTACCTGCATTTTATCATATTGCTGCCTGTGGGATCTTGCTGTGCACAAATTGCCTGCAGGTTTCCTACATTGCAACAGTGAGGACCACTTTCAAAATTAGTTCATTTAGTGTCAAACGCTAGGAATTAAGTCACAAATGTGATCGTTTCTAAAGGCTTGTTATAATTCTAGAATAATCCGTGTCCTTTGGGCAATGTTGGGAAGCATTACTGTTAACTAAGATGTACGGAGCCCATTTCAATTCATTTAACTGAAGTTCTGAGTTGTGATTTTTCTCTCTGTCTCTCTCCAGCTTTCATTCCCTCTGTCTCTCTATTTAAACCTTTAATCATTAAAAACGTACCACACACTGCAATATGAGTTGTTGTTGTTTTAACTGGTGAGACAGAAGTATTTCATAGCTCATTTCAATAAAGATTAGATATGAAATAGAAGGGAAAAAGCTCGATATGGACAAAGAGAGAGAGTAAGAGAGAGGGTCACAGGGACGACTGAGATAGCAAGAGAGAGAGAGAGAGATACAGAGACAGGGAAAGAGATAAAGAGACAGACACACAGACACACACTGGTAGGGGAACTGTCTGAACCCTTTTAGCCTCTGTTTTGTTCACTGTGATTTGTTTGTATGTGGGTGTTGCTGAGAGAGCGTCTGTGTAACTGAGGGCACTTTCTGGGCTCTTGCTGCGCTATTTTGTTTCGCAATGCCTTTTAATCTGGCTATTGTCACAAAGAACAAAGAATAGTACAGCACAGGAACAGGCCATTCGGCCCTCCAAGCCTGAGCCGATCTTGATGCCTGCCTGAACTAACACCTTCTGCACTTCTGGGGCCCATATCCCTCTTTTCCCTTCCTATTCATATATTTGTCAAGATGTCTCTTCAACGTCGCTATCGTATCTGCTTCCACCACCTCCCCTGTCAGCAAGTTCCAGGCACTCACCACTCTCTGTGTAAAAAAGTTGCCTCGCACATCCCCTTTAAACTTTGCCCCTCGCACCTTAAACCTATGTCCCCGAGTAACTGACTCTTCCACCCTGGGAAAAAGCTTTTGACTATCCACTCTGTCCACGCCGCTCATTAATTTGTAAATCTCTATCATGTCGCCCCTCCACCTCCGTCGTTCCAGTGAAAACAATCCGAGTTTTTCCAACCTCTCCTCATAGCTAATGCCCTCCGGACCAGGCAACATCCTGGTAAACCTCCTCTGTACCCTCTCCAAAGCCTCCACATCCTCCTGGTAGTGTGGCAACCAGAATTGCAAGCAATATTCCAAGTGTGGCCTAACTAAGGTTCTGTACAGCTGCAACATGACTTGCCAATTTTTATACTCTATGCCCCGACCGATGAAGGCAAGCATGCCGAATGCCTTCTTGACTACCGTATCCACCTGCGTTGCCACTTTCAGTGACCTGTGGACCTGTACGCCCAGATCTCTCTGCCCGTCAATACTCCTAGGTTTCTGCCATTTACTGTATACCTCCCACATTCATTATACCTTCCAAAATGCATTACCTCACATTTGTCCGGATTAACCTCCATCAGCCATTTCTCCACCCAAGTCTCCAACCGATCTATATCCTGCTGTATCCTCCGACAATCCTCATCATTATCTGCAACTCCACCAACCTTTGTGTCATCTGCAAACATACTAATCAGACCAGCTACATTTTCCTCCAAACCATTTATGTATACTACAAACAGCAAAGGTCCCAGCACTGATCCCTGCAGAACACCAGTATTCACATCCCTCCATTCAGAAAAACACCCATCCACTATTACCCTCTGTCTTCTGTGACCAAGCCAGTTCTGTATCCATTTTGCCAGCTCACCTCTGATCCCGTGTGACTTCACCTTTTGCACCAGTCTGCCATGCGGGACCTTGTCAAAGGCTTTACTAAAGTCCATATAGACAACATCCACCACCCTTCCCTCATCAATCATCTTCGTCACTTGACCTCCCCTTCACAAATCCATGCTGTCTCTCACTAATAAGTTCGTTTGTTTCCAAATAGGAGTGAATCCTGTCCCAAAGCATCCTCTCTAATAATTTCCCTACCAGTGCCATAAGGCTCACCGGCCTATAATTTCCTGGATTATCCTTGCCACCCTTCTTAAACAAAGGAACAATATTGGCTATTCGCCAGTCCTCTGGGACCTCACCTGTAGCCAATGAGGATGCAAAGATTTCTGTCAAGGCGCCAGCAATTTCTTCCCTTGCCTCCCTCAGTATTCTAGGGTAGATCCCATCAGGCCCTGGGAACTTATCTACCTTAATGCTTTGCAAGACACCCAACACCTCCTCCTTTTTGATAATGAGATGACTGAGACTATCTGCACTCCCTTCCCTAGGCTCATCATCCACCAAGTCCTTCTCCTTGGTGAATACTGATGCAAGGTACTAATTTAGTACTACGCCCATTTCCTCTGGCTCCACACGTAGATTGCTGCTTGTGGAATCTTGCTGTGCATCTAGTGCCCTGCAGCATTTCCTACATGGCAACAATGATACTTTAAAATTCAGCTTCCTGAGGGTATGAGTATGGATTTCTCTGTGTTTTCTCTCCATCTTCCTCTGCTTTTCTCTCCCCTGCGCTTTCTCTATTTTAACCATTAATCAATAGGAGCCACAATGTGACGTGTGGTTATTTTAAACGGTGACAGAAACACTTCAGAGGACGTTTCAATCCAGATTAAATCCCAGATCAAGAGAAAAAGAAACAGATGTGGATGGGGTGTGGGGCGGGAGCAGGAGAAAGACAGGGAGAGGGGTGTTTGAGTTTTCATACAGCAGGAATGTTCCTCCCTCTGGGATCTCTAAACCTACATCACTAAAAACAGATTACCGGCATCTTGTCATATTGCTGCCTGTGGGATCTTGCTGTGCACAGATTGCCTGCAGGTTTCCTGCATTGAAACATAGAGGCCCACTTTAACTGCTCCTGAAGGGAACGTGAATCTGCATAAAGGCTTGTCTAAGTTTAAAGATGGAGTTCAGCATTTTCTGAGGACTGTGATGTGATATCTGGCTATGATCACACAGTGGAATCCTGCTGTGCAGACATTCCCTGCATCAATTCCTACATTCCAACACTGAGGCAGAAACAGATGGAGACAAAAAGAGGGAGAGTGAGAAACAGCTGGAGGTGGCAGGTCAAACAGAGAGAGAGAGAGACATGCGGAGTGTGGGTGAGGGAGGGAAGGCAGAGAAAGATGGAGAAGGACAGAGAGAGAGAGAAATCCACACTCAAAATCTTGGTAAACTGAATTTTGAAGTGTCACCATTGCTGGGATCTTGCTGTGCCCAGCTTGCCTGCAGAATTCCCTACATTGTAAAAGTGACTGCATTTTAGAAGTGAATTCATTGTGTGTAAAGCTCTCCTGAAGGCCTGGAATTTAAGTCCGGAGCTTGAAGCCAGTATAATTCCCGAATAATGCTGGTGTTTTGGGCAGTGACGTGAATTTCTCTCTCTCTCTCTCCATCTGTCTCTCTGAATGAGAGTAACAGGAGGGAGAGAGACGCAGGAGAGTGAGGGAAACATGGAGGGAATCAAGAGGGGGAGAGAAGGGGTAGCCCACTGTTATCGGACTGCTGCTTGTGGGATCTTGCTGTGCACCAATGGTCTACAGCATTTCCAACGTTGCAACAGTGACGAGCACTTTAAAAATTAATTCGTTGGGTGTCAAATACTTCTATGAATCAGCAATGAAATGGGTGAAATGTGAAGGTTTGTAAAGGCTTGTTCTCATTCCCGAATATTGCTGGTGTTTCAGGCTGTGGGCTGAATTTGACAGTGAAATGAAACACCGGGGGACCATTTGAATTCAGATTTTCAGGGATGGGAATGTGGATTTCTCTCTCTATCCTTCTACAGGAGAGGGGGTGCGGATCTCCAGTGCTTGTGTGCTTTTACAATGAGGCAGAAACAGATGTAGAGAGACACAGAGAGAAATAGAGAGAGAGAGGGAGAGAGAGACAGCAGGAAATGACAGGGTAAACACATCTACACTTCCCAGTCTCTGGCTCTGTGTCAGGGGATGTGTTTGTAAGTCACTGAGAGATTGTTTTATGTCAGTGAGTTTGAGAGTGAGTCCTGGGCTCTCGCTGTGTTTTATTTCTGTGCAAAAATGCTTTGCTTTATTTGAATCAATTTTATTTGTATAAAATTGTATAAAAATATATTTGTGATTGTCAAATTCATTTCTAGATCCACAAAAGAAGACTGTGTGATTTCGGGGCTGATAGAAAAGCAAAGTGCTGGAAATGCTCAGTATTTCCAGAACAGTTTTTATTTCAGATTTCCAGCATCCGCAGTATTTTGATTTTGTGTTTTCGGGGGACTGTGGATTTTATTTTAACCACAAGGGAGGGGGCTGGATGGTGCTCCAAAGGGAATAGTTTGGGATTCGCTGCTCCAGAACAGTCAATGTAATCCCATAGATTTCCATCTCTCCATCTCTTGCTGCAACTTGTTCCCTGCAACTTCCTCTTTGTTCCTAACTCTGTTTCTTCACATCTTTAAATCCCTGTCTCTGTACCTCTCAACATCCTTTCTATCTTTGCCTCTCTGTGGATTCTCACAAGTTTCCATTGACACTCTATTTCTGCAACTCTCTGCATCATTATCTGTCTCTCTCTCACTCCATTTCTTCTCTCACTCACTTCCAAATCCCTGAATCGTTCCATCTCTACTCCTCCTTTCCTGCAAGATTATCTCTGCATTTCCCTCCCACCTGTCCCGGGACACCCCTCTCTATTCTGTGATCACATCTTACTTTGTCTCTCTGCCGCTCCACCTCTTTCTGTCTCTGCATATTTCGATGGTATTTAGATGGGAGTCTGTCCCCGGAGGGGTATTTAGATGGGGGTCTGTCCCCGGGGTTAGTATTTAGATGGGATTCTGTCCCCGGGGTTAGTATTTAGATGGAGGTCTGTACCCGGCGGGGGGGATAATTAGATGGGGTTTTCTTCCCGGGTGGGCTTTCTAAATGGGTGTCTGTCCCCGGGGATCTATTTAGATCGGGGTCTGTCCCGGGGGGGTGGTATTTGGATGGGGGTCTGTCCCCGGGGTGTGGATCAATGGGGGACTGTCCCGGGGGGTGGTATTTCGATGGCGGTCTGTCCCCGGAGTTAGTATTTAGATGGGGGTCTGTTCCCGTCAGGTATTTGTAACAGGGGTATTATAAGGGTATAATTAGATGGGGGTCTGTTCCCGGGCAAGTATTTAGATGGGGGGTCTGTTCCCGTGATTAGTATTTAGATGGGGGTCTTTCCCCGGGGATGTATTTAGATGGGGTCTGTCCCCGGGGATGTATTTAGATGGGGGTCTGTCCCCGGGTGGGGTATTTAGATGGGGGTCTGTTCCCGGGCATGCATTTAGATGGGGGTCTGTTTCCGGGCATGTATTTAGATGGGGGTCTGTTCCCGGGATTAGTATTTAGATGGGGGTCTGTCCCTGGGGTTAGTATTTAGATGGTGGTCTGTCCCCGGGGGGTAGATAGATGGTGGACTTTCTCGGGGGGGGGGGGGGGAGGTAGTTAGATGGCTGTCTGTCCCCGGAGTTAGTATTTAGATGGGGGTCTGTTCCCGTCAGGTATTTGTAACAGGGGTATTATAAGGGTATAATTAGGTGGGGGTCTGTCCCTGGGTGGGGTATTTAGATGGGGGTCTGTCCCCGGGCATGTATTTAGATGGGGGTCTGTCCCTGTGATTAGTATTTAGATGGCGGTCTGTCCCTGGGGATGTATTTAGATGGGGGTCTGTCCCCGGGCATGTATTTAGATGGGGGTCTGTCCCTGTGATTAGTATGTAGATGGGGGTCTGTCCCCGGGGATGTATTTAGATGGGGGTCTGTTCCCGGGGATGTATTTAGATGGGGGTCTGTTCCCGGGCATGTATTTGGATGGGGGTCTGTTCCCGTGATTAGTATTTAGATGGGGGTCTGTCCCGGCGGGGTATTTCGATGGGAGTCTGTCCCGGGGCGGTATTTATTTGGGGGTCTGTCCCCAGGGTTAGTATTTAGATGGGTGTCTGTTCCCGGGTTTAGTATTTAGATGGGTGTCTGTCCCGGGGGGGTATTTAGTTGGGGGTCTGTCTCTGTCAGGTATTTGTAACAGGGGTAATATAAGGGTATAATTAAATGGGTGTCTGACCCCGGGTGGGCTATCTAAACAGGGGTCTGTCCCCGAGGATATATTTAGATAGGTGTCTGTCCCCGGGTGGGGTATCTAGATGGGGGTCTGTCCCCGGGGATGTATTTAGATGGGGGTCTGTCTCCGGGGGGGTAGTTAGATGGGGGTCTGTCTCCGGAAGGGGTAGTTAGATGGGGGTCTGCCCCAGGGTGGGGTATCTAGATGGGGGTCTGTCCCCGAGGATGTATTTAGATGGGGGTCTGTCCCCAGGGATGTATTTAGATGGGGGTCTGTCCCCGGTGGGGTATCTAGATGGGGGTCTGTCCCCGGCGGGGTATCTAGATGGGGGTCTGTCCCCGGCGGGGTATTTAGATGGGAGTTTGCTCCTGGGGGGTATTTAGATGGGAGTCTGTCCCTGGGGGGGGAAAGTCTCTTTCTGGGGTGGGGTATTTAGATGGGAGTCTGTTCCTGGGGGGGTATCTCGATGGGACTCGTTCCTATGGGGGTATCTAGATGGGACTCGGTCCTGGGGGGGTATCTAGGTGGGGGTCTGTACAAGGGGGGAATGTTATCCGGGGGGGGAAATATTGCAGGGGATATAATTTGCATCGTGGATATAAATTGCATTTGGAGCAAATTTTGCAGGCGGGGGGCGTGAAATTGAGGGGGGGAAATATTGCAGGGGAGGGAAGACTAAATTTGCGGGGTGGGAAATAATTGCAGGTGGCGATAATTGCGGGGGTGGGGATAATTGCGGGGGGGATAATTGCGAGGTGGGGATAATTACGGGGTGGGGCTAATTGCGGGGTGGCGATAATTGCGGGTGGGGATAATTGCGGGGTGGGGATAATTGCGGGGTGGAGATAATTGCGGGGGTGCGGATAATTGCGGAGTGGGAATAATTGCGGGGAGGGGATAATTGCTTGGGGGATGATTGCGGGGGGGATAATTGCGTGGGTGATAATTGCAGGGGAGGATAATTGCGGGGGTGGGGATAATTGCGGCGGTGGGGATAATTGCGGGGGGGAATAATTGCGGGGGGGAATAATTGCAGGTGGGGATAATTGCGGGGGTGGATAATTGCGGTGGGGATAATTGCGGAGGGGATAATTGCAGGGGTGGATAATTGCGGTGGGGATAATTGCGGGGGGATAATTGCGGGTGTGGGATAATTGCGCTGGGGATAATTGCGGGGTGGGATTATTGCGGGGGTGGATAATTGTGGTGGGGATAATTGCGGGGGTGGATAATTGCGGTGGGGATAATTGCGGGGGGGATAATTGCGGGGGGTGATAATTGCGGGGGTGGGGATAATTGCGGGGGGGATAATTGCGGGGGGGGATAATTGCGTGGGGGATAATGGCGGGGGGATAATTGCGGGGGTGGGGATAATTGCGGGGTGGGGATAATTGCGGGGTGGGGATAATTGCGGGGGAGATAATTGCGGGGGGATAATTGCGGGGAGGATAATTGCGGGTGTGGGATAATTGCGCTGGGGATATTTGCGGGGTGGGATAATTGCGGGGGTGGGGATCATTCGGGGGTGGATAATTGTGGTGGGGATAATTGCGGGGGTGGATAATTGCGGTGGGGATAATTGCGGGGGGGATAATTGCGGGGGGCATAATTGCGGGGGGTGGATAATTGCGGTGGGGATCATTGCGGGGGTGGATAATTGCCGGGTGGGTATAATTGCGGGGGGGGATAATTGAGGGGGTGGGGATAATTGCGGGGTGGGGATAATTGCGGGCGTGGGGATAATTGCGTGGGGGATAATTGCGGGGGGGATAAGGGCGTGGGGATAATTGCGGGGAGGGGATAATTGCGGGGGGGATAATTGCGGGGGGGATAATTACGGGGGGATAATTGCGGGGGGATAATTGCGGGGGTGGATTATTGCGGTGTGGGGATAATTGCGTGGGGGATAATTTGGGGGGTGGATTTGAACTCGCTGTCTTGGTGTTGTACAGGGTGATTGTGAAGTGGGATCCTGCTTTCCATCTCTGCCCAGATTTACTCCCATTGAGGTAAGAACAGGGGAGAGATGCTGAACGGACAGCCGATTCACAACCACTCTCCTCCCCTCCACCATGGTTTACACCATTGGCACCAAGTCCGAGTCCAGCCCAGTGTTTCTTTGACTCTCTGTGTATCTGCTCCCCGAATGTCTCTGCCTGTCTCCTTGTGGTTCAATGGGGGAAGGGACAAGTCAGCCATGATCTAACATGGGTGGGAGAGGATCAAAGGGCTGAATGGCCTCCTCCCGTCCCTGTGCCAGTCAATGTGTGAGTGTTTGTGTGTTTCCCCCTCTGTTTGATTCCCTGAAGCCAATGGGAATAACAGGTGAAAGATCTTTCTGCAGAGAGGGATGTGTCTGGGCCTGGGATCTTCCTGTGCGTTAAAGGCTCAGAATGCCAGCTAGCCTCAGAAGGTCCTTGCTCTATGCCCGGCCCTGTGTTTGGCCGGACAGGGGTTAAAGGTGTCGGGGGCCTGGGAGCAAGTTGATGGAATTCCAGTGGCTTATCCAGACCAGGAGTTAAAGATTGTCGCGAGATGGAGCCAAACCCAAGAAAGTGATCGAGGTGGGAACTACACAGCGGGGAGGCTGGTGACTGGGACGGGAGTAGACAGGGGGCGTGCGTGGGTGGCTGTTTACGAGGGAGATGATACAGGGTGAGAATTAGTAGAGGGGGGGGCTTTACAGGACAGGGAGTGTATTTAGAAAGGCGGTAGTTTTTACTGTGGAGGGGAGAATGAGATTGGGGTCAGTTAATGGGGGGTATTTAGATGGGGGTCTGTTCCTGGCGGTATTTAGATGGGGGCCTGTTCACAGAAGGGGGGTATTTAGATGGGGGTCTGTTCCTGGGTGGTTTATTTAGATGGGAGTCAGTTCTTGGGGGTATTTAGATGGACGTCTGTTCCCGGGGGGAGGGGGGTGTGGTATTTACATGGGAGCCTGTCCTGGGGGTGGGGGATTTTTAGATGGGAGTCTGTTCCTGGTGTGTATTTAAATGGGAGTCTGTCCGGGGGGTATTTAGATGGGAGACAGTTCCTGGGGGGTTATTCAGATGGGTGTCAGTTCCTGGGGGGTGTATTTAGATGTGAATCTGTCCTGGGGGTGTGTTTAGATGGGAGTTTGTCCAGGGGGTGTATTTAGATGGGAGTCTGTTCCCGGGGGGTATTTAGATGGGAGTCTGTCCTGGGGGGTTATTCAGATGGGAGTCTGTCCTGGTGGGTTGTCTTGTAACAGAGGGACGGGGATAATTAGATGGGGGTTCTGTTCATAGTGAGGGTATTAGATGGGGGTCAGTTATCAGGAGATATCAGACAGTTGTCTGTAGACGAGGATTATTTAGATTGGGGGGGTCTGTACAAGGGGGGGAATATTGCAGGGAAAAAAATTGCGTGGTGGATAAAAATTGCCGGGGGAGTGGGCGGGGTGGGGGGGGGTTATAAATTGAGAGGGGGATTCAGACTGGTCTCTCTCTCTCACACACTGTAATCAGCTTGTAATTGACCTGGGCACAGAGACAATGAAACTGAGACACAGAAACTCACCTTCACAAACCAGCCGCATGGAAAGAAAAAATGGAGGCTGATGTTGTCCTAATATATCCCAGAACCTGTCACTGAAAACAGACTGTCCACCCAAAATACAGCTCATCCAACCAGCTCTCAGCTTCCTCCATCTGGACACTCCCTCCCAGGTATGGGGCAGTCCAAGGTGAGTCTCTGTGTGAACAGGAAATGGGGGAGAGAGGGATAGTCCAGCCATATCCGAAATGAACCATTCCAGACAGAAACCTGTCTGTCTCTCTCTCCCTCCCCCAAACACCTCATTAACAGAGCAGAAAAGCTGCTGTAATGTAAAACCTGGAGGGACCGGTTTGGATAATGACCATTTAACACTCATTGTATTAAATGTCTTTCACTAATCACCTCCAGTTAGCAGAAAGTTCTGAAAATGACTCACTGCAATTACCTTGAAATTGTGACAGAGTTTTTGTGGGAGAGGCCTGTTTGACTGCAGTATAAACAGGCAGTTTTTATTCGGTTTTTCAGTTCTACTGTGTGGCAAAGACTGAAACTAGAGCCAGGTTAATGATGCAGCGAAGAGAACTTTTATAACCAGTGACATTTCACCAACATTTCTTACCCATATTTACAGTTGTACAGACTCAGACCAAAGAAGTTGCATCATTCCAAGCAGAAGGGCCACCCGCGCATCAACACGAGCAGAATTTCTCACCCACAGCTGTTACAAAACTTTCTAAATTCACTTGTAACAGCCCTTCAAAACACTCCCACAGGGGATGCTGAGACCAAGTGGGCCCACATCAGAGACGCCATCTATGTGTCAGCTTTGACCACCTACGGCAAAAGTGCGAAGAGAAATGCAGACTGGTTTCAATCTCATAATGAAGAGCTGGAACCTGTCATAGCCGCTAAGCGCATTGCACTTTTGAACTACAAGAAAGCCCCCAGCGATTTAACATCCGCAGCACTTAAAGCAGCCAGAAGTACTGCACAAAGAACAGCTAGGCATTGCGCAAACGACTACTGGCAACACCTATGCTGTCATATTCAGCTGGCCTCAGACACCGGAAACATCAGAGGAATGTATGATGGCATGAAGAGAGCTCTTGGGCCAACCATCAAGAAGATTGCCCCCCTCAAATCTAAATCGGGGGACATAATCACTGACCAACGCAAACAGATGGACCGCTGGGTTGAGCACTACCTAGAACTGTACTCCAGGGAGAATGCTGTCACTGAGACTGCCCTCAATGCAGCCCAGCCTCTACCAGTCATGGATGAGCTGGACAGACAGCCAACCAAATCGGAACTCAGTGATGCCATTGATTCCCTAGCCAGCGGAAAAGCCCCTGGGAAGGACAGCATTACCCCTGAAATAATCAAGAGTGCCAAGCCTGCTATACTCTCAGCACTACATGAACTGCTATGCCTGTGCTGGGACGAGGGAGCAGTACCCCAGGACATGCGCGATGCCAACATCATCACCCTCTATAAAAACAAAGGTGACCGCGGTGACTGCAACAACTACCGTGGAATCTCCCTGCTCAGCATAGTGGGGAAAGT